>NC_140176.1:111336750-111809250 GCF_963971535.1 Notolepis coatsorum | reverse complement strand
CCTTCCCCTCCTCTCTCTCCCCTCTCTCCCTCCCTTTCTCTCTTCCCGCACTCTTTCTTTCCCCTCTCTCTCTCTCCCCTCCCTCTCTCTCTCTCTCTTTCCCTCCCTCCCTCTCTCCTTCTCTCTCTCTCTTCCCCTCTTTCTTTGGCCCCCTCCTCTCTCTCTTCCTCCTCCTCCATAGGAGGCGTTTGGGCAGTTGCAAAGTATGGCATATTGTGAAATGTGTTTTATGGTTTGGAACAGGTTATGGGACTGTGTGCCCCCCCCTCCCCTCTCCTGGTTTTCCTTCGAAACCCCCCCCCCCCCCCCCCCCCCACGCGCTGATTTCTGCCCTGGCTTTCTTTCCTAATTTCTGGGTCCCTTTTGGGGGATCCGGTCTGGGGTCTGGGACATTGTAGGCAGGGTCTAGAGTACTGGCGGGTATGGGTGTTGTATGTGGGGATTAATTGAGCAATTGAGGTTGACTAATGCTTGACTAATCTGACTAGTGAAAGATGGTGAAAGGCCAGACGGTGGAACGGCAGTCTGCACCACAGGGCTGGTTCGCAAGGACGATCGCAAGAATGAGGGGAACCAGTACGCCATCTGCATCATCACCAATGACTCGGGGTGCCCTGGTCCGGTCAAAAAGGCTTATGAGGGAACTTCAGGAGATCAGACGACAGGGCGGCGGTTTTATTACAGTGGAGTTGGTTGGGGATAATCTGTTCAGCTGGGAGGTTAGGTTGTTTCAGTTGGATGTGGACTCCTTGTTGTGGCAGGATATGAAGGAGACTAAGACGGAGTTTATATTGCTGGGTGTCTCTTTCCCTCAGGATTTCCCGTTCTCTCCGCCATTCATGCGGGTACTCTCCCCGCCATTAGAACGTGGTTATGTGAGTAAGGGTGGGGTTATATGTATGGAATTGTTGACACCAAGTGGTTGGTCTAGTGCGTACACCATGGAGGCTGTCGTGAGGCAGTTTGCTACTAGCCTGGTGATGGGTCAGAGTCGCATGGTTAAGGGGGGAGAGGGAGCAGAGGGGGTGTCTTTGAGTCAAAAAGAAGCGGAGGCGGCCTTTAAAACACTGGTGAAGACCCATGATAGATTTGGCTGGCGGTCTCCACCAAAATCGGAAGGTTAGGAGACACCGCCAACCTCCAGTTAGAGATAGGTTGTGTTGTAGTGTTGTGGTATAAGGTGGTATTGTTGTTTCGGCCCCCCCCTCGTCGAGTATTTTTCCTCCCTCCCCTCCTGTCCTAGCTCCTTTCCTAGGTACGTCACTCCTTCCCTAGTGGTGTACTCCCTCACGGGACGTTCCCTCCCCTCCTGTCCTAGCTCCTTTCCTAGGTACGTCACTCCTTCCCTAGTGGTGTACTCCCTCACGGGACGTTCCCTCCCCTCCTGTCCTAGCTCCTTTCCTAGGTACGTCACTCCTTCCCTAGTGGTGTACTCCCTCACGGGACGTTCCCTCCCCTCCTGTCCTAGCTCCTTTCCTAGGTACGTCACTCCCTCCCTAGTGGTATACTCCCTCACGGGACGTTCCCTCCCTTCCTGTCTAGCATGACGTACTCTGGTCTTGCCTGGTCTCCTCTCCTCTGGGGGATTTGGGTGTGCTCCCTCCCTCCCGGGCCTTTCCCCCTCCCCGGCCCGGGGGCGCCTTTCCACCCCCTCTCTTCCACTCTCCTATTAGGGATGTATTGGAGGGTTGGTTAGGGGGGGAATAGAACGGGGTTATATGTTGTATGGTGAACAATTTGTAATAAGGGATGTTGTTGGTTGTTGTCTGTGGGGCGTTGCAGGGAGAGTAGGAAACGCGCAGCAGGAGGAGAGAAGCGGGGATAACAAGGAGGAGGGCAGGCCGGTCCAAGGATGTTGGGTTTGTCTAGAAATGCGGAGTGCGCTTTGGTGACGTGCGCTCTGGTAACAGCTGTCATATTGTGTACGGCAGGGGTTATGTGGTATTTTTGGGACCAGACACCGGAGCTTATAAATATAGATGTGGACAAGCGGGAATTGCGTGAGCCTCACACGAATGTGTTTATAAAAATTGCGAGGGAGGTGGCGAAAAGTGCGAATAAGACTGATTGTTATGTGTGCGGCCTAGCGCCAGAATCTTCTGCAGCCGGTTTACCGCTTATAGCCCACCCAGTCACTGAGTGTCATAACTCTGTGCTGAAGGGTTTTAATCTGCCTTTCCTATGTAAGGGAGTGAGTGAGGAGAGGCAAGAGGTGTATCGTAAAACAAAGGGTTGCTAGGGGCGGTGGCGGAGCAGGCTAAGTTGGATGTTACGCCTATTCCGGTGGCAGTTAGGCCAGAGGAATTTACGAGATGTGAGGACGGCGAGAATGGTGTATATGTGGGCACGCTGGGGAATTGTGTAGGGGGGGTGAGCCTGGGGGCTGCAAAGATGGCTGCACGGGCTCCCCAAGGTACATATTGGATTTGTGGTGTGAATGCGTATGCGGCGTTACCGGCGGGTTGGAAAGGAAGGTGTGCGTTGGGGTATCTGGTGCCGGCAATGAGGATAACTGATGTTTTGCCGACGCACCGTGGGGCTAGGAAGGCGCGAGCTGTGAGACCGGATACTTTTTTTAAGATGGCATATCCTGCGTATGGGACATATGCTAATGAGCAGGAGATTGATCATTTAGCTGCATTGTTTGAGGAGATGACGATCACAACGACAAAGGGATTTAGCCTGGAAAATGAGGAAATGCGGGCATTAAGGTTAATGGAGATGCAGACAAGGGCGGCTATGGATTTTTTGTTGGCAGCTTCAGGGGGTACGTGTGCGTTAATAGGCCAGGAGTGCTGCACGTATGTGCCCGGAAATGATGAAGTAGGGATGCCAGAGGTTATAGAGCATTTGAAGAATATTACTAGGGAGATGCAGCCCGCACGGGAGGACTCGTGGGAGGGCTGGGGTCAAGGTTGGATGGGCTACATAGGATGGACGATTGCTAAGTATTTGCTGTGTGCTGTGGTGATGTTTGCGGTTATAGTGGTTTGTGTGAATGTTATCAGGGTGTGTGTGACGTACGTGTTCAGGACTCTCGGCGCGGTTGGTTCTGCGTCTGGGGACCCACACCGCTCGGTTGCGCCTGCGTGTGCGATGATGGTGATAAGGGATGGCGCGGAGGGTGGCAGGGTAGGTGTGGGCGTTCCAATAGAGCCGAGGTGCCCGGCGTCCGCGCTGGCAACTATTCTCTGATCTGGGTGGTGGACATTCAGGGTTGGGGAGTGGGAGGGCCGGGGCGTGCGTGTGGGTGTGAGGCGGGGGACGTTCCTGGACGACCGTGCGTTGCCGTTGGCGAGATAGGGTTGTGTATGCAATTGTGTTTTTTTTTCCATAGTAGGTACGTTTGGATTGACTGTATGATGTGGGGCGGTGTACCCGGGGTTCGGTGTTGGGTCTGGTCGGCTATGCATGGCCGTCCGGCAGGGCACTGGACTCTGGGGATACTGGCCTGAAGGGCGGGAGAGGTTGCCGGGATGCTGACTGCTTTGTACCTGTGGTGAGGTGGGTTTAGACCGCTGTGGAGGGGCTGTCAAGGTCTCTTCAGTAAACAGGGTTGACACCTCACGGCGTGCGTGGCGCGGCGTCCGTGGCATTCTTTAGATTACCTCTGGGGGACACGTGTCTGGGTGACAGGTGTCCCCTGGGGGGTGTGGTACTGAATAATGAAAAAGAATGTGAAAAATGAATGTAACTATATTAATCAAGATGTTTTTGTTTTCCGAGGAGTATCAGAATTGGAGCAGGATCAAGCGGAAGTAAAGGAGAGCGGAAATTCGACAAAAAATAGGAACCCAGTGTGTTGACAGAGATCGAACGAGAAGAAAAACAGGGAGTAGAAACGGGTGGTATCACACACATGTATCAATTACAATTGTCTCATGTTTAAGAGTGTATGAGGAAAGTAAAGAGATACTCATACAGTGAATGAAAGGAACCTCTCAGGAATTTGATTATAAAGACAGAGTAAAGTACAAGTCCGGTTGATAAATTAACAAGAACTGTTGTCATTGTGTGCTCTGATCTCCAGCAGTTCGATTGGACACGCGGAACACCACAAATCAGGTAAGAATAGGAATTTCAACTGAACAAGGGACAGAAGAGAATAGGAAGGGCCCACAGTGCCACTATTGGCTGTCCGAGTAGGAGTTAGTCACAAGAAGCATAGACACCTACACTTAGATAGGGATTACACAAGCTATTGTTCTGCCTGTTGCCATTGTTACAAGATAAAAAAGACAAGAGAAAAAATGGGGCGAAAAAGCGCATATAAGAAAATAAAAGACACAACCGACGCAGGTAAGTCGACCGTAATTGGGTGGATGGAAGAAAGTCCAGTACAAATTATTGCCAATGAACACGACACGACAAAAGGTAACGGATATTATTTGAAAAAAGCAATTTATATATCAAAAAGATGGAATAAAAGATGGGAGCTTGAGAAACGTTGGCCAGTCGAGGGTTCTTTTGATTTGGAGTTAATAGCTATTATGGGAACACTAATTAAGGCATACAGATATCAAGGGAACGAGGAGGAAAGAGCAAAGAAAAGGTTGCAAGAAACAAGCTTTTTAGCAGCTTATGCACGGGAAGCTGAGAGGAGAGATAGTGAAAAGAAGGCCATTGCAAATGGCAATGATGCAGACAAACCAGTAGAGGGGGTAGTCCAGGTCACCATAACTCCCCTGGCCCCTGACACAACACCTGTCACCGCCCAAAGTGCAGTGCAGTTAGCCTCACCCACCCCAGCCTCCTATCTTATGGCCCAACAGGAAAGAATTGAGGGAGCTTTAGCACCCCCGCCATATGCCAGTAGGAATGGGGAGACAATATACCCCATCCTACCTGTATTAGAGATGATAAGCCCTTATGAGTTGACAGATGATCTGGGGAACAAAGAGAAGGGACAAGCAAAGACATCTATTCAGCTGACAGCTAGGCAACCAGACAGGTCAGCCTGGACTAGGTCAGAGAGAGAGTATGTGGCCGCCTCACGGCTACCAGACAGGTCAGCCCAGACTGGGTCAGTCAGAGAGTATGCGGCCACCTCACGACCAAGGGAAAGGATAGAAGAGACGTCAGAGCGAACTAGAGTGATACAAGCAGCTGAAAGAAAGGGAAAGGAAGGCTATGAGGCAATGTTAAAAGAGAAAGAGTGGGAAAGGGTGAAGGAGACCTACGGCCAGCCTCAGAGAGTTTATGACCACCAGAGAGAGTATGACCACCAGAGAGAGTCTGTCCGCCAGCTGGAGTACCCCCAAAGCCCCCCAGCTCCGGCGCCCCACTCTATATATCGAGATCTTATTCCCCCCCAGCATTTTGCTTCCCCCCAACCCCAGCCCCGCAGGGGGGTAGCCCCTGGCAGTCACAAGATTGGTCTCACGATACCACAGTGGGCGAAGATAGATGCAGTAGGTGAGAAGCCGGAGGCTATCGACCTCGCACTTGGGGGGCAGATGACACGGATACAAGAGGATCTGACAGAGATAGAACAGGCGCTCATGGCTTTGGACAGGGACCACGTGGTCCTAGCAGGGCAAGTTCCCGACCCTACAAGCATGGAAGAGGAGGGAGAGGAATATCAGGAGTTCATGAGGGTGCGGGCTGGCATTGAGGGAAAGCAAATTGCCCTGCAAGACAAAAAAGGAGAGAAGCAAGAGGCCCTCCAGAAAGTACAAGAGGCTGTAAGGGAGAGAACGCAGACCAGATCACAGACGAAAAACAAGCTAGCCCCTATCCGCATGGCTCCTATAATAATAAGAGGACAGGACCTGGAATATCACCCCCTGAAGGCGTCGGACATGACACAGGTGACTGAGAAATTGCCGCCCCTCCAGAAAGGGGCCAACCCTTGGATTGCCCAACTGGAGGAGTTGATGGTCGGCACAGAAATGGCAATGTGGGATGTCAAGAAAATATTGACAAACATGATGGGAAAAGACGGCATGGAAAGGATACTGGAGATGGCTCGCCTGCATGGCCATGTGGGGACTGGAGCGCATGATGCGGACCTGTTCACAGCGTACAGGGGAGTAATGTGGGCGGCCCTACGAGAAGCCTATCCAACGAGACTGCACGCAGACCAAATTCAGATTGGTACTTTGGAGACAACAGTGCACCCCAGGCTGTACGTACGACAAGCCTATGCCGCGTGGAAGAACACAACTGGTCAGGAGGCGGGACTTGACCCTATGCATGAAGCCTCGTTAAGAGCCAAGATTGAAAACGGCCTCCCCCTAGAGGTAAGACAGAGATTGGCCGAGGTGGTGTCATTGTCAAGGATGGCGCTGGACTTATATATTGATCAAGTAGAGCATTACGTTGAACTGTATCGGAAAAAAGAGCAAAGAGCAAAGGAGAAGGATACGGAGCAACAACGTAAGATCATGTATCAACAGCCAACCGATGCAGTGAAGGTAGTGGAATACCTTCAAGCCTTAGTCCAGGCCCCACAACCAAGAGGTGGGACAGGCTACGAAGGGGAACCACAGGGACAGAGATGGGCTCAAGTGGGAACACAAGGGGGTTATGCGCCAGACCAACAACAGAGGTCGAGAGGAGCAATCGGGTGGCAACAACGAGGAAGAGGTGGAGGTAGAAACCGGAATCCGGATGGATTCCCGGTGCGGAAGGTGGTGTGTTGGACGTGTGGGGAGCCTGGTCATATCGCACGGGAATGTGGACAGGCTTGTCAACCCAGAGGGGGAGACCAGGAAAGAACTTGGCAAGACCAAGGTCAACCCCGAGTCCAAGACCAGAATGCGAACAATGGCCCGGTAAATCCAGCAAGAGGGCCAGATGAACCACTATGAAGAGGCCCAGAGAGTCCAATGGGGAGGTGTCAGCTGTCAGTGTCGTCTTTAAGGGAGGAGCCTATTGTGTGCGTAACGGTGAATGACAAATCTGTCAAGATGATGGCAGACACCGGCGCAGCCTACACGGTAGTACAACCCCAAGACGCGACGCACCTAACCATGTCCGGTCGATATGTACGGACAATTGGATTTGAGGGAGTAAACCAGCTGACGGCTGTTACCGAACCTGTGACTCTGAGATATCAAGGCAGGGAAGCGACTCTCCCTGTGCTGGTCTCGGAAAGCACACCTATTAACTTACTCGGCCGAGATGGGCTGGGGTTACTGGGGATGGACATTAAATGTACTGCGGAGGGTTGCGTGATAGCCGAACGAGAAGACCAGTAATATCAGATGGTACAACGAATTGACAGTCAACCACCAGAGATCTATTGTTTAGGGGGACTGGACCAAGAGCTACTTGGCCCCGCCTTACAATGGGAGAAATTTATCACTGCCAATATGCCTGAAGCAAGGGATCCAAAGACCCCCTATCATTGCACTCTGCAGTATCATAGAGATGCAAACTCGTCACAGACTAAGGAGTGGCTGAGGGTGCAACCTGACAAAGTACAGCTGAATGCTACCAATATCATATTGGGGCCACAGGGAGCAGCGTTACGTATTGCACGGAGCGACTATCTGCTTAAAGAACACGGCATTATGGATAGTGTTCCCCATGTGACTTTGAAGGTAATCAGCTCATGTGATCAACAACACATAGGCGAAATGATGAAAAAAGCTGAAGGGATAGAATTTGAACAGATGAAAGAAAACAAACGGATCTGGATAAGCCCTGATAAAAGGTTTATTAAGATCATGGTTCAAGGCACAGGGATGGGTCGTCCCCAAACTGTGCAATTATCCCAAGAGACACTGGGAGAACTCCCTAATCCTAATGCATCAAGCCTCCAAGAGGACATGATGGAGGCGGTGCCTGAGACGCTGTGGGCAAAGAACAGCACTGACATTGGACTAATCAAGTCCGCTCAACCTGTGAAGGTGGAGCTTAGACCTGGGGCCACCCTGCCTTGGAAGAACCAGTATCCATTGAAGGAGAAAGCGGTGGCTGGAATTGAGCCACAAATTAAAGGACTTTTAGCCACAGGAGTCTTACGGAAAACAATTGATCCCCGGAGCAACACGCCGTTGCTACCCGTGGAGAAGCCTGATACCTCTTACCGGCTGGTGCATGATCTAAGAGCTATCAACGAGGTGTTACTTGACTATCCATCAGATGTCCCCGACCCCCATGTGCTATTGACATTTATCCCGTCGAAAGCTAAATACTTTACGGTTATAGATTTGTGTAGTGCATATTTTAGTGTGCCCTTGAGCGAGGAGTGCCAGCATTTTTTTGGTTTTACTTATAAGGATGAATATTATGAGTATACTAGGATCCCGCAGGGACTAAAGCATTCGCCACACATATTCAACAAAATCCTAAGGGAGGATTTAGAGGGGTTGGATAAAGTCGTGACCTCTAGGGTCATTCAGTACATGGATGATCTGATACTGTGCGCGGACGATCAGGAAACATGTCATCGCGATTCCGTGAAACTGTTGCAACTGTTGGCGGAAAACGGCCATAAAGTGTCGTTGAAAAAGTTGCAATATTGTAAACCTAAAGTGATCTATTTAGGACAAACAATTTCACAGGGCCATCGGGCTATTTCAGAAGAACATTTGGTGGCCATAAGGACGGCGCCCAAGCCTGTGACGGTACGACAGCTAATGGGATTTCTGGGTATAATGGGGTACAGCTCTCCCTGGGTTGAGAACTATACGGAAATAGTGAAACCATTGAGAGAGATGATGAAAGAAACGGGCGTTGATAAACTGAGCAGTAAAGTGGTATGGACCGAAGATGGCTCACGGGCATTCGAAACAATCAAGTCCCGACTGTTAGAGGCGCCGGCCCTGGCTTTGCCTAACTATACCAAGAAATTCATACTCTACGTCTCTTCTTCTCCAGATCAGAAGCAGGCGTGTGCGGTGTTGGCCCAGAACACAGGGGTGGGGGCGCGACCGCAGCCGATGGCGTACTACTCAATTGCCTACTCGGAAGTAGAGATGGGGATGGCTCCATGCTACCGAGAAATGGCTGGAGTGTATACGATGTACGAAAAAGCCGCAAGTATTATGATGGGATATCCAGTGGATATCATGGTGAGGCATGACTTAAAGAGTCTGTTGGAGTCCGGTAAATATGCACTAACGATGCCTCGCATTAAACACTACTACAGACTTTTGGAACAGGAAGACGTGACGCTGGTCAGGTGTTCCATAACGAACCCGGCAGCTGACATCCCTACGCCTGAGGATGGAGAACCCCACGACTGTTTAGTCGAAGTCGAGAGGTACTCTAAACTCAGAGCAGACTTGCAGGCGTTTCCATTTAGCAGTCCAGATCTGGAATTATGGACTGACGGCTCTTGCCATCGTGTTGGCGAGGGACTAAAAGCAGGTTACTCCGTGGTAAGGTCACAGGGCGAAGGATTTGTGGTAGAAAAAGCCGAAGCATTATCACAACCTTGTTCGGCCCAATTAGCAGAGTTGGTCGCACTGACGGAAGCATGTAACATGGCAGAGGGCAGAACTGTAAATATTCATACCGATTCGGCCTATGCTCACGGTACCGCATTCTTACATGGCACAGTGTGGAAAGGGCGAGGTTTTAAGAAAGCTGACGGAAGCGCCATAAAACATTGTAGTCAGATTAAATGGTTGTTAGAAGCAATTATGAAACCAAAGCAGATTGCGATAATCAAGTGTGCTGCCCACCAGTCTGACGAGTCAAAGATAACTCGAGGAAACAAAAGAGCAGACGAAGCTGCCAAGGAAGTGACAGGTGCCGACAGAGCAGGTAAGGTGTTGGTTATCACACACGGAGTTGAGTTAGAGGACAAGATAACCTACAAAGATGTTTTGACTTTCCAGGAGGAGGCTAGTCAGGTAGAACGGAACCTCTGGATAACCAGGGGAGCTTGTCAGGATGATTCAGGTTTGTGGCGCGACGTCAGTGGATTTGTGGTGGCTCCTGCTGGCCTGGTCGGACTGCTGATCCACACGGCGCACGACTTTTGCCATGCGCACAGAGGAGAGGTAAGGAGAAAAATCAGAGAATATGGCTTTTGGGCGCCAGATTTGAACAGTCAAATTGATCATGTGATACAGAGATGTGTAATATGTTTGAAAAACAATATACGTAAGGGGATTAGTGTGTCACCAATGGCCCAATGCGAGACCTTGTAATAATTCTTGCTGAGTAATTGTTGACCGGAGTGTTGGACGTCCCGTGACGAAGGCCGGGAGATTGCGACCCCCTCTGCGTGCCCCCCTGTCTTCGGAGGTCTCGTAGTGGTGACCGGAGTGCCGGATGTCCCGCGATGATGTCAGGAGTTCGCGACCCTCTCTGCGCCACCCCCCTTCCCCCTGTCTCCGGCTGTCCCTGAGCAACGACCGGAGTGTTGAATGTCCCGTGACTAAGACGGGGAGGACGTGACCCTCTTGCGCCGCCCCTGTGCCTCAAATAGATCCGCTATCAACTCTATCTTTAATCTTTCAAAATGTTCAGTTGCTATCGCTATTAGCTCTATCTTTAATTTTTCAAAATGTACAGTTGCTATTGCATGCACTCATCTGTGTCTCACCACACACATGAGTGCATGCTTACCAACTGTCCGTCTGCAACACTACTATCACCGACATCTAAGAAGGGAGATCCCCCCTTGAACGGCCCTTCTAAGGTTTCTCTCCTCCACATTGCCTGTGGAGCTTTTTTTCCCTATTGTTAGGTTTTAGTGAGTTTTTCCTTACCTTCGCGTGGGGTATGTCTGGGAGTGCTTGCATTCTTTCATTTATTTGCATTCATCTAAAAAATGTTTGGACCCTATGGTGTTCTTGTTCTGTTCTTGACTTATTGTTATGTTGTCTTCTTGACTTGTTTAAAGAAGACCTGTACGGCCCATGGGGACATTAACGTGTGTTGTCGGGCCCTATAAATAAATTTGATTTGATTTGATTTGATTACATTGACATGATTAAGCCCATTAATCAGAAGAGATATATTCTTGTTGTTGTCTGTCGTTTTTCAAGGTGGGTGGAGGCGTGCGCCACCCGGCACAAGGATGCAGCATCTGTGGCTAAGTTCCTATGCCAGGAGGTATGTCCCCGGTTTGGTTTAATGGACAGAATCAGCAGCGACAATGGAAAAGAGTTTGTCGACAAAACTGTACGTTTAATACTCCAACATTTAGGCATAAAACAGCGATTGGGGGCCGTTTATCATCCGCAGAGCCAGGGGATGGTGGAACGCATGAACGGGACGCTAAAAAACAAGCTGGTAAAGATCTGTCAACACACAGGATTGAATTGGTTGAACGCTCTCCCTCTAGCACTGATGGCATGCCGGTCAAGCGAGGTTCGCGGACTGCCTCTGACACCGCACGAAATGATGTTAGGTCGCTGCATGGTAGTACCAGGTTTGCGCGCGACAGGCAAAGGTCCGAGTTTGGACATCCTGGACAACGACATGCGTGAGTACGTAAAATACATGTCAAAGATACACAAAAGGATTCTGGATCATGTCTCCAGTAGACAGGAGCATGAAACCGGGGAGGAGGTGAATAGGCAGACTACACCTCAAATCATACCAGGCGACTACGTTTATGTTAAAGTATTTAGACGCAAGTGGTTTGGCGCGAGACGAGAAGGGCCATACAAAGTCGTTCGAGCCACCGAGAGGGCTTTACAAATTCAAGGATCGCCTATGTGGTTTCACGTTACTCATTGTGTAAAAGCAATCGATACGGACCAAGAATGGGAACCTGAACCACAAGACCTTGACGATAAAACCGGGGCGTCGCAACCGTTACATGAAGGCGAAGTGGAAGCGGCGGAAGATGAAATTGGGGTGGCGCTAACCCCAAACGATGGGGAAGACCCGGATGATTATGGCGAGCCAGACCGAGGGGGCCACGATTGGCCACAAGTAGAAGATGAAGGTTTTTTACAGGAACCAGACAGAGGAGAAGATTATGAATTGGAACATAATAATTTCTCCTCTGTGGATTTGGAGAAGGTACCAGAAGAACCGGAGGAACCAGTGCTTAGCACAAGCCCGGAACGAGATACTCGACCAAAACGAGTCATCCAGAAGCCTCAACGGTATACATAGGTGAAAGAAGGGATAGTGTAACTGATAGGCCTTGGAGAGGGCGTGTATATATTAATTTTTCATTTTTCATTAGCTGAGCTCTCTCCTTTTTTAGAAATGTTTAGATAATATATGCAATGTAAAGTCTTTTCTTTCAGAGTGGATTGCACAAAACAGACACGTTTGGTTAAAAAACACATAAGTATAGTCTAAACCTGGTAATTGGTACGATCATCTTTTTGCATAAAGGGACGGACCTAGACTGAAGTGAAATTGATATAACTGATACATTGTGTATAACCTGCAAATGAGTGGAAATTGTTAAACGGTGTGAGTGAATAGAGAACTGTGTAAACATAAATGGATTCATAGTCGGTCAGTGAAAGAGGGAGCTAATGTGGGTGTTGAAAGCAATTGATACTAACAAATATGGAAAATGAGTTAGAAGGATTCTGGAAATATTTGGTTCTTAGGTAATTGGGCTAAACAGTAAGGTTAAGGTAATTGTAAACAGTTTGATTGAGAAAATACTAACAAGTATATTGGGGATCATTAATCCCCAAACCGGGGAAACTGTGGTAGTTTTCAGTCAAGCAAACTGTATATGTAATAATGTACAACACAACCAACGATGACAGAATGGCTTCAAAGGAGAGGTAATATACATTCACAAATTTCTTCCCCCCCTCTCCCCTCTCTCTGTAACACAAGAGGCATAGACACACACCTCTCACTTGGTACAGGCAGCTGCCTGTCTCAAATCTCCTCATGGGGGAAGATGAGATAGCCAGGCGCTGATTAAGTGAGAGACAGTGGCTGTTTGATCTCCTGGGAAAATCAACAAATGTGTGGTTTTACAGCTTTGAGATCAACCAAGCAGCTAGAGAACCATCTGGTCAGACAGATTGAATATACAAGATACTAAAGAAACGGCCTTATAAGGCGCCAGACAAGCCCCACTAAGGGGGGGCTGCTGTCTCTTCTAAAACAAAGGACAGCAGATGTAGCAAAGATCAAAGAGGGACCGTTTGAGTCCACTCTGTGACCTAATAGGGTATCTTGAATTGCTGGAAAACGCCCAGTAATAAATTCAGTCCTAAACGTCACTGTAGTGGCTTAGCCTATTGAGAGCTAAAACGAGTGTTTCTCCAATTAGAAAGCTCGGTGAGAGTTTTTGGATACGCCCGCTTGTCGTAACATTAGAGGCGGAGCCTAGATTTGAATATGACAAACTCCTCTAAGAAAGAGGGAAACAGAACCCCCACGAGACCAGACAGGAAACAACAGCAGAATACACACTCTTTTTCTCCACTAGAGACTGAGGAAACCACGCAGCAGAGAGACGGCCGCAAAAACCTACCATCTGAAGAAGCCGAGACGAGACATGCCCATAGATATTGAATATTTAGCCTAAAGTCTGGTGAACCTCGGCATAGTGAGGTCTTCCATCAGGTTTTATTGCAATTGTTCTTTCAAATCTTTGATTTGTATTGATTGAAATCCTTTTTATTAAACACGGATTCTTCAAACTGCTCGGAACTCGATTTCTTCAACCGCCGCGCCGTGTTCTCTGAAGGTGTACGAGCAGAAAACCATCACATACATGGTTATCTGCATTTGTAGCTCAGTAGTACTTCAAAGAGCTTTTTAAGGTTTAAACACAACGCAGAGTACGAAGATTAAGCTAGGAAGTTACTACAATACCAAATACATCAACCGTACTGACCTTAACCATGACAAAATTGAAACTGTTTGGATTGAAATCTTATTAGACAGGGCGAAACCAGTACTAGTAGGCACAATCTATAGACCGCCAGAACAGAGTGGCTTTTATGACACACTTGATGGGTGTTTAGCTGGGGTGGAGGGGGTAGAAAAAATTCTTATTGGGGACTGGAACACGGATATGCTGCGTAAAGCAGCACCCGTCTTCAAGGCCTTCAGTAGGTTTTCTGATCTGCAAGGTTTCAGCCAGCTAATCACCCAACCCACAAGGGTATGTGATTCTACACAAACCACCATTGACCTCATTTTGACCTCTGACAAGTCCATGATCTCCAATAAAGGGGTGATAGCATGCGGGTTAAGTGATCATTATATGATTTTCTGTACCCGCAAAAAGCTAAAACAGAAGGCCGGCTGTCACAAAACAGTCACATCTAGAGACCTCAAAACTTACTTTAGAGAGGCCTTTAACCTAGAACTGGGGAGCTTGGACTGGTCAGATGAACTCAGTGGTACACAGGTTGAACAAACATGGCTTGGATTCAAAACAAAATTCACAGCAATACTCAACAACATGGCACCCATAAGAACCACCAGGGTTAAAAATCGCGCTGAGCCATGGATGCACACTGAAATACTGGCCGCTATGAAAACCAGAGACAAAAAATGCTCTGAACTTCATAAAAGTCAGACAAAGCTTTCCAAAAGCTCAAACAGTGAACTCCAAGCCCACGTGGTTGAACAAAAAATTCAAAGAAACAGACTAAGAAATGACGTAAACACCATGATCAAAACCGCAAAAAGAAATTTCAACAACAAAACTGAGGAAAACAAAAACAAACCCTGCGAACTTTGGAAATTACTCAATAATCAACTAGGATGCAGTAAAAAACTTAAAACCAGATTCTCAAACATAAACATAAAGACGGACAACACGCTCATCACAGACAAGCTGGATGTAGCCAATTACTTAAACATCTTCTTCACAAACATAGCCACAACACTGGTAAACAAACTACCCTCCCACTCAGGGCATTATGGGGTAGAACACATAGTAGCATACTACAAAAACCTAGGGGTCCACAAAGACGACTTCAAACTTGAAATGGTAACAACCGATGAGGTACTCAAAAAATTGAGCGCCCTCCAACCTAACAAGGCCACTGGCCATGACAACATCCCCTCCAAATTCCTCAGAGACGCAGCAGCCGCCATCACCCCAGTTATCACTCACATAATAAACCTCTCTATAAAACAGGGACACGTCCCCAAGGACTTCAAAATTGCGAGAGTGACCCCTCTGCACAAAAAGGGCAGCAAATTAGACCCAGGCAACTACCGCCCTGTTTCTATTCTTACCTCCATCTCGAAAGTCATGGAGAAAATAGTCTTCGAACAGGTCGAAAAGTACCTGGCGGAAAAAAATCTAATCTACGAATTCCAATCTGGCTTCAGAACGTCCCACTCCACTGACACATGCCTCCTCTATTTGAACGACCACATCAAACAAGAGGTGGACGCGGGCAAATACTGCGGCATGGTCATGCTGGACCTACAAAAGGCCTTCGACACTGTCAATCACTCCATTCTGATTGACAAGCTAAAAGCAATTGGTTTTGATAGCTTATCAGTGAGCTGGATGCAATCCTACCTGGAGGGGAGAGAACAGATGGTAGAGGTAAACGGTACTCTATCCCCCCCCCCTCACAGTGAGCTGTGGTGTTCCACAAGGAAGCATACTAGGACCGCTACTCTTCCTAATTTATGCAAATGACATGTCGTCAGCCTGTGACTGCAACTTGTTCCTGTTTGCGGACGACTCAGCCCTGCTGGTCTCTGACAAGAACAAGTTGCAGGTGGAAAAAACCCTCAGCTCTGAACTAGGCAAAATCTGCATATGGCACGCTGATAACAAACTATCATTACACATGGGCAAAACAGAGTCCATTCTCTTTGGTTCAAATAACAAACTCAGCAAGACCGACGGCTTCTCAGTTGCAGTGGGTGACAATATTGTCACAAGGAAAGACGAAATTACCTACCTGGGTTCCATCCTAGAGGCAAATCTTTCCTGTGACAAAATGGCATCCAATGTAATAAAAAAAGTCAACCAACGAACTAGATTCTTGTACCAGATCTCCTCTCTGGTAAACAAGAATACCCTGAAGACTCTGGCAGGAGCACTCATTCAAGGGTACTACGACTATGCGTGCACCTCATGGTACCAAAGCACCTCAAAGGCACTTAAAACAAAATTACAAACATCACAAAACAAACTGGTCAGACTACTACTTGACCTTACCCCCAGAACCCACCTCACCCCTGCCCACTTTGACAACCTAGGATGGCTTAGAGTAGACGACAGAGTACAGCAACTTGCAATGGGCCTGGTCTACAAGATACACTATACGACTAAGGTACCCATGTACATGTCAAAATACTTCCCAAAGGTCAGTGAATACCACAACCACTACACCAGAGGAAGCTCAACAAATCATGTGAAACCCAGATTCGGCTCAAACAAGGGACTAAACACGTTTCGCAATTATGCCACATCAATGTGGAACGCCCTACCCAAAGCTGTAAAGGAATGTGAATCCCTACCCACATTCAAAACCGCTCTTAAAGAGCACCTACGGGAGGCTGCAATTCGAAACTGGCCACCGTAAATGTCCAAACCCCCCACCCCCACCCCCTCCTAATAGACAGTCTCCTCCCCACCGCATGTATATATTCTCTCCCCGCCGTATATGTATATTTCTCTCCCACCCACCCACCCCCTCCTACTGTACAGTCCCCTCCCATATACTCTGTCAGGATCTATGAGTAACAGTAGCCTACTGTATATTTGAATACCGTATATGTCACAAATGTATCAGTACTAAATACCTATATGTCCCTATGCCATAAATGTCATGTATGTTGAGTATGTCTTAAATGTCAATATGAAATGAAAATGGGGGACACTGATGTAAACAAGACGAAAGTCTTTCTCTGGTCTGCATCCCCTTAACAATTGTGTGTATTGAGCTGTACTGTACTGTACTGTACCCATTCTGCAATCTGTTAAATAAAGTTTTCATTCATTCATTCATTCATTCATTCATTCATGCTAGTTTAATGGCGGAACTAATGTTGAAGGCAAGCCCACAGTGTCCGGGGACGTTTTATGCCGACGCACGCGTGTCAAAATCTCCGCGGATTTAAGATATAGTTTCACTTCTTCTTGTAAAGAGATAGTTTCACTTCTTCTTGTAAAGAGATAGTTTTTAAGAGTCAATAGAATAGAATGATCTTTATTGTCATTGTTACAAGGTCCAGAAGATGCTACAGTCCCCATAATGTCCTCTCTTATTGCAGCAGCAGTAAGGTAGGTGTTGGTGTTGTGGTTGTTAGCTATGTGTCGCCCAAGCCATGCAGGTAAAGTGCTGCTAACTAAATGTTTACTAAGTGAGTTATTATTGCAGAAGGACTTAATGTGTTTTGTAGGTTAAGTTCATTTGTTTAACAATATTGCAAAGACATGTGACACTAAGAGACACGTAGAAATAAGATTGATGTATGTTGTTATGGTTTGATCTGTGATTTATTGTATTTCATGTATGTGTTTCACAGTTCTCACCGTCCGGATTGTAAAGAAATCCCACCAGTACTATAAAGAACGTGTTGCTGTCATCATCGCATAAGAGGGAATTACACTAGGGCTGCATAGTCTTCGGTGAGTTTGATTTGACTGATTGATTGAACATTTTATTAACAGATTGCAGAATGGGTACAATACAGTACGGCTCAATACACACAATTGTTAAGGGGATGCAGATCAGAGAAAGACTTTCGTGACAAAATGGCATCCAAGGTAATAAAAAAAGTCAACCAACAAACTAGATTCTTGTACCGGATCTCCTCACTGGTAAACAAGAATACCCTGAAGACTCTGGCAGGAGCACTCATTCAAGGGTACTACGACTATGCTTGCACCTCATGGTACCAAAGCACCTCAAAGGCGCTAAAAACAAAATTACAAACATCACAAAACAAACTGGTCAGACTTCTACTTGACCTTACTCCTAGAACCCACCTCACCCCTGCCCACTTTGACAACCTAGGATGGCTTAGAGTATAGACGACAGAGTACAGCAACTTGCAATGGGCCTGGTCTACAAGATGCACTACACCACTAAGGTACCCATGTACATGCCAAAATACTTCCCAAAGGTCAGTGAATACCACGACCACAACACCAGAGGGAGCTCCACAAATCATGTTAAACCCAGATTCGGCTCAAATAAGGGACTAAACACGTTTCGCAATTATGCCACATCAATGTGGAATGCCCTACCCAAAGCTGTAAAGGAATGTGAATCCCTACCCACATTCAAAACCGCTCTTAAAGAGCACCTACGGGAGGCTGCAATTCGAAACTGGCCACCGTAAATGTCCAAACCCACCCACCCCCTCCTAATGTACAGTCTCCTCCCCACCGCATGTATATATTCTCTCCCCACCATATGTATATTTCTCTCCCACCCACCCACCCCCTCCTAATGTACAGTCTCCTCCCCACCGTATGTATATATTCTCTCCCCACCGTATGTATATTTCTCTCTCACCCACCCACCCCCTCCTAATGTACAGTCTCCTCCCCACCGTATGTATATATTCTCTCCCCACCGTATGTATATTTCTCTCCCACCCACCCACCCCCTCCTAATGTACAGTCCCCTCCACATATATGTATACTCTCTGTCAGGATCTATGGGTAACAGTACTGTATATTTGCATATCGTATATTTCACAAATGTAACAGTACTAAATACCTGTATGTCATGTATGTCCCTATGCCATAAATGCCATGATGTCATGTATGTTGTGTATGTCATAAATGTCACTATGAATTGAAAATGGGGGACCCTGATGTAAACAAGACGAAAGTCTTTCTCTGGTCTGCATCCCCTTAACAATTGTGTGTATTGAGCTGTACTGTATTGTACCCATTCTGCAATCTGTTAAATAAAGTTTTCAATCAATAGTAATCCCTGTTGAAACGAGGCGAAGTGTTCCACTTGTCTGACTCCTCCCCGGCTGCTCTCGTGTGTTTTCTCCACTTCCCTGACTCCTCCCCGGCTGCTCTCGCGTGTTTTCCCTCTCCTCTCTGAAAGTAACCTCGCCCTCGATCCGCTCCACAACACATCTTCCTGAATGACTGACACACGCTTTGTGTGTTTCTAGTGTAAAGTGTCTCTGTGACGGAACTCTACTGGACCAAGGCTTTCTACTCAATCATCTGGATCAGAACCTTCTTCTTGTGGAACCAGACAGCAGACTGGACACCACAACATCTGTAAGTACAAACATGTAAACATTGTTTCCTCTTATTGCTCCTCCTTGCAGAAGCGGCTCGAAAGGAGCCTTGAAGTTGTACAATCCATAGGTCGCGGGTGAGCTGGACATTAGGGTAGGCTATAGATGGGATGGTAACTCGCGCGGGGCGTGCAACATTTTTCCTTTTTCTTTTTTGCTTGCACGCAAACGGTGCTGTCCAGGTTCTGATTTCATACAATACACACACCCACCAGGCTACTACAGCGAGCCCCACTCATTTCATATAGTGCAAATTAATTGTTCAAATGAAGACATCCAATATGATTAAGCATTGTCTTACCTTAATGCAACAAAAAAAATCGACGTTTCGCGCATCAATGATCCTTTTTGCTTTAAGTTTGTCTGTGAGATCACTTTCAATGTGAAGCTGCTTTGAAAACAATGTACATAGTAGCTCTAAAAAGTTTCCACGATTTGATTAACTCTGACTCAGTCTCATCATGCCCTCGTACAGCAAGCCCTTGGCCTCAGGTGATCCGTGTTATGCCCAGGCGGCATGTAACTTGGAATGGAGTTCCAGGTCTTGGCAGCTCTCACGGAGAGGGCTGATTTGCTAAATGTACTTGTCCTTAATGGAACAGCCAAGTCACCCGGTACAACAGTTCTGGTGAACCTGGAGGTGAAAAATCGGAAAGTGGGGCTAGACCATGGAGGATTTTGAAGACCAGACTGGCATCGGTTAGTTTGATGATGCGGCGTGATTGGTTACTGCCTGCAGTCTGGAATGTTAAACGGCCACCACACCTACTGCCATTGACACCTTGGTTGGCCGACCCTTGCGTATTGTCACCACCGGGCTGCAGCAGCCCACACACACACAATATCGTAGCCTAGGCTGCCTATAATAATGCGCAGACTGGGGCTGCTGGTTTGGGTCGGCATAGCCTCGCCTGGCCTTACATACCCGCCGCCTATGGTACGAAATGAATCAAAATTTTAAAAAAAATTAAACAATATATATATATATATATATATTTTTTTTTAATGTTGTGGGACTTTTACAGCACTTTGTTCAACTTTGTCAGTGCTGTAAAGTTTAAACCTTTTTAAATCTTAGACAAACAAAACACTTTGGTTTCATGAAATATTGTAAGCCGTCATTTGAGGCTTTATAAAAGCAGCACAATGAACACAAATCTGTCAGTGCCGAGTCCGACCTCATCTTAAATAACAAACAGTCCTTTGAGCTCAGCCTTCAGAGACAGGCCCCACAGTACCTCTCAGAGCCACGCTCAGCCTTCAGAGCCAGCCGCCACAGTACCTCTCAGAGCCACGGTCAGCCTTCAGAGCGAGGCGCCACAGTACCTCTCAGAGCCACGCTCAGCCTTCAGAGCCAGGCCCCACAGTACCTCTCAGAGCCACGCTCAGCCTTCAGAGCCAGGCCCCACAGTACCTCTCAGAGCCACGCTCAGCCTTCAGAGCCAGGCCCCACAGTACCTCTCAGAGCCACGCTCAGCCTTGAGAGCCAGGCGCCACAGTACCTCTCAGAGCCACGCACAGCCTTCAGAGCCAGGCCCCACAGTACCTCTCGGAGCCACGCACAGCCTTCAGAGCCAGGCGCCACAGTACCTCTCAGAGCCACGCTCAGCCTTCAGAGCCAGGCGCCACAGTACCTCTCAGAGCCACGCTCAGCCTTCAGAGCCAGGCGCCACAGTACCTCTCAGAGCCACGCTCAGCCTTCAGAGCCAGGCGCCACAGTACCTCTCAGAGCCACGCTCAGCCTTCAGAGCCAGGCCCCACAGTACCTCTCAGAGCCACGCTCAGCCTTCAGAGCCAGGCGCCACAGTACCTCTCAGAGCCACGCTCAGCCTTCAGAGCCAGGCGCCACAGTACCTCTCAGAGCCACGCTCAGCCTTCAGAGCCAGGCGCCACAGTACCTCTCAGAGCCACGCTCAGCCTTCAGAGCCAGGCCCCACAGTACCTCTCAGAGCCACGCTCAGCCTTCAGAGCCAGGCCCCACAGTACCTCTCAGAGCCACGCTCAGCCTTCAGAGCCAGGCCCCACAGTACCTCTCAGAGCCACGCTCAGCCTTCAGAGCCAGGCCCCACAGTACTTCTTAGTGTTGTCAAAAATATCGAAAAATCTATACATATCGATTCTGAATATTTAAAACGGTTTCAATACTCAATTCCCGAAATATCGATATTTAATTATTCATTTTGTTTTTGTATAAGGAAGTTGCATTGTTCATTTCAATACCTGTAATAGTACAGTAGTCCACACACACACATGTGCATTCAGTTAAGTCGGAATATGACTGTAATACAAACAGTTCAGTTTGTCAGGTACATGCAACACAGATTACAGTGTTTACATCTGTCTGCTTGAGAAAATACCATGTTCTGCAATAAAAATGATTGAAGTGAGATGAACAGTTATTTTTAAATGTGTGATCTAAAGTAGGGATGTCCCGATCACGTTTTTTTGCTCCCGATCCGATCCCGATCATGTCATTTTGAGTATCTACCGATACTTCCCGATCCGATCAATTATTACTTTATTTTTTTAATTCAACAAACATGACCATGTTCACGTCTTAAACTCATACTGAGGCCTTAGTTTTTAAATTGCATATCATAATTTATTGTCACACAGAGCAGAAGAATTTTGCCAAAACAAACCAATAGTATCCAGCTGCAGAACGGCAGGCCAGCCACAATCTCAGACCCAAACGCATTTCCTTTGATTTAATTATACATCAAATGATTTATGAAGTTAACTTTTCACCTGGATAACGTCAACATTCAGGGTGAATGTAATTTGAGAAATTGGGATTAAAAAAAAAAAAACAAAAAAAATGTATTTGGGTCTGAGAGTGTGGCTGGCTGCCGTTCTGCAGCTGGATACTATTGGTTTGTTTTGGCAAAATTCTTCTGCTCTGTGTGACAATAAATAAATGAATGATGATATGCAATTTAAAACCAAAACTAAGGCCTCAGTATGAGTTTAAGACGTGAACATGGTCATGTTTGTTGAGAAAAAAATAAATAATTGCAGATTATTATTCTTTTTTGCCGATCCCGATCTTCGGAAAATCACGTGATCGGATCGGGACATCCCTAATCTAAAGATAAACAAAGGGTTTTAAAAGTGTTATGATTATCTTCTCTTATAGTACGAGAGAGAAGCTGAGGAGAATGAACCAGCAACAAAAGCAACATTTTTAATTTTAATCTTATTTTTTTACATTTTAAGATTGAACCTTTTCCCTGTGGTATCGAAAATGGTATAGAATATCGATACTTTTCAAGGTATCGTATCGAAGGTAGAAATTCCAGTATCGTGACAACACTAATCCCCTCTATCAGATAGATTTATTATTATTATTATTGGATACATGAGTTTGGGTTCCAAGAGCTTCTTCAAGTCGATTCTACAGACGGACTGTTTCTATCATCGGAATTAAATAATTATAATGATAGAAAATAGGACAATTACGTTTTGCATTTATAGTCATGACTCAATGAGCAATCTGAGCATTACCGGTCTATGTACAGTACTTTTCTAAGCCGTCTGGCTCACAGTTAACCGACTAGAATAGATTCCATATAAATCTATAGTTCATTAACGATGCAGCAGCTGATACTGTATATCCACACACACACATACACTGCTGAATAATTCTGTTTTGCCTCAATATATACTGTATATATAATTCTGTTTTGCCTCAATATACAGTATATATAATATATTGATGCAAAACAGAATTATTCAGCAGTGTGTTGTGTGTGCGTGCACGCGCTGCGGTCGGCAGGAGCGTGCAACAAGATGGTATATTAATTTAATACCTAGTGTGCTGTGTGATGACAATACATTTGAATCTAATCTAATTGTGCACGCGGCCCTCGCATTATAATGAGCTGGACTGGTGTGTGTGTGCGTGTGGTAACGTGAACGCGATATCTGCCATGCGAGACTAGGCGAGAGGCAGTATTAAAATCTGAGGTGTTCGACGGTCCGACTCCTCCCCGGCTGCACTAGTCTACTCTCGTCTACTTTCGAGGCAAGCCAAAATCAATTTTGAACACGCCTTTTGTTTGCCCTGCATTCTACTCTACATAAAACATTTCTCTCGATGTGGGGTTTTGTAGTCGGACTCGGAGAGTTGTTTTGATCACCATGGAGACAGCTAAGAAGAGACGCCGTTCTCAAATGTGGGAACACTTTGATCTGATCATTCCTAATAAGGTATGTGCTAGGGCTCAGCGATATAACGATAACGATAAATATCGCGATATATTTTAATAATCGATATCGAATATCGAAATAAAAAAAAATCGAAAAATCGTTTATTTTTTTTGTGACCTGCAACAGGGCAGTTTTAAAACCAGAGACAGTGGACAGACTTGTCTTTCTTGCCTGCAACTTAAAGTAATGGCTTTGCTTGTCCAAATGACAATACTGACCAAATTGAGATTTATTTTTCTCTTGTCCATTTATTTTGTTTGCTTTCTAATTTAAAATACAGTTTGAAACAGTCTGTACACAGTAGGCTATGTGTGCTAGCAGAACTAGACTCCAGTCATGAGTCACGGTGCACATGTGCTGTGGTTTGTCCACCAAAAAAGCGCCAAAAGATCAAAAATAAACTAGTAGAGCCAGAACTGTTCAACTCCCCTGGAGCCATAGCCAGCAGAGAAGCCGGTTTACTTTAGCTTTTAAACCAGCTGCAGCCTGAGAACTGGAGTGTGAGGGGATGTAACACTAAAGATGGCGGCAATGACAAAGAATTGCTGCAAAATAAACATACATCTGTTGTTTACATTTTTTTATTTATTTTATACTTATAACAATTTCGATAATTATCGATATCGAGAAATATGATAACATTATCATATCGTTATCGCAATATGATTTTTTTCCATATCGCCCAGCCCTAGTATGTGCTTTATACTCTGAGCTTTGAGGGAAATGTAGTTTAATAAGGTATGTGCATTATACTCTGAGCTTTGAGGGAAATGTAGTTTAATAAGGTATGTGCATTATACTCTGAGGTGTGAGGGAAATGTAGTTTAATAAGGTATGTGCTTTGTTGTGAAGGGCCAGATTAAAAGCTGAGAATCTACGTTTATTGTTTTATATACCTTGTATATTATTTATATATACAATTTATATCCCTTTAAGCCTGCGTTTGAATCCTAGTAATATTCACTTTCCTCATTGGATAACGTTCTCGGCGCCAGACGTGCGTTCGTTCGGTAAAACAGTGAAGTGCAAGCAGTTCGTCTAAACAGAGTGTTGAGAACCACGTGCGAAGTGAATAGTAAAAGTGTCAGAGTTAATGCAGTAACATCAAGTTCGACTTAGCTTAATGTGAAGTAAAGAGTCGTTATTTATTGTGCATCGTGCCAACAGCAGTTCGTTCGTGTGCAGCATTACCCAGCAGTTCGTTCGTTTAGTAGCTAGTGGAACCTTAGCCAGTGTGCGTGGACTAAATACATTGGTGCCAGTACACGAGGAGGGCCTAGTCGTAGAACCTACTGGACATGTGCATATTGGAACCGACAGCGGCGATTGCAGAACCAGTATTGGTTGGATTATAGTGATTGTGGAACGTACTACCTGGAGAAGAGCATCGTTAATACCCACTGTCGTTTGGATTTAACCACCTTGAAGATCTACTTCGGGCTGGCTTCGTGGACCGAAGCTAGCTGGCTATCGTCATTGCTATCGGGCAATTGGATTACAGTTATTGCTTTGTTGCTGAGCCTTTGGATTACAAGGACTGGATTCTATACGAGAACCCCCTTCTTCAATTGAACAGACTGAGTATCCGAACATTCTTCCTTCCTCCAGAGCTTACATCTCTGGGAGGAAACCCCTTGTCTCCAGCGGTACCAGCGTTTCCCCCTATATTGCCATCCTACGCCAGGCGGCGTTTAGTCTAGTACCCCATCGTAGGAATTATTCATTCCAACTGACTTTTGCTACTGACTGACTTATTCATATTCTTCGCCATACAAGCGCGACCTTAATTCCCATCTCTGTACAATTTGCTGCATAACAATAAATATTCTAAATGATATTTCTTTGTCACCGTGCCGTATTATTCTGAGTGTCTGCCATAATTAACTGTACTTTCTGGCAAGTAATAATAATGATAATTAGCAGTGGTTTAATCTATCACAATCTTTAATACAGTCAGGGTTTTGTAACCCCTCAGTTACATGCTTTATACTCTGAGCTTTGAGGGAAATGTAGTTTAATAAGGTATGTGCATTATACACTGAGGTTTGAGGGAAATGTAGTTTAATAAGGTATGTGCATTATACTCTGAGCTTTGAGGGAAATGTAGTTTAATAAGGTATGTGCATTATACTGAGCTTTGAGGGAAATGTAGTTTCGAGGTTGACGCTCGTATCGGAGCATTGGTTTCACAGCCTCCTCATTCTGGAGCCTCCGCCGTTCAGGTAAACAAAGGTACATTAGGTTAATATCCACCTCTCTGTTTTGTTACAGTAAAATCTGCTTTTATTCATCTACTGACCGCACATCTGATCTGTTGGGCGTTTCTGCCACTTTTCCATCCAGACTGGGCCTTGACCAGAGGTAGCTGGAGCAGCTAACAAGCTAAGCTGCTATGCTAATGCTAATGCTACACCACGTTATGAGTTTGGGAGGATATGTCACGTTAGGTCAGAAACTGGTGCGACTCTCTGCATAGAGAGAGAAATGTGCGTTTATTCAGCTCGTTACTAATAATGACTGAATATCTCAACTGTTGAGCGTTTCAGCCACTGTTTCGGCTTTACTTAAGAGGCTATGCTAATGCTTCTAGGCAGTGTGCGAACCATACCATGGTCTTCGGTGAGCTCTTAGTGTTTTCTTGGGGGGGGGGTTGGCCGGTCAGCGGCGCGCAGCGAGGACTTTGCTGTAGATGAGTAACGTTACAGAACCCACACAGGTCTGCATGCATGATGAAGACGCACATATTGAAATACACATGCTCAGATTAGCCCATCTGATCCAACACTAAAAGAAACGAGACAAGCGCAACACTAGGGGCACACCACCTCTTAATATAATAGGCTCTGTAATTAGAGACACAAACTGTTCTGTTTTCAATCATTATTTTCTTTTGGACAATAAACCTTACAAACTACATCAGCTGCAGCCTGGACATTCAATTCTGTCAACATCCACAACTTTTGTTACCCGACCCGAGTAGAAAAACATCTAAGGTGCATCGTGGCACATTGTCAAAATATTAGCGAATGACAAGCGGCCACTACACATACCATAGAACATTAATAAATGAGCAATAATGATAATAGTTACTGTAATTAAGAAAAACAGGTCTTACCTTAAAATAGAAGCAGATGTTTTGTTTTTTCTTCTGATAAAACGTGGGTAAAGGTTGATTTGTGCCTGCAGCGGCACCACGCTCCGATGCAAGAATAGCATGCATTTCGCTATCTATTACGCGAATTAGTGAGCAATCATGAATCATACATTTTGTAATTTTACACATTATACATGATGATGATACAGAAAATTGAGAAAAATAGAAATGGCAAACATGCCTGCGGGACACGGAACAACTCATCACTACAGCCCCAGCATCATACTGTAGCCAGTCTCTTGAAACACCGCTATCTCCAAACTTCCACTCCTCGAAACGTTCTTTTGTTGGGTGGTCCCACTCTCGCTGCCGCTTTTTCACCCATATGGTTCCACATATTTGTAACCCATTTAACGTTATTAATAAGCTAACGTTAGCTAATCGTGATGGCAGGCGGATGTAACGTTGGCTCCCTACAGTGCAAGCAGGCGCTGCAGAAGAAGAGTAGCGGATGTGACGTCGGTAAACAACAAGGATAGATTGACGTGCAAGGAGAGATTGGGGTCAACAAAAAAGGCGACTGTCACCACACAGCAGTTTAAATTATTTTACATTACTATTTTGTTACCCGCCACGTGGCGGACAGACCTCTCAGTGTCACTTGCCAAACCTCAAATCTGGCGGGCTCTAATTTCGGGCCCTGCGCAGCAGCCTCGGATATTAACCCTTCATTAGCAAAATCCATGACGTTATCTTAGCAGTGTTTCTCATCTGTTTATCTGACGTACATTATCCTAGCTTAGCTTAGGAGTCCATGGTTGTTACGACCCTGGCTCAAAGGCACGCAACCTATGTGCAAACCAACACCAAAAACCCGTGTTTAACCCAAAAGACTACTTTAACCATGAAATACTGATACTAACTAAAGAAACAAGAATAGAAGACCGTGATAACTATCTGTTAAACCACAGACCCTGCATGTGTGACTCAAGGGCTGGTTGAGCCAAACTGGTTGCCCAAGAGGCAACCACTATACATCAACCCATAAACAAAAAACAAAAAACCACTGTGACCCATTAGTTGTCAGGGCCACTACCACAACAGCGATAACGGGCCGGCCCCTGTCGAACACGACCACCAACCGTGTTGTATGCACCCCACTGTGGAACATTTGCCAATGCTGTGTGTAACTGAGGGGTTACAAAACCCTGACTGTATTAAAGATTGTGATAGATTAAACCACTGCTAATTATTATTACTTGCCAGACAGTACAGTTATTATATGGCAGACACTCAGAATCGACGGCACGGTGACAAGGAAATATCATTTATAGTATTTATTATTATGCAGCAATATACAAAATGGGAATTACTTGGTCGCGCTTTTATGGCGAATAATATGAGAGTCAGTGAGTAGCAAAGTCAGTGGGAATGAATGATTCCTAAGCTGGGTATACTAGACCAAACGCCGCCTGGCGTGGGATGGCAATATAGGGGGGCAAACGAGGGTACCGCTGGAGACAGGGGATATCCTCCCAGAGTGGTAAGCTCTGGAGGAAGGAAGAAGGTTCGGATACTCAGTCTGTTCACTTGAAGAAAAGGGGTTCTCATACGGATCCGGTCCTTATAATCCAAGTGCTCAGTAGCAAGGTAATAGCTGTAATCCAATGCTCGATAGCAATGATGATAGCCAGCCAGCTTCGGTCCTCGAAGCTAGCCCGAGGTAAGATCTTCAAGGTAGTTAATCCAAACGACAGTGGATATTAACGATGCTCTTCTCCACGGTAGTACGTTCCACAATCACTATAATCCAACAAATACTGGTTCTACAATATCGCCGCAGCAGGTTCCAATATGCACATGTCCAGTAGTTCTGCGACTAGGCCCTCCTCATGTGCTGGCACTAATTACTAAGTCCACACACACTTGCTAAGGTTTTACACTAGCTACTAAACGAACAAACTGGCCTAGGTGTTCTGCATATGGTTTCTACCAGAGCCACCGTTCTGAAATTTTTCTGCTCAAGCACCGGGCACCCAGCAACAATATGACCAGGTTCTTTACAGTAGAAACAGATAATCCCTTCTGGGAATGCACCAGCAGAACCACCCCGCCTAGGAGGTGAAGTTAACTGACCAGCAGACACAGGTTTTGGGAAACGGCCCCCCTGAACAGGACGCCTATCCCTGGACTCAACACGGTAGTCCTCCAAAAAAACGGACTTGTGTGTCAACACAAACTCATCAGCGAAGACAGCGGCGTCGCCTATCTTCGATACCCTACGCTCGTTTAGATGAGTGGAAACGGTATCAGGAACACATCTCTTAAATTCCTCTAGGAGGATCAATTGTCTAAGCTGCTCTCTCGACTCTGCTTTCTGAGAAGTGCACCACCTGTCAAACAGGTTCTCCTTCTCTCTTCCAAATTCAACATAAGACTGTCCTTCCGACCTGCGATAGGCTCTAAAACGCTGACGATAGGCCTCTGGGACTAACTCATAAGCCCTCAATATGGAAGCTTTAACAAGCTCATAGTCAGCACTTTGTTCAAGGGACAGAGCAGTATAGGCTTCTTGAGCCTTACCAAGAAGAACACACTGCAGCAGCAGCGTCCAGGCCGTATCAGGCCACTTCAACGTGGTTGCCACCCGTTCAAAAAGGGGAAAATACTTTTCCACATCCTTTTCAACAAAAGGAGGCACCATCCTAATATTTTTGCCGACATCAAAACCGAAACGCGACTCTGAAGGCAGAGCACCCGCCTGCAAGGCAGCATGCTTATATTCAAGCTCCTTCTGCGCATGCTCGTGCTCCAGCAACATTTGTTTCTCCTTAAACTCACGCTCCTCTCTCCTCTCCTCACGCTCATGCTGTAGCTGCCTTTCCCTAAACTCCAACTCTCTAATCCTCCACTCACCCTCTGCACCAGATAATAGCGGAGACACGTCAGACAAAGGAGGCTCCTCCACCCTCGCCACAAGCACCTGCTCTCTAATGAGTAACACCCTCAAAGCACTCAAGGCAGTTGGCTTCAAACGCTTCTCACTGGCAGTAAGCTCTACCTTGTAATGCACAGCAAGCTCCAGAAGCTGTTCCTTTGAAAACCTCTCCAACATGTCATGAGACGGGTGATCAACAAAGTCCTTGATGGAAGCCATCTTTACTGCACCAGCGCCACACCCTGCCCACCTTAGAGTCACCAAAAAAAACGGCCAAAAGCACCCTAGCACACACACAATCTACCTAAAGAACCACCAAAGAGCCACTAAAGAAACACTGAAGAACCACGAAGAACCACGAAGCACCACTGAAGAACAACTAAAGAACCACTGAAGACACACTACAGAACCTCTGAAGAACCACTGAAGAACCACTGAAGAACCATAAAGAATGCTAATGCCAATACTAATAACCATAAAGGGACGCGGTGGAAATGTGTGCTCTACTGAGCGCACCTTTCTAATTTGGAAAAAATAAAATAAAAAACAACCACCCTGAAATAAATAGACGTGTCATACACGCAGAAGGTCAGGTGCTAACAGGTATGCTAACTGTTACAAAGGGTCAGATTAAACCGAATATATGTATTTATTGATTGATATATATTTAATAGTATTTGTATATCGTTTGATATCCCTTGTATATTCCTTGTACATATACACTGAATATCCCTTTATTCTACTACAGCCCATAATAGTTCATTCTCTCATTGGACAAGAACCTGGCGCCAGCAGACAGGCCCCCTTGAGTCAAGTTCAATGGTGCCGACGAACATGCCCTTACTAGCCCCAGCTCTGCGCAGGAATACGGCTACCGAAAGCAGAGCGGCACTACTTGTCCACCGTACATATAAATATGGCGTGGCGAATACAGAACTTCCTTTTCAGTTCCCTTTCAGTTCGAGTTGGAGTTCATTCTCGTTCAGTTCAGCTACCAAGTAAAGCCTCACCCACTACGCAACGTGCGGTGCAGAGTAGGGCTCGTATTGCCCCAAATAGAGTCGTGTTTATCCTACTACGTTTGTTCAACGTATCGTTCGCTCCTTACTAGTAAAAGCCTTCATTACGAGTCAAAGACCACGTGAAGTGAGTAATTGTGCGTCTACATAGAGCACTTATTGCCGCGTGCTAATAGGATAGTAACGTCAAGTTCAACCGTGGACCACCGCGCACCGGAGGATTTACACCCCGCCAGCAGAGCCTTTCCGGCAGGATTATTATTCTTCATTCTTCACCAAGCTGCTGGAGCAGAGAACCGTCTACACCCACTGCTGTGGGATCTACACATGCCCGTGAGGACATCACTCGAGCCCGTCTTGAGGCTCCACGGCTTCACCTGCGCGGCGCGCACACTGAGAGTACAGAGGCTGCCTTTCCCCGCTGACACAGGGAGTAATTGTCCCTGTGGAACCATTGACTTTGTATAGAGCATTGCCTCCCCCTGCTGGCTTACAACCGGTAGTAACTCCCCTACCATTATACCATAGATAATTCCTAATATTCAGTATTGACTTGCCTACGCACATTCTTTGCCTTATAAGCGCAACTAAGTAATGTAATGTAATACTATTTGATGTAATAAATATTCTAAACAAGTAGGGCTGGGCGATATGACGATATTATATAAATATCGGGTACAGTTCATTAACGATACACTTTTTAAACGTATCGTGGATATCGTGATGTTTTGCCCAAGAGGCTTGTGTCGCGTCAATCTGGTCCACACGTTGACACTTTTGAACAGCGCCGCCCCACACACACACTACTGCATCAAAAGTTACTACTTATGATAACAAAGGCATTCGTTTTGTGGCATTAACGTTATATAGTTACACTTTCAATAACATCAGCGTATTTACATAGCAACGACCGAGGTCGACCTAGATATAGCAAGCATTAGTCGTTCATATCTCAGCCCGTGCTGACTCAGTTGTGCCCATTCTGCAGTCTGTTAATAACGTTTTCAATCAGACAGATGTATGGAAAGGCTTTTATTATAACATCCGTTGCAGTAAAATCATTATGCCTCCAGTCGTTTAGTCATTCTGTGGAGCTAAAAGCTAAACGTCGGCCACGGCGAGCTACCGCTGCCATTGTTGTTGTCATTGAGCTCTCCAATGGCGGAAGTAAAAAATTAATACGCGCTTGCCGATTGGTGCTAAGAACAGCAGGGCGGGTGCAAGCGATGTGACGTAATTGGCAGACGCGACTGTCAGTCAAAATGATTCTGTTTGCCGACTGAATGAATGAAAACGTTATTAACAGATTGCAGCATGGGTACAATACAGTACAGCTCAATACAACAACAGTCAACAGTGGACTGGAGGATGCAGACCAAAGACTTTCGTCTTGTTTACATCAGGGTCCCCCATTTTCAATTCATCATATTTCATATCTAAATCATATAATATCTCATTGCTAAATATATGCAATATATAATCTAATAATCCAATAATCAAAATCTAATATATAATATAAAAATGCTAAATGCATGGGTATTTTATTTTGTCTTTAATGTTAGCTTGCAAACTCAAATACTGTCTTGGTAAGCCTCATAATGAATTGTTTGGGGAAAAAAAGAAAAACATCGTGATGCGTATCGTGTATCGCCGAAAAGTCAGAAAATATCGTGATATCATATTTAGGCCATATCGCCCAGCCCTATAAACAAGTATTTGTGTGGAAACCGTTTCATTGTGGAAGTGTTCTCATCTGATATACTTGTGTACAGTATGGCCAGTAATGTACAATAAGACGGTAGTGGTTTAATGATACCAATACTTGATTAATACAGTCAGGGAATTGTACCCCTCAGTTACAATTGGTCCTTCGAGCCGGAGATAATAATTAGCGTAATATTAATATAATATTAATATTGACATGGCCGATGACGAACACTCCACAAACGGTTCTCCTAAGCTAGATCGCCCGCAGCGCAGACGGCAGCCACCTCCCTATCTAGAGGCATACGCTGTCAGTCCAATACCTAGCTTTAAAGGGAAATTAGATACGGATAAAATAACTAAAGCGGATAGTAAAATTATGTCCGACTCCATCAACCAGGATACCCCGACCACAGAGGCCCTAGTGGGTTCTAATGTAACTGACCAAGCTCACGGTGGGGACCAGGAGGGAACTGACACGACTTTATCCCCCGACAACGTCGACAAGGTAGTCCCCGGAGAGCTCCAGGACAAAGAAAGCCCTCCCGGGATGGAACCCGACCCACCACAAGAAGAGACGCGCACCCAGGAGATAGATCTCCTCGGTACGCAACAGGAGAACGGGTCTCCAACAAGTACTGCCGGGAGCCGATCGCCCCGAACGGCGTCTTCCCCCAGCGCGGCGGACAAGATGCTGGCGCAAGCACTCATCGCCACCCTGGCAGCCTCCACTGAACGCGATCGACTTCAAGCGCAACAGACGCGCGAGCGCGAACAGTTTGCAGGCGAGCGAGAGCGCTTCCAGGCGCAACAAAGGAGTGAAGACGACCGCATAAGACTGGAGACCAGACGCCTCCAGACAGAAGAGAACATTGAGAGAAGCCGCGCCGATGCACAGCACGCCGCCGCCAATGCACAGCGCGACGTCGCAAATGCACAGCTCCACGCCGCCCATGCCAGCGCCAATGCCCAGCGCGACGCCGCCAACGCACAGCGCAACGCCGCCCAGGCCAGCGCCAATGCGCAGCGCGACGCCGCCAATGCCCAGCGCAAAGCAGCGCGCGACGCAGCCCATGCCCAGCGCGAGGCAGAGCGCGACCGGCTGCAGGCGGAGCTGATGGACAAACTGGTTGCCATGGCGACACCCCCTCACTCCGCACGGAGCTCTCAGAGATCGTCAAGACATGGGTCTAGGACACATTCCCCTACCCGACGAAGCGACCCGGGACTCCGCCAACAGGAGGATCCTGTCCACGTCTCCGAACCCCCTTCCCGGCCGGTCCATACGAGACCCAGCAACCGGGAAGAATCGGACCACGCCGAGAGACTGAACAGAAGACTCCAGGTCCTAGCAGAGGGAGAGGAGGAGGAAGAGGAGGAATGTCAAGCCGACCAGCAGCAACGTACTCTGGCCCAGGAGGCCCAGTACAGCCCCGACCAGCAGCAACGTACTCTGGCCCAGGAGGCCCAGTACAGCCCCGACCAGCAGCAACGTACTCTGGACCAGGAGGTCCAGTACAGCCCAGAAGTCAGCCCCGAGGCCCTGCGCTACAAACCCCCGACTCAACTCACGGGTGAGTTTGACGCACCGCCAGCCCCGAGGGACAGCACCTGGGTACCCGACCTTCGGTACCCACCAAGTACCAGCCCAAGACGACACGCACGGGGAGACTCGCCTAGGAGGCCTCTTCCCCAACGCTCACCGATGTGCCAGTCATCCATGACATCGTACCTTGGCGCACCGACGTTTCCAGACTTCACCCATGAGAACCGAGCACAGTACACGGAGCTACGGATGTGCTTAGAGACAATGATGGTTGATGTAGCTGATGAACGCCACAAGTATGCTACCCTATTGAAGCACCTCAAGGTGCCCCGAGCGCACAATATAGCGCTGGCCTATGCCAACTCTACTACCCCATACACAGCGGCTCTAGCAGCACTCGACCAACGGTATGGACGCGTATGGGACTACGTGATACAGGAGATAAGAGACATTGACCGTCTCCCCCCAGCCAGAGACAACAGAGCGCTAGATGACCTGTCTATCAAGGTACAGTCCCTGGTAGGGATGCTGGGGTCCCAAAAGGAAAAGGGTATCTACGAACTGTACGCTAACTCTAACGTAGAGAGGATATTAGAGAAGCTCCCTCCCGCCCGACAAGAGCGCTTCAGGCGGCAGAGAGACTACCGCGACCCCAACGGTCCAGAGGCATCCCTCCTAGACCTATCTGAGTTCCTCGCCAGGGAGGTCAGTAGCCTACGACTCGACACGTTCGTATGGAGTGGACCAAGCCCAAGACTCGGACCTCGGGGACAAACGGATAACCGCCGGTTGGTGACCGTTATGCACCAAGCCGAATCAGTACCACACAAGAACCACAACACCCCCTCGACGAAAGAGGACCAGTGGAAGATTGAGTGCCAGTACTGTGAGGGAGAACATCGGCTGCATCAGTGCGAAGATTTCAAGAAGCTGACCACGGATGATGTGAGTCAGTGGGTCAAGGACCACCGCCGCTGCTTCCGCTGCGCGCGCAGCCACCTAGCAGCTGAGTGCCGCTTGAAAAAGAAGTGCAGCAGGTGCGGTGGCACCCACCTGGAGGTCCTGCATGACATCAACAGGCGTCAGCCAGGACAACAGAGTGGGCCCGTCGCGGTAATGTACCATGCCGAGGCGGTGGCACCAGCACCAAAGTTCCACCAGACCGCTCCCTGGTGTCCCGACTGCTACGGCAGACACTGGGAGCCACGGTGCGGCTCGCACCATATAGATTCTACGTCACCACCCACAGGAGTGCTCCACATTGACCAGCATAGCGGGACCCCCCGTGTGCTCCTCAAAGTGGTCAGAGTGCTCCTGAGCTACGAGGACAAGGTCCTGGACACTTACGCCGTCCTGGACGATGGGTCTGAAAAGACTCTCCTCCTCGCTTCCGCAGCAGCCCAGTTGGGCCTGCGAGGTGTCAAAGATACAATGACCATACGCACCATCAGAAGGGACCAGAAGACCATAACGGGTGAAAGGGTCTCCTTCAAGATAGCAGCGGTGGACCAGCCCGAGAAGCAGTATAGTATAACTAACGTCTTCACCAGCCACGACATAGGCCTGTCTCAGTACACCTACCCCATCCCACAGCTGATGGCTAAGTATGTGCACCTACGTCAACTACCTATACCGCTTATCGACGGCGCCACACCGACCCTGCTCATCGGCTCCGACCACGCGGACCTCATTCTCCCAATTGAGGCGGCCCACGTCGGACCCAAAGGATGCCCAGTCGCGGTTCAGACCCGACTGGGATGGACGCTCCAGGGCCCCCTCTACGGACTTGACAGTCAACCCACGTCTACACGCTGCCTACACACAGAGGCGAGCGACACCGGCCTCTCCCCCGTACAGCAGAGGCTATTGACATCCAGCGAGAGGCCCGTGAGAGAACCGTGGGTACCAGAGGGAGTTCGGAACCCCACCCCCCTCAGCTGCGCTCCAGACGTAGCTGACATCGAACCCAGCACCCCAGGCGACTCCTTGACGGGGCGGCCGGGACCGGCCCCTCCTCAGATGGGGTACAGAGCAAACAAGAGAAACAGACGGAGGAGGAGAAAGCACAGCCAAGCACAGATCAAAGCAGTCTCAGGCCCGCTTCCTCCTAAGCCCCCCTTCATCCCGTCCAGTCGTCATGACCATAGACCAGTCACTACCCCGAGCTGCGTGGCCGGCCGGCCGCGTAAGCAAAGTGACCACTGGTGCCGACGGAAGGGTCAGAGTGGCAGAAGTGCTCGGCCAAGGGCGGACCTACAACCGACCCGTGACGAGGCTGATCGAGTCGCCAAGGCTCCCCGACTCGCTTAATGACGACCATGACCCATGACTTTGTGAACTGACCGACCCCTCACAACGGACATTGAGTAGTGGACAGTGCGGTTAATCTGTCTCTGCTTAGCTAATTAGGTGGGACTAATTAGGGGGCGGCTGTTACAAAGGGTCAGATTAAACCGAATATATGTATTTATTGATTGATATATATTTAATAGTATTTGTATATCGTTTGATATCCCTTGTATATTCCTTGTACATATACACTGAATATCCCTTTATTCTACTACAGCCCATAATAGTTCATTCTCTCATTGGACAAGAACCTGGCGCCAGCAGACAGGCCCCCTTGAGTCAAGTTCAATGGTGCCGACGAACATGCCCTTACTAGCCCCAGCTCCGCGCAGGAATACGGCTACCGAAAGCAGAGCGGCACTACTTGTCCACCGTACATATAAATATGGCGCGGCGAATACAGAACTTCCTTTTCAGTTCCCTTTCAGTTCGAGTTAGAGTTCATTCTCGTTCAGTTCAGCTACCAAGTAAAGCCTCACCCACTACGCAACGTGCGGTGCAGAGTAGGGCTCGTATTGCCCCAAATAGAGTCGTGTTTATTCTACTACGTTTGTTCAACGTATCGTTCGCTCCTTACTAGTAAAAGCCTTCATTACGAGTCAAAGACCACGTGAAGTGAGTAATTGTGCGTCTACATAGAGCACTTATTGCCGCGTGCTAATAGGATAGTAACGTCAAGTTCAACCGTGGACCACCGCGCACCGGAGGATTTACACCCCGCCAGCAGAGCCTTTCCGGCAGGATTATTATTCTTCATTCTTCACCAAGCTGCTGGAGCAGAGAACCGTCTACACCCACTGCTGTGGGATCTACACATGCCCGTGAGGACATCACTCGAGCCCGTCTTGAGGCTCCACGGCTTCACCTGCGCGGCGCGCACACTGAGAGTACAGAGGCTGCCTTTCCCCGCTGACACAGGGAGTAATTGTCCCTGTGGAACCATTGACTTTGTATAGAGCATTGCCTCCCCCTGCTGGCTTACAACCGGTAGTAACTCCCCTACCATTATACCATAGATAATTCCTAATATTCAGTATTGACTTGCCTACGCACATTCTTTGCCTTATAAGCGCAACTAAGTAATGTAATGTAATACTATTTGATGTAATAAATATTCTAAACAAGTATTTGTGTGGAAACCGTTTCATTGTGGAAGTGTTCTCATCTGATATACTTGTGTACAGTATGGCCAGTAATGTACAATAAGACGGTAGTGGTTTAATGATACCAATACTTGATTAATACAGTCAGGGAATTGTACCCCTCAGTTACACTAACCAAACACTCAAAACAAACGAAATAAATACAACAAACAAATTCAAACAGGTGCCCCTTCTACAGGGGTGTACAGTGCGACATATATATCGCACGTGCTACAGCAACAGCTGTCTGTGCGATGGATGGATTTACTTCAGTAGCACTGGTGCGATAGGGATTCGGTTCATATAGATACTCTTATTTTGAAAATCCTGTAGCGGGTCTCATTTCTGCCCACGTGCAGCTCCAGCTAGGCTCCGAAAGCTAGCAACGTTCAGGTGCATATGATACTCTTATTTTAAAAAAACTCTTGTGACAACTCGACGAGTCGTATCCGCCCTATCCGTACTTCTGCAAGGAGCAGCGCGTTGGTCGGTTGGTGCGCACTGCTGCGTTAACACAGCAGTGCGCCTACACGTCCCGAAATAAGTCCGTGGTGTTTTTTCTTTCTCGCAACGGGTCAAATGCATCTACATGCTTTGCACCGTCGCCATTCCTTTATGCACGCATCGCCCGAAATTAACGTTTATGTACCATTACAATCACTACAACGTTAGCAAGCTAACAAGCTAATCCTGATCAGAGGCGCAGAGCCAGCAGACACAGTGTGGAAAGGGAAATGGGGGGGCACTCTCTCCCCTTCCATGTGTGTGTGTGCGTGCGTGCGTTTGGAAAGACGATGAAGTCACTAGTCAGGACTCAGGACAGGAGTATATTATAGTAAACTGAGGATGGACAGATAATGATGATATTCAAATATAAACAAGTTTCGAGAAGAGTGAAAGTTTGAAGACAGACTAGACTACAATATGATGCGGGGGTGGTGAGTTGAAACAGTGTGTGTGAATGAATGAATGAAAACTTTATTTAACAGATTGCAGAATGGGTACAGTACGGCTCAATACACACAATTGTTAAGGGGATGCAGACCAGAGAAAGACGTTTGTCTTGTTTACATCAGGGTCCCCCATTGTGTGTGTGTATGTGTGTCCCAACCGACCCCACTTCTATGTTTCAATAAATTATTTGCATTTAAAACTATTAACGCTGACTCATTCCTTCAGTCCACTCAAAATTATGCTAATATTCCTTATGTTGTTTATGATATTAATTGAAAATAGCATAATGGAGTATCATAGTAATAATAACACATGGCGATATACTAAATGACAGCCAAACATGGCACTGCAACTAAATAACACAAATACAATAGGCACATTTGTGACTGTTACAAATATAACACGTTTTATACTTGTGCTACAAGATTTTGGCCTGTGCTACAAAACTATCAACCTCTGTAGCACCAGTGCTATGTGCAAAAAAAGTTAACGTACAGCCCTACCTTCTAACCTGATATGACTACTTACGCTTCTACATCTAAACTGCAGTCAAAACCGGCCCACCACATGTCTACCCTAAGAAACACTAAATCAGGCCCTACCACACTACCTGTGTTTTCTGGCCCCCTAATCTACCTACCCTTAAGCTAATGCCCTGTAGACCTAACCATCTTCAACCACACCTGCTACCAGCCAAAGATCATATTTGACCATCCACCCGTCCAGTACATGGTATGGTACCAGACAAGTAGATGGTGCTAATCACTTCCCTGACTGCCCCAGGAGTATGTGGTGCACAGGAAGCTAACCAACAACCAGAAAATAATGTCCCTATCTACATGTGGTGCCCACTAAACTATATATTTTAACAGCATAAGTAGTCACATCAAATTACAAACAAATAAGGCATACTCACCTGTTTGATGAAACGGCTCAAGCCCCCACGTTACACAATATGTAACGAACACCACCCAAACCATAGCACCATGACACACCATGCAACACAAAAAAAATCATTTTGCTTGTTTACTTCCTGAAACTCCGCCATTGCGATCAGGGCTCTCGTTTATTATAGTCTCTCTCTTACCAATAGCAATAGATTTTAGAACACCTAGATTTATCGATAGCAATAGTAATATAACGTTAATGCAACAAAACGAATGCCTTGCTTTGTTAAAGGGGAACTCCACTTTTTTTGGAAATTAGCTTATTTAACATCTTCCCTGGAGTTAGACAAGAAGATGCATACCTTTTTTGTCTGTGCGTGCATTTTAGCTTTGGGAATAGACGCTCCGTTAGCATAGCTTAGCTTCATCACTGGAAGTGAGGCAGGACAGTAGCCTTACAGTGCCTTACAGTGTATTGCAAGGTCTGACATTGACCAAACTTGATATGCATGGCCTTGGTGGGCTCTAGGTCAACTCCTGAAAAGGGGGTCAATGTCAGACCTTGCAATCAAAAGTTAGGGGGCGCACTGAAATTATGGCAAGGGTTATTAGCCCCCTAACTTTGATTGCAAAGTCTGACATTGACCCCCTTTTCAGGAGTTGACCTAGAGCCCACCAAGGTCATGCATATCAAGTTTGGTCAATGTCAGACCTTGCAATACACTGTAAGGCACTGTAAGGCTACTGTCCTGCCTCACTTCCAGTGATGAAGCTAAGCTATGCTAACGGAGCGTCTATTCCCAAAGCTAAAATGCACGCACAGAGACAAAAAAGGTATGCATCTTCTTGTCTAACTCCAGGGAAGATGTTAAATAAGCTAATTTCCAAAAAAAGTGGAGTTCCCCTTTAATCATAATGTTGAAGCAGTAGCGTATGTCGGTGTGTTGGCTGTAACGGACATGACAATAACATAACGTGTACACATTAAAATTGCGATAATCTATTCTAACATTTTCAAATCGATGCAGTTGAATTTCCCCCTTAGGATCGATGCATTGTTACACCCCTACACCAAAGTCACTGGCCCACTGTGTATCTGTGTGTATAATAACTTGGCTAGCGTTATCAACAGCAGAGGTGGGCAATGGGTCCAGCTGCAGCGCCGGAGTGCAAGCGATGTGATGTAATTGGCAGACTCGACTGTCAACCAATGGTCTACCTGACACGCAAACTCAAACAATGTTTCTGTACTGGAGGTGTGATTGATTGATTGATTGATTGAAAACTTTATTAACAGATTGCAGAATGGGTAAAATACAGTACAGCTCAATACACACAATTGTTAAGGGGATGCAGACCAGAGAAAGACTTTCGTCTTGTTTACATCAGGGTCCCCCATTTTCAATTCATCAGGAAAGTGTACAGTAGGAAAGTGTACAGTATTTCAATAGGCAACCCTGAAAGGATTATTTTTCTAGAAGAGCAACACAGCCAAAACATAAGCATTGTATGCATAAAAGGGGCTAAAGTTAAGTGACTGAACCTTTTGTAGCAGTAGTTTGATTTGATAGTTTATTTGATAGGGACAGCACATGTTAATGAACATCAAGTACAAAATGTAAACATGCAGGGTTGTAGCAAGAGCTAATTTACACACATGCACGCACAGTACAAATATACATTTATTTTTGAAAAAGAAATAAACTCTGTTACTTGAAATATTTTCACTGTGCTCCTAAATACAGGGTTCGTACGGGTGCTGGAAATCCTTGAAAATGCTTGTATTTCAATGTGTTGTTTTCAAGGTTTTAAATGTGCTTGAATTGTGTATAAAGTGCTGGAAAGTTATTGAAATTGTAATTGCACTTTATACCTTCATAATAAATTGCTATCTGACTGAATAGTTTGTGAGAAGTGTCACAAAACAAGCGACACTTTTGGACAATGACATCCTGAGTCGTTCCTATGTGACCAGTATAATCTTTAAACTGAACTCTGGAGGATAGCTGGCTCTACTTATAAAAAAATGGAAATGAGCCTTTAATATCTGCAGACAAGGTCCCGGGTGTCTGTGAGAAGGGAGGAACCCTGAGGAATGTGGGCCTCTGGAAGATGGGAGAGAGAGAGCTGTAAGAGCTTAACCCTTTCAGACGACCAGGGGATTAAGGGTTGAGGGTTGAAAGACAGAGTCCGGGAACTAGTGGGGAGATCTTAAAGAAAGAAAAGAAACTATATAACAATTAAATGTTTAAAATGTGTACAGTAAGAGTTTTCAAAATGGCATGCTTATAATTGACTGTCAGTAAAGAAAAATACTAAAAGAATTATGTTTAAAAAAGGAGGGATTTGTCTGGAGGGATTCTTTAAGAAGATCCTATGAAGGGCCCCAGTCACGTGGTTCCCCCAGACAAAGCCGTTGTACGTTTTGAAGGGAAAAGGGACTTTCTGTTACTGTTAGATAACAGTAACAGAAATATCATATTTCAAAGAAGGAGGAGTTCATAACGAATTATGTACTGTATGTTGGTTTGCTAAACTAAATGACGATCCTGTGACATCAATGTTCTTCGACCAATCAGGAATATGGTATAATGTCAAATAAAAGAGACTGTTGCGGAGGCAAGAGCCAGACTTTTTTGAGAGATTTTGAGGAGAGGACTGAAACCTGATATATAGTAAGCTGAAAAACCTGTGTACTTTTATAAATGAAACTGAACCCTTTAATGTAATTTTCTACTGTTAAAAAATAAAAACAATCCTCTTTTGGAAACCACGTTTTGCTTCTATTTTTCCCAAAAAGACGGGTAAGGATGGAGATGTATTTTTGCATTGTAACTTTACCAGTAATAATAATAATAATAATAACAATAATAATGATAATGTGCACCAATGTGCCTGTATTGTGCCTAATATATGATATAAAAAAGAACTTTTTCCCCAGACGGAGGAGGAGGAGAAAGGTGGGTTCGGCAAGCCTGGTTTTATCAAGTAATGCCATATAGTGATAAGATGTGTAAGTGGCTTTATCCCTAGCTATAATGGGGATATAACTATAACTATAGGCTTTATCCCTACGGAGTAAAAGGAGACTTATGATTATGCATTAAGGACTAAAGGTGCATTCTGTATAATGGGGATATAACTATAACTATAGGCTTTATCCCTACGGAGTAAAAGGAGACTTATGATTATGCATTAAGGACTAAAGGTGCATTCTGTATAATGGGGATATAACTATGACTATAGGCTTTATCCCTACGGAGTAAAAGGAGACTTATGATTATGCATTAAGGACTAAAGGTGAATTCTGTATAATGGGATTATCAAGTAAAGCCATATAATGATAATACGTGTAACGGATTAGGGAAATGGACCTCCTCTGAATATAGAGAGTCCTTCCCAGTGCAAATAAAATAACAGATTCCGCAACTTCAATCACTCGACGTTAAAGGTCGATGACTGACGGGGGTCGGAACGGTGCATTCGCTGTCTCTTGTCGGTCAGTGGTAACAACAACATTTTGTAGACTCGGTTGGTCCTGCGTGTCAACCACTTCACAGGACGCTGTTTGAGGTGTAGATAGGCAGACCAATGAGTTATGAAGTTATCGATCTGACCTAAGAGCGAGCGTGGGCATTCAACATGGCGTCCCTGGCGATGTGCATTTATACTAACCAAAATAGGTGCTAAAACGGCCGAAGAAGACAGGACTACTGTCAAAATCCTCTGGAGTAAAATTAAATTACAGATTTGGCAAAATCAAAAAAGTAGGAGGTTCTACTTAAACAAAGGATCACGCTTAAAGTATATTTTTGTGATTGCGGTAAAGAGGTTTACTCATGACTAAAAAGTTACGTAATGTTTTCTTACAGTCAAAAAAAGAAAAAGTAGGAGGTTCTACTTAAACAAAGGATCACGCTTAAAGTATATTTTTGTGATTGCGGTAAAGAGGTTTACTCATGACTAAAAAGTTACGTAATGTTTTCTTACAGTCAAAAAAAGAAAAAGTAGGAGGTTCTACTTAAACAAAGGATCACGCTTAAAGTATATTTTTGTGATTGCGGTAAAAAGGTTTACTCATGACTAAAAAGTTACGTAATGTTTTCTTACAGTCAAAAAAAAAAGTAGGAGGTTCTACTTAAACAAAGGATCACGCTTAAAGTATATTTTTGTGATTGCGGTAAAAAGGTTTACTCATGACTAAAAAGTTACGTAATGTTTTCTTACAGTCAAAAAAAGAAAAAGTAGGAGGTTCTACTTAAACAAAGGATCACGCTTAAAGTATATTTTTGTGATTGCGGTAAAGAGGTTTACTCATGACTAAAAAGTTACGTAATGTTTTCTTACAGTCAAAAAAAGAAAAAGTAGGAGGTTCTACTTAAACAAAGGATCACGCTTAAAGTATATTTTTGTGATTGCGGTAAAAAGGTTTACTCATGACTAAAAAGTTACGTAATGTTTTCTTAGTCAAAAAAAAAAGTAGGAGGTTCTACTTAAACAAAGGATCACGCTTAAAGTATATTTTTGTGATTGCGGTAAAAAGGTTTACTCATGACTAAAAAGTTACGTAATGTTTTCTTACAGTCAAAAAAAGAAAAAGTAGGAGGTTCTACTTAAACAAAGGATCACGCTGAAAGTATATTTTTGTGATTGCGGTAAAAAGGTTTACTCATGACTAAAAAGTTACGTAATGTTTTCTTACAGTCAAAAAAAGAAAAAGTAGGAGGTTCTACTTAAACAAAGGATCACGCTTAAAGTATATTTTTGTGATTGCGGTAAAAAGGTTTACTCATGACTAAAAAGTTACGTAATGTTTTCTTAAAGTCAAAAAAAAAAGTAGGAGGTTCTACTTAAACAAAGGATCACGCTTAAAGTATATTTTTGTGATTACTGTAAAAATTCTGCTGGGTGAAGTTGCAATGCAAAAATCACTTTCATGCTTAGTTCACAGAAAGGCGAGGGCTCCCTAGCCCAGAGACACTTTGTATGAGCGGAGTGTGGATGTGAAGCGAGCCAAAACGGCCGTTCACAGAAAGGCGAGGGCTCCCTAGCCCAGAGACACTTTGTATGAGCGGAGTGTGGATGTGAAGCGAGCCAAAACGGCCGTTCACAGAAAGGCGAGGGCTCCCTAGCCCAGAGACACTTTGTATGAGCGGAGTGTGGATGTGAAGCGAGCCAAAACGGCCGTTCACAGAAAGGCGAGGGCTCCCTAGCCCAGAGACACTTTGTATGAGCGGAGTGTGGATGTGAAGCGAGCCAAAACGGCCGTTCACAGAAAGGCGAGGGCTCCCTAGCCCAGAGACACTTTGTATGAGCGGAGTGTGGATGTGAAGCGAGCCAAAACGGCCGTTCACAGAAAGGCGAGGGCTCCCTAGCCCAGAGACACTTTGTATGAGCGGAGTGTGGATGTGAAGCGAGCCAAAACGGCCGTTCACAGAAAGGCGAGGGCTCCCTAGCCCAGAGACACTTTGTATGAGCGGAGTGTGGATGTGAAGCGAGCCAAAACGGCCGTTCACAGAAAGGCGAGGGCTCCCTAGCCCAGAGACACTTTGTATGAGCGGAGTGTGGATGTGAAGCGAGCCAAAACGGCCGTTCACAGAAAGGCGAGGGCTCCCTAGCCCAGAGACACTTTGTATGAGCGGAGTGTGGATGTGAAGCGAGCCAAAACGGCCGTTCACAGAAAGGCGAGGGCTCCCTAGCCCAGAGACACTTTGTATGAGCGGAGTGTGGATGTGAAGCGAGCCAAAACGGCCGTTCACAGAAAGGCGAGGGCTCCCTAGCCCAGAGACACTTTGTATGAGCGGAGTGTGGATGTGAAGCGAGCCAAAACGGCCGTTCACAGAAAGGCGAGGGCTCCCTAGCCCAGAGACACTTTGTATGAGCGGAGTGTGGATGTGAAGCGAGCCAAAACGAATTCACAGAACTGCAAGCTAACTAGCACTACATCGGCTAACAAGCCAGTGCTAACACCCATGAGCTGGCTAGACGGAAGACCCAGGAGCTGGCCGTAGCCAGACGGAAGCTAACTAGCACTACATCGGCTAACAAGCCAGTGCTAACACCCATGAGCTGGCTTTAGCCAGACGGAAGACCCATGAGCTAGCCGTAGCTAGACGGAAGCTAACTAGCACTACATCGGCTAACAAGCCAGTGCTAACACAGAGGAGCTAGCACGAGAGAAGCTAGCTCAGGAGGAGCTAGCACGAGAGAAGCTAGCTCAGGAGGAGCTAGCACAAGAGAAGCCAGCCCAGGAGATGCCAGCCCAGGAGAAGCTGGCACAGGTAGCTCAGGAGAGGCTGGCGCGGCAGATGCTAGCTCAGGAGAAGTTGGCACGGGTAGCTCAGAAGAAACTGGCGCAGCAGATGCTAGCTCATGAGAAGCTGGCGCAGCAGATGCTCGCTCAGGAGATGCAAGCACACGAGACGCTAGCTCGCATGTTGAGGCATCTCAAAGGACTAGAGATCCCCGAAAGGGCCTCAATGGACCAACTGATGGAAAGAGAAGTAAGGACCCCCGGTCAAGATCCAGGGTATAAGATGGTGGAGAAACTAATCCCACAGGTGCGAGGCGGGAGCATGTCTCTCAATGATGCAGCAGGATCAGTCATGAATGGAACACCTATGCAAGGATCATGCTCACTGCTTGAAAAGCTACTCAGAGGAGTCCCAGGGGGTAACCCACTGGCAGCCCGATGCGCAGCATGGTCACAAGACCAGCTACGTATCGAATGCATGCTGTATGACCAAGTCAAAATGCTTTCTCAAACCAAATACAATAACAGTGAAAGGAAAGGGGAGAACCCACGAGAGGGGAAGGCTCAAATTCGGCCTCCCAGAGCCCAGCAACAGCCAGCGGCTAACGTTAAACCTATCTACTCAAAAAACGACAAAAGGGGGGGCTCCAAGGAGTTCCCCCCGAGGATAACCAAGGACAAGGAAGAGAAGAAGAATTACATGTACCTACCTCCCGACGAGTGGGCCGCATTAACCCCAGAAAAGCAAGCAGAAAGGAGGGCAACAAGGGAGGAATTCAAATCCCGGAAGGAGAGAGAATAGAATCCTGGCCTCCTGGTGATGTGACACATGACACTCGAACATGGGAAGAAGACAGAGTGACAGAGAGTCTATTAACCCTCAATATAGATCCCCAGGAGAGGCCCCTACTGAATGCTATTGCACTCAAGACACAGGAGACGGATGGGAAGTTAACGTGTCAAGTGGGAAACGACCAATACCTAGTAGACACCGGAGCGGAAATTTCCCTGCATGTAAATACACCCATTACCGGATCCATAGAAGTGGAATTAGGTAATGGGACCAGAGCCCTCATGGGAACAGGGGAGAAGCATGGGATATCAGGAGTGGTAGGACCACCTAATTCGGAACCCCTGTTATCCCCAAAAGACTTGATACTACTGTACGAAAAGGAAAAATTCATACCCAAGGGTGACCCGCAAAGGACACAGCACGGAGTCCGTGTCAAATATATGGAGTCAGTGGACGACGCAGCGAATGGCAAGAAGGAATATACTGACTCAGGTCAGAAATCGGAAATGGAGGAAGACCGGGATAGGTCAAGCTACAGAGCATCCTCAGGGTCCTCATCTAGACCTCCCAGACCTCCCAGACCTCCTAGACCTCCCAGACCGGACAGAGAGACATCGGCCTGGACCCAGGTTACAGGGCGACGAGAGCCCTGAATGGACCTGAAAGAGAGAAAAGAAATGAGTCCTCTGTGGACTGTATCTGTGATGTCCTGCGAGGCCTACGGACAGGGTCACACGACCAGGCCAACCACACTTCAATAGAGGACTGCTGCTACAATTCTCGGGAACCCGTGGGGGTCGCCCGAGAAGTGACGAATCAACCTACCTCAAACTATGGGAGAGATCCAAGAGGTCAGAGGGGGTGACCCCAAGATGACCAAGATGACCAAGGTGACCAAGATGACCAAGACGACAACAGCCTGGGTGCATCGGCCGGGAACAACAGATGCAAGTCTTCCCGCCGGATACCAAGCAACAACGTGACCCCTATCCTGTCGAGCCGTCCAGCCAGGGAACAACAGATGCAAGTCTTCCCGCCGGCTACCAGGGTAACAAGGTACCGAGATGGCAGAGGGGGTGTGGAGAGTCACAGCCACGTGACCCCACAATCGCCATCTCGACCCCCAGACAAGACACTCTGCCGGAGGCTCAGGTCCAGGAACGGCCTGAACAGGATATACCTCTCACAGCTACTGACCAAGCAGGAGGATGTCCTTTTCAGACTACCGCTACATGGTTCAAATGGACTGTGGCGGTAACCAACCCAGGACGGGTAAAAATCAAACCATACCCACCTACACTTCCATGGGTGCGCGGTCTCCCCCTGGCGGGGGGGAGGACCTTATGGTACACAGACGTCCCAACCTTGACCCCGAGCCAGGTGGAGAAACTCGAGGGAAAGTGGGGCACGCAAATACTAGACTCTCTCCTCGATTGCCTATCTGATAACCTGGCAAAAACTGACGAGGTATGGAGGGGTCTTACCACCATTGAAGTGGGAAAAAGAATGATGAGAGAAGCGGGTGAATTAGTCCCTATATGCCGAGAAGCACGGAATATGGGGGTCCCACGCCCATACTCGAATGGAACTCTGGGCCAGGAAGCCACCTGTCGTGTGAATTTCAGGAATTATTTGAGGAGGTATAGAGTATACCCAGAACCCTCAAAATTCGACAGATACCACAGCAGGGGGGCAAAACGGCCCCTCAATGAATGGAGGGCCTATGCAGGAATAGGCCTCACGGATGAGGAGGTCAACCTGGTGGCGGCATGCTGGCAGAAGGAGCCAGATACGGAAGAGACCAAGTTGACCCTGTTCATCCACCAACAGTTAGCTGCTCAGGTTTTGGGGTTCCAACTAAATGTGGGTAGGCATATAGACCCAAATTCCAGCACCCCATACCCCGGAGCATTGGTAGTGGCGGTGGGGAGCAATAACAAAGATCCCCCAAAAGAAAGCAAACCTAATCCAAACCTTAATCCCGATGGATCAGAAAAAGAGGATATATTGGAGTGGGTACAGGATTGGAAGGAAAAGGATCCACAGCTACCATTCACTATGGTAAACATTAAAGAGAGACAATTAGGCGAAATCCTAATACCCCCACCTCTTATTCTCACTAGAAAGACCTCTAGTGGCTACATAATGAGGTGGGGTCTGGAACCAAGCTTCAGAGCGACGGGGGCCCAGCTCGGGGCCTACCCCGGAACAACTTATGGTAAATGGGGGAAACAGTATTGTACGCAGAATGATCAGAGTCTGTGTACAGAGAAGGATACTTATCCGCACCTACATGTGGAGGAAGCTACCTCAGCTATGGTGGACCTAGCTTCTACTAGGACCCTGACTAGGGGGAGATCCCGGGATGGGATTAACAGTACGTGGATCCATTGGGGCACTCTCCCTCTGGCTAAGGCTCAGGAGATAGGATGCGACCCTCGAAGAATGGTAGAAAGGTACTACATTGTGCGTAACCCTCCGCCGCAGGAACATGCATGGAGTAATATGCACTGGTTTGACTCTCCAACCTCACGGGACACCAGTGACCTAATGAGATGGAGGGCAGTTTCGGGGGAGGGTGGAACACTGTATTATGACTAAAAATTCCCCCGGCAGGTGAGCATCCCCTTGATAGTGGCTAACTGCTACCGCTCTTCTCCCACTGCGAAATGGGGAGATAGACAGAATGAAGCCACATGGCAGGCAAAAACTTCAAAATGCGGACCCCTAGCAACGCTGTTTGAACACACCCTGGATAGAGGATTCCCCTACTATTGGCCACCGGAGGCATACCTGTTGAACCGATGGAATTTCATCAATACCCAGTACTGCAATAACAGACGGGGAAACAATCACCATCTGTTTAACACCTGTACGGGATGCAACAAGGCCCTGTTTGACTTTGTATCCCCATGGAAACCCATATCTGATTATTTGGAAACGGGAGGAGGGCTGGGTCCGGGGTTTGGCTGGACAACAAGAGGATTCTACCTGGATGGTGTTTTTCCCATTTCGCATGCTAACAACATGACAAACGGGTCCTGTTCACAGGATCGGGCACCGCATGTGGACGAATGGAGCAGGAGGAGAGACATAACTCAATTTGCGATAGTACTCGGTACCATTATCGGGCGTGCAGCTGAAGATATAGGGGGGGCCGTGGCAGATGGAGTAGGTGATGTTTGGAATTTTGCCACTTCCATGGTACAGACAGCCAGGGCGGTGGTGATGGGGATAGTGAGATGGGCCCTCCCCTGCATTGTGATAATAGGGGTCATTATTACAATAAATCTACTACGTCGTATGGGCCTCCTCTCCCGGTCAGGGAGGGCCGTAAATTATGCAAAAAAGAGAATTTGGCCTTCAACTATGACGGAGCCTCTTCTGAAATGAAGATAAAAGAGGACCAGTGTTGTCTCTCTCACACACTGGTCAGAAACGCTGGAACGAACAGACACCACCGGAGAATGGCGGTTAAGGGATATACCATCTCAGACGAACTTACGTTACATGGTGATAGCGTATTGAGTATTTTGGATCAAGACCCCCTTGATAGATTGAGAGCGGCCCTCGTGTCATCATCACCAAGTCTGGTTTCACCAAAAAATGCCTGACCAGGGACAGACAGCAACTGCGATGACAACACCGGAGGATAAATTGTCTCTGGGCCTAGGAGTAACCTGGATGAAGAAAATAACGCTCCAGAGAGGGAAATGGGACGTTGTAGATGACGGCCAACGATCTCAGTTATATACAGGAACTGGCAGAATGATGACAAATGAAGAACTTAAGTCCCCTGCCAGTTGGCCTGACATAGTGGGAATAAAACCCGGGAGAAGACCTTATTCTGACCCTTTCACCAGGATGCAGTACGAGGACTTCTTCTACTTGGACGCTGCGTCAGAAGAGAGATCCAGTGTCGCCCATGTTCTGGTGGGAGGTAACTGGGCCGGTATCCTCCCGGCCTGGGTGAAGATCTACATGGTTACCCGAGAGGGTGACACAAATTTCGGCAAGACATGGGCGACCGTCAAGAGCTGGGGAAACAGCTGCGAATATTATAGGATGGATTTGATCTTTTACCCTAAGATGAGCACGTCCAACATCAAAGTTCAATCTGGAATCCGTTATGCGCGGAGGGATCCGAAGATTTATCCTGTCCTGCCCTCCACCGAGCACAGTAGTGTGGTCGGTCAAGAAGTCAGGGGAGGTGAAAAAGGTCAAGGCCTGCCAGACCCAAGATCCCTGGCCTCTCGATCCGGGGGGTCAAGACAAGAAGTCCCCGGTACAAGTACATCGCCACCATCTTCCAGAGGCTGGGCGGACTACGAGAGGCCGAAGAAAGCACGAAAGTCATCAAAATCACCTTACCAATGACATAAAAATGTTGGTAGAAATATAATCAAAAAAGAAGCAAGAGCCCTGTTCTCTGAGAAAGAACAGTGATTACTATTTTTAAAAGCAAAAGCCCTGTTCTCTAAAGAAGAACAGTGATTTCTATTTTGAATTTTTTTTTGTTGTTTATGTAACAATATAGCCCTATTTACCTATTTTTCACATGTAATCATATGCTTCATTTTTTCAATTATTCAATTGACAATGGACAAAGACCTCACAGGATGGCAGAGTGGGTGTAAAGTGTCACAAAACAAATGACACATTTTGAAATAGACATCCTGAGTCGTTCCAATACAGCCCTATATACCTATTTTTCACATGTAATCATATGCTTTATTTTTCAATTATTCAATTAACAATGGACAAAGACCTCACAGGATGGCAGAGTGGGTGAGAAGTGTCACAAAACAAGCGACACTTTTGGACAATGACATCCTGAGTCGTTCCTATGTGACCAGTATAATCTTTAAACTGAACTCTGGAGGATAGCTGGCTCTACTTATAAAAAAATGGAAATGAGCCTTTAATATCTGCAGACAAGGTCCCGGGTGTCTGTGAGAAGGGAGGAACCCTGAGGAATGTGGGCCTCTGGAAGATGGGAGAGAGAGAGCTGTAAGAGCTTAACCCTTTCAGACGACCAGGGGATTAAGGGTTGAGGGTTGAAAGACAGAGTCCGGGAACTAGTGGGGAGATCTTAAAGAAAGAAAAGAAACTATATAACAATTAAATGTTTAAAATGTGTACAGTAAGAGTTTTCAAAATGGCATGCTTATAATTGACTGTCAGTAAAGAAAAATACTAAAAGAATTATGTTTAAAAAAGGAGGGATTTGTCTGGAGGGATTCTTTAAGAAGATCCTATGAAGGGCCCCAGTCACGTGGTTCCCCCAGACAAAGCCGTTGTACGTTTTGAAGGGAAAAGGGACTTTCTGTTACTGTTAGATAACAGTAACAGAAATATCATATTTCAAAGAAGGAGGAGTTCATAACGAATTATGTACTGTATGTTGGTTTGCTAAACAAAATGACGATCCTGTGACATCAATGTTCTTCGACCAATCAGGAATATGGTATAATGTCAAATAAAAGAGACTGTTGCGGAGGCAAGAGCCAGACTTTTTTGAGAGATTTTGAGGAGAGGACTGAAACCTGATATATAGTAAGCTGAAAAACCTGTGTACTTTTATAAATGAAACTGAACCCTTTAATGTAATTTTCTACTGTTAAAAAATAAAAACAATCCTCTTTTGGAAACCACGTTTTGCTTCTATTTTTCCCAAAAAGACGGGTAAGGATGGAGATGTATTTTTGCATTGTAACTTTACCAGTAATAATAATAATAATAATAATAACAATAATAATGATAATGTGCACCAATGTGCCTGTATTGTGCCTAATATATGATATAAAAAAGAACTTTTTCCCCAGACGGAGGAGGAGGAGAAAGGTGGGTTCGGCAAGCCTGGTTTTATCAAGTAATGCCATATAGTGATAAGATGTGTAAGTGGCTTTATCCCTAGCTATAATGGGGATATAACTATAACTATAGGCTTTATCCCTACGGAGTAAAAGGAGACTTATGATTATGCATTAAGGACTAAAGGTGCATTCTGTATAATGGGGATATAACTATAACTATAGGCTTTATCCCTACGGAGTAAAAGGAGACTTATGATTATGCATTAAGGACTAAAGGTGCATTCTGTATAATGGGGATATAACTATGGCTATAGGCTTTATCCCTACGGAGTAAAAGGAGACTTATGATTATGCATTAAGGACTAAAGGTGAATTCTGTATAATGGGATTATCAAGTAAAGCCATATAATGATAATACGTGTAACGGATTAGGGAAATGGACCTCCTCTGAATATAGAGAGTCCTTCCCAGTGCAAATAAAATAACAGATTCCGCAACTTCAATCACTCGACGTTAAAGGTCGATGACTGACGGGGGTCGGAACGGTGCATTCGCTGTCTCTTGTCGGTCAGTGGTAACAACAACATTTTGTAGACTCGGTTGGTCCTGCGTGTCAACCACTTCACAGGACGCTGTTTGAGGTGTAGATAGGCAGACCAATGAGTTATGAAGTTATCGATCTGACCTAAGAGAGAGCGTGGGCATTCAACAGTTTGGTTTTTAGATAAAGAAATAAAATAAGTCGGAGCGACTCGAGCGAGCCTAATTGCGTTTGCCTTTCACGCAAAATGAAATTTGGCTGGGCTTGCCCCGTAGTGTTTTTTTTACCTGTGCCATCTGAGAACAGCGCGCGCGTGTGTGTGTGTGTGGCCAACATGCCGGGAGGCTGCCGTTTTATGAGCTCTGGCTTGGAGATATAAAATATAATTCATGGTTAAAAAGAGGAGAACATCCCAGAGTAGCCGTGTGCAGAAAGGACTTGCAGATTCTTACCATGGGGGAGTCTGCACTTTCGAGCCACATGAAAGGTGAGCCCATGAGCCATGGATGTTATTAACGTGACTTGGCCTGGCTCGCCAGGTACTACTAAGTTCGAGACTACAAGTGCTCCACACCTGTCTCTGTAAATGTTCGTTATAAAAATACTACTTCAATAATCGAAATAGTCAAGTAACAGGCAGAATACACTATTGGAATTACAAACTCGTGTTTACCGGACTCTGTTTTTCACCGCAGTGTTTTGAAATAGGCAGCATGTAGCCTAGCCTAACGTTAGCTAATTCCCTTCCATGTATTTCAAAACACAAAAACTTGTTGTGTATTGAAATGGTATTTAATTTTTATAACAGAACATTTACGGAGACTGGTGTGGAACTGGTGTGGGGCAGTTGTAGTCTGGAACGCAGTAACGTACTGTATACGTGTATGTCATGTATGTTATTATGAATAAAAAATGGGGGACCCTGATGTAAACAAGACGAAAGTATTTCTCTGGTCTGCATCCCCTTAACAATTGTGTGTATTGAGCTGTACTGTATTGTACCCATTCTGCAATCTGTTAATAACGTTTTCAATCAATCAAACGTTGATTGATTGATTGATTGAAAAGTTTATTAACAGATTGCAGAATGGGTACAGTACAGCTCGATACATACAATTGTTAAGAGGATGCAGACCTGAGAAAGACTTTCGTCTTGTTTCCATCAGGGTCCCCCATTTTCAATTCATCATATGACACACATGACATACAGATAGACAGTACTGCTACATCTATACATTTATGACATACCAGATTTTCAAATACAGTACTGTTTGTGATACTAAAAAAATCCAGAAGAAGAGTATATACATTTGACATAGAAACTGTGCATTGGGGGAGGTTGGGTAGGTGGGGTGGGGCTGTACATTGGAGGTGGGGGGGGGGACACTGTACATTGGAATACTGACATACATTTGACATGGAAACTGTACATTGGAGGAGGTTGGGTAGGTGGGGTGGGGTTGGGTGGGGCTGTACATTGGAATACTGACAAAGCCATGCTTGGTCTTTATTGTACTACTGGGTTAGGACATTTGTAGGGGCCAGTTTTGAATTGCAGTCTCCCGTAGGTGTTCTTTGAGAGTGTTTTTGAAGGTGGGTAGTGATTTACATTCCTTTACAGCTTTGGGTAGGGCGTTCCACATTGTTGTGGCATAATTGCGAAACGTGTTTAGTCCCTTGTTTGAGCCGAATCTGGGTTTTACATGATTTGTGGAGCTCCCTCTGGTGTTGTGATCGTGGTATTCACTGACCTTTGGGAAGTATTTTGACATGTACATGGGTACCTTGGTCGTGTAGTGTATCTTGTAGACCAGGCCCATTGCAAGTTGCTGTACTCTGTTGTCTACTCTAAGCCATCCTAGGTTGGCAAAGTGTGCAGGGGTGAGGTGGGTTCTAGGAGTCAGGTCAAGCAGTAGTCTGACTAGTTTGTTTTGAGATGTTTGTAATTTGGTTTTTAGTGCCTTTGAGGTGCTTTGGTACCATGAGGTGCAAGCATAGTCGTAGTACCCTTGAATGAGTGCTCCTGCCAGAGTCTTCAGGGTATTCTTGTTTACCAGGGAGGAGATCCGGTACAAGAATCGTGACGAGCCAGGCCAAATTTAGCATGTTAATTTATGGAATATGCAATCTAACAGCTAACGTGAACTTTACAGTAAATTACATGGATAATAATGTTAAGGTAGTTAGTTCATTCCTGTAGGTACTAGGTAGGCCATCATTAGGCTCTCAAATTCATAGGCAGTAGCCTATAAATGAAAATGAAATATAAATTTTGTATACATACATAAGGCTCAAGGGGCTGAGTGACTGCCTACCTCAAAGTCTGTTCTCTTATTTAGCAAATTTTCAGTAAATATTTGATTGAAATTGAAGTTTTATCTGGTGATTATTTGAGTTATTGTTTACCTACAGGAATGAACTAACTACCTTAACATTATTATCCATGTAATTTACTGTAAAGTTCACGTTAGCTGTTAGATTGCATATTCCATAAATTAACATGCTAAAATTGGCCTGGCTCGTCACGTTTGATTGATTGATTGAAAACTTTATTAACAGATTGCAGAATGGGTACAATACAGTATGGCTCAATACACACAATTGTTAAGGAGATGCAGACCAGAGAAATACTTTCGTCTTGTTTACATCAGGGTCCCCCATGTTCAATTCATCATGACATTTATGACATACACGACATACAGATATACTGCATAACACATCGGCTCAGCCAGTTTATATATGATGCCAAGTCTACATAATTTTGGTTGTTTATAGCACAATAACATCTGATTTAATGTGATGGAAGAAGTGAAATAATCATTTTGAGTAAATATTTAATTTACCACAGTCGCATAAGATGCTGGAAAATCTTGAAAATGCACCTTGAAAATGCTTGAAAAGTGCTTGCATTTTGCCTTGGAAAAGGTGTACAAACCCTGTAAATATTTTTGGGTGCTCCTAATTTTCTTTGTGTGCTCCTAAATTTTTTCATTTAGGAGCACATGTGCTCCTTGGGAAAAAGGTTAGCGTAGAGCCCTGAGTGACACAGGAGTGATCAGGCTCATGGTACATAACAATGGTAAAGTTGTATTATTTACAGTTTACCAATGTTACGAGCTGGCTCAAGCTCGCAACAAGAAAGGGGAGACACAGGCACAATTTAAGAAATGACTAAATAATTTATTGAATTATACTAATTATCAGCCCATATGAATATCAGTGTGTGGATGAGAGTGTGTGTGCAGCATGAATGTTGTAAGTGTAAAACCAAAGTAAGTGTCCAAACAAACAAAAGGAACCAAACAGGTGGGGAGATCGACGGAGACTAGAGGAAGCCTCCCTCTATATCCTGACTGGGACACACCGACCCAGGTGTTCAAGTTTCAAGTTTCTTTATTAGTTGTCATACAAAAGTACAGATTACTTTTATATAAAATGCTTCTTTCTGTTTTGCTCCAGAGATTGTGCTAGATAAAAATAGATAAGTATAAAATAAGTATAAAATAGAAGTCAAGTACGTTGACAAAAGTGTTCAATATACAATATACAATGCAGAGTAGAAAAGTAACTGAGTTACAATACAATATACAGTACAATGCAGAAATGGGATGAGGTACAATTTAGGTACAATTTACAGTAAGGTAAGCACATACCAATAAATATAAAGTGTGTTAAGTGTCTAAAGTGGGTGCTGCTGTGAGTTGTTTGTTTAAAGTGAGTGTGTGCGTGTGGATGTGTGTGCTGTGAGCAGGGGGCGAAATTAAAGGCCGCCGCCCGCCAGGGGCGCTCAGTTTTTACCTTTGGCGCTTGCCACTGGGGGGTCTGCCCGCCGTGTGGCGTGTAGACGTGTAGTTCATAACGATACTCTTATTTTGAAAATATGTGCAGGTCTCATTTCCGCTCCAAGCGCAGTTCCAGTCATAATATCGATGGCTCCGGCAGTTAGCAGCATTCAGTTCGTATGATCCTCTTATTTTGAAAGAAACCGTGGCAACGAGTCATATCCGCCCAGCCCTGCAGCGGGATACTATTGGCTTCTGCTCCTATCAACACAGAGGCAGTCTGCTCTAGTCTAGACCGGACCTCCATGAGCTACCGTTGCTGTTTAAACAATGACCCAGTCAACTATTCACTTTTAGTTTAATACATGACGAGGCATTGTCTAACGGTATCTAGCTGGCTAGCTACTGATATCAACAAATGCTCCAGCAATAGTCGACTCGAGTGCATAATACCTCCGTTCCCTCGTTAGCTAGCTCACGTTAGCTAGCTCACGTTAGATCTATATGTCCCAGTAAACTAAATTGTCTTAACGTTACCTAGCGGGCTAGCAGTAGCTACAGATAGCTCCTGATATCAATGTCTTATAACATTGATTCAATGCGTATTGTAGCTGAGGGCATGTTGAATGTGATTTGACCAAAGAACCCTAACGTTATACCAATAGGGTCCAGCTGCAGCGCCGGAGAATCCTTGCATGCTGAATGTAGAGTATTAGTATAGGGTCCCGCTGCAGCACAGGAGAATCCTTTTTGGAGCTGGAGGCTACTAGAGTACACACAGACAGTGGAGCTGTTTGCAGATAGCGAGCATTTTGACGTATTGCGTGGTGGCGATGTCTCGCAGATAATACAACTACAAGTATGATTATATAATATATATTTTATTTAAAAAAAAATTTTATATATAAAATATATATATATATTTTTTTTTTTTAAACTTTATTTTTTAGCGTTTATCGCTTTTTCTGGTCAAGCATGACCGACAGAAACAGGTTGAAATGGGATGTAGAGCAGGGGAAGACATTCTGAGAAATGACGGCGGGTCCGGGAATCGAACTTGTGTCTCCCAGATCCGTGACGAGCACGGTTTTCCCCGACGCAGAAATAGCGCCGAGATATGCGGTGAGCTACGGGAGCTCCCCATATATATATATTTTTTTAATTCAAAAAAATTTGGCAGGTAAGAAATATGCTTGGCGGGTAGATTCTTCCCATCTACCCTCCACTGGCCGGTGAGTAAAAAAGTTAATTTCGCTCCCTGGCTGTGAGTGTATTTGATGGTTTGTTACGTAGTGTTATTTAAGCATTACATCACGCGCAGGAGTGGTCTAACGACCACCCCTAGGCATGGTTTATTGTTCACAAATCACGACTGCAAGTGGTGTAAAGCTTTTATACAACTGCCAGATTCATCCAACCTTATTGCTATACAATAAACACACATTAATCGAAGATTTATTGAAAAAACCATCCGCCAGAAAAAGTAGTTCCCACAACTACAAAAAAGACAATTTGCCTCCATGTGGAAGCAGCTCGGAAGTGCATCCAACCAACTAACACATCCAACTGTGTATTATTGGAATGATTGATTGAACATTTTATTACCAGATGCAGAATGGGTACAATACAGTACGGCTCAATACACACAATTGTTAAGGGGATGCAGACCTACTTTCTATAGAACTTCATTCTTAGATGCTTCTATAGAAAGTAGGTAAAACAAATTAAAACGTTTTCTTTGCCCTATAGGAAAAAAAAGTTTTCTTCGCCCTATTTTTTTATTTATTTTTTTAGCCTAAACTTAACCAGTTGGAAACCAGGCGTACAGTAATAAAATTAGCAATCAACCAATCAATCAATTCAATAGACCATGCTCACTTAAAACAGCGCAGCACTCAGCTGCTCCTCTCTCAGTCTGACTTTCCCCCGCTGTTGCAGACAGGAGTGTGTGTGTGTGTGAATGTGTACGTGTGTGTGTGTGGGGGTGTGTGGCGGTGGGTGGAGACTAGAGCCAGCGCTGGAGTCAGAGGGAAGGAAAAAGAAATTGAAAAAAAACCCGCAAATTAATCAATCAATCAATCCGCGATTTTCTTGTTCTGTATTGACTCATGACCCATCAATTACATCATCCAACAATGTTTAAAGGACTAAGACATTCGCCGTGACAGAATCGCTTCATATTTAGTCGTTATGACGCTATCATTGTTAAAGATTATTGTCCGCCATCTTGTGATCCGGCGGAGTGATGTGAAGTGATTCGGTTGTGGGCGGGTCCTAGGACCAGCCAGCGTGGACTGTTCCAAATACATACGTGTAAATGGACTGTTTCAGCCAATCAGAATCGAGAAATTTGCAGGTCGTTGTATAATGTCATTTAGCATCCTGATGGCCTGAGGATAAAAGCTTCTTCTGAGTCTCTCTGTGCTTGCCATGAGACTCCGGTATCGCTTGCCTGACCGTAGCAGTTCAGGTGTGACCCAATTAGCCTGATTACCCTCCCCCACCGACCCAGGTGTGCCCCAATTAGCCTAATGACCCTCTGCCAGCTCCCCCCACCAATCCTGTGAAACAGTGACAGAGCAGAGCAAGCAAACAACTGTGGGGGAGGGTCGTCACACCAAACAATTATTTTTCAATCTTCTGTAGATGTCCACGATATTTGTATATATTTTTTTGAAATCTTTATTTTATTAATATTGCCTTTTTAGTTGTATTTTCATTTAATTTAGTGTACTTTCTGATGAGGACGTGGTCTTAGTTTTTCCAATGCGACCCTGGAAATACCACTTGAAAGACAAAAACATCTGATTGGCCAGAAACATCAGCTGCCTGCATCAATAGCCTATCAGATGTTTTGCATCAAATTAAATGCAATATCATAGGCTTATATTCATAGATCACAACTATAGCAGTGCATCTGTCTATATATACACCCATGTGTTTTTCAGTTCTTGTGAGAATCTTCCTGTCAGCCTCCAATTTGTTAGCCTTGGAAAAGAGCACTACCTGTATAGCTGGTTAAGGACTGGTGGTTCTTGCTTGGCTTTCTGTGTTCCTGATGAATTTCAACTGAAAAGTTAGACCTTTGTTTGTTAGGATGAATGTAAAATGTACTGATATTTCTTTCCTTACTTTCCCCCAAGATTGGTCTGAATATGACAACCCATCCTAGCCTCTCACACCTTGGTTTGAGAGTCTGTTTGGTGGACTGCATGAAACCGTCACAGCTGGACCAGGAGAAGAGCTGTTTGGACTGCATGGAAACAAGTATGGAAATGTTGACTTTAATCTGTAAACATTATCACTTTATAAATGTTGACTTTAATCTAAATATTATGACTTTATAAATGTTTACTTTAATCTGTAAACATTATGACTTTAGTCTGACTTTATGAATGTTGACTTTAATCTCTAAACATTATGACTTTATAAGTGTTTACTTTAAAAGCCTGACGGGCCCAGTACTGGGCCGAGATGAATTTCACGTCATAAATCGATCAATACAGTCCGTATAAATTAATGTTGCATTTCTTTTTCAAATGTAGCCAAGAGTAAAGACCCTAACCCTATCAAAACAGCAGTCAAAGTGTATATTTTCAGCCATGTTTATTTACCAATGATTTTAACCTCTTAAGCCCTAGCTATATTTTCAGAAAATTCGCCTAAAAGTACTTAAGTAAATGGATGATTGCTCCACTTCTACAAGACCATTTGCATGTTCTTGGTATCTAGGGACCTCAGGGAACGTATTCCCAGTGTCAGAAATATTGTGTCTGTTACTAGGCTTGAGTAAATTGTAATGAACCAAAGGAGAATATACATTTTCTTTTTGTTTATTTCCATCTTTGACGGTGAATAACACCATGCTAACATTGGGCAGCAAATACCGTGAATGAAATCTGCTGTAAGTACAGTTACTTTTTTGTAATGTAAATCGCTCCACCATCTTTAATGAGATTGAGACACGTTTTTTTCTAGAAACTAACTACGTTCTGGCAATAACATTCAGGTTTGTTCGACCCGTGAGACATAATCACGGAAAAAAAATTATTTCACATCGGAAGGCTCAAATTTTGACAGGGGCAGGCGTGAGCTGGGTAGTGTAGTTTTATGAAATTCTTAAAGGTCCCCTATTGTGGTCACCAGGGTGGCGCACCACGTAACTGCGCTGCAGTGCAATGCGGCCGTCCCGGGTTCAACTCCCGGACCCGGCGACCTTTACAGCATGTCCTCCCCCTATATCTTCTCCCATCCTTCCTCTCTGCAAGCAATAAAATGCCAAACAAATTATATATATATAAAAAAATAAGTCCCCTATTGTAAAAATGGCCTTTTTCGTTTTCAAGCAATGTGGGATTGTACCAACAGTGAGAAAATGTTAAATCTGTACCAAGTGCAGTTTCTGCTGTTCAGCTCTCCCTACTGAAATAAGCCATTCAGATTTGACTGGATCTGTGATGTGTAAGAGGCGCTGACCAATCACTGTTAGCACTTTCAATGCCAGCAGGGGGCACACGATTTAGTGCTTCCGTGCCACCACCCACTTCAATGATAGCGCTCTCATATTTGCGAACGCATAAACTACATCTTAAATTATGTGTCTAATCTAGCTGTTGCTTATCAATGACTTGTTTGCAGTCAACATTGTCGAAACGGATTGTTTTTTAATCGGTTCATTTACGCTTTATACCATTTTGAAAAACGCTAGTTTTTTGAAAGTTTCAGGAAAATATAAAGATTCTGTGATAAAGGCCCTTTACTGGAATATTCTGGAATACACAAAAAACGTAATTTTTCTGTCTATTTATGAATCGTTTTTAAATAAACGCTAGATCATCGATAGTATATGTGTACTTATGCACGCTACAGAAGCGGGCTGAAAAATCGATTCTCTCATTTCCTGATCAGCACACACACACACACATAGGGCACACGTTGATATCTCTGTGAAAAAAGCTTACATTATCCTAAGACTGGTACAATAGATTCCTTACCTCAGATCAGATGTTCTCCAAAAATATTATTCCAATTCCTGATCGCCATTCCAAATATCGATTGCGTTTATTGATCCAACGCTGGGTACTGGAAATATGTATTCCACGCTGTTCTGGGGCTCTGCAATAAATCCAATTGTCTCGGGTGACTTGTCTGAGAAGTAAAATGAGGAAGCAGGATTTCTTTCCCCCCATGTGTTTCATTCAATCCATTCCAAAGGGGTGCAGTACCACAGGGAGAGACAGCACTAACGTGAGGCTAGATTGATGAAATATGAATTCAAATCGCTAATAAAGAAATGCAATGAACGGTCGGCATGAACAAACGAGTTATCTCGTTGTTGGCATTGAAAGTGTTAAGCTAATATCTGCATACTGAGCCGCTACTGTGGTTGTAGCCACCGCCCACAATCAACTGAACAGTGATTCGAGTAAGTTAGCATAACGTTAAAATGATGAGCAGGACATGTGCTGTTCCTGGCTGCCAACCAGCGAATACGTCCGTGCACTCGTTTCCTAATGATCGTGCTCCGGAAGCAATGGGCCAAGTTCGTTTTTTGGATTTTTGCAAAGACTGCATTGAGAATCAAGGGGTCTCATTCCCGAAAATTTTTCAAAGATATATTCTGGAAGACTTATCTTGGAACCACTGAGACATAATCTATGACAAGTACACTGAGTCCTGAACGTGCTGGAGATATGTCTTAAGTGGCTGAAACGGTCGCAGAAATTATATGATCTGATATCTGCTTGGAGAATGGCATTCTGTCGTAAACTCCAAAGCGCGTTCCCGTTCAGCTCATTTGCATACAAACCACGCCCCCGACAGTCCTTATAAAGCAACTGTTGACGCAGCTGTGTGAAATGGAATGGCGGAAGTGCTTTGAGAGCCGCGTGATTACGAAACCTAGCGTCAGTCAGTGCCAATCAGAGAGCGTCTCCGAGAAATGCGGCTAGGTTTCATAATCACGCTTGCGCCCATCAAAACTAGATTAAATTAATGTATTGGCATCATATACAGCTCGCGGTACACCTGCCGCAGCGCGCGCACACACGCGCGCAGTACTGTATATGAATGAATGAATGAATGACATATAATATATATAGCCTACGGGCCGGCGGGCGTAATGAATGAAGCAGTATGGCTTATTATTCCATAAGCCTATAGGCTACTGTTCATTCGTAGGCGCACACAAGTTTCAAGTTTCTTTAATAGTTGTCATACAGAAGTACAGAATACTTTCATACAAAATGCTTCTTACTGTTACGCTCCAGAGACTGCTAGACAAGATAGTATCAAATAACATAGTATAGCATGTAATTTAGAAGAAGAAAATGAGGTCACAGTGTTCGGTATAGACATATGTACAATGTTCTGAGTTACCATATAATATACAATACTATGCAGTGTACTAATGTACAGTACTATATAGTGCAAAGCAGAAATGGGATGAGGTACAATTTAGGTACAATTTACACTAAGGTGTACGAGTTGTAGTGCAATCCTTCATCAATAAATATAAAGTGTGGGGAGTGGGTGCTACAGTGTGTTTGTTTAAAGTGGGTGTGTGCTATAAAGTGTGTGGAGTGGGTGCTACAGTGTGTTTGTTTAAAGTGAGTGTGTGCGTGTGGATGTGTGTGCTATGTGCGTTTGGTGGTTGTTGTTGTGTAGTGTTCATTGTTCGTTTAGCAGCCTGATGGCCTGGGGATAGAAGCTTCTTCTGAGTCTTTCTGTGCTCGCCTTGAGACTCCGGTATCGCTTGCCTGACCGCAGCAGTTCAAAGAGGCAGTTGTTCGGGTGACTGGAGTCTTTAATGATTCTCTTAGCCTTGCCCTTGCAACGCTTGTTGTAAATGTTCTGGAGGGTGGGGAGCCCCCCTCCAATTGTGCGTTCGGCTGAACGTGTCACTCTTTGTAGTCTGCTTCGGTCTTGTGCAGTGCTATTCCCAAACCAGGAGGTGATGTTGCCGGTCAAGATGCTCTCTATTGTACATGAGTAGAAGTTCTTAAGGATCTTCTGACTGACTTGGAACTTCCTTAGGCGCCTGAGGAAGTAGAGGCGTTGTCGTGCCTTCTTCACAACACTGTCAATGTGTGTGGTCCATGTCAAGTCCTCGGATATGTAGGCTCCGAGGTACTTAAAGCTGTTGACTCTCTCAACCGGTGCCCCGTCGATGCTGAGGGGGCTGTAGTCCTTGACCCCCGACCTCCTGAAGTCCACAATCATCTCCTTTGTTTTGCTGACGTTCAGGGAGAGGCTGTTTTCCTGGCACCATCCCGCCAGGAAGACTTAATTATGGAATATTAATGCAGTCTATTTCCACCGATTAGCTTTAGTTCTTATTTATTTATCACTGTCATTTCAGTGTTGGTGTAATAGGCTATATAGTGTATTTCAATATACGTTTAATTGATATATTCGAAGGAATGCAGGTTTATAGCTATATCAACCCCCTCCAATGTACAGTAAATGACCAAGTATGGTTTTGTCAATATTCCAATGTACAGTTTTGCTTGTACAGTGTAAGTCTACCACCCCTCCAACCTCCTCCAACAGTTTCTACGTCAAATGTACTCTCTTTTCTGGACTCTTTTTGTATCACAAACAGTACTGTATTTGCAAATCTGGTATGTCATAAATGTATAGATGTAGCAGTACTGTCTATCTGTGTCGTGTGTGTCATATATGTTATGATGAATTGAAAATGGGGGACCCTGATGTAAACAAGATGACATTTTTTCTCTGGTCTGCATCCCCTTATGTAATTGAGCTGTACTGTACCCATTCTGCAATCTGTTAATAAAGTTTTCAATCAATACCAATCAATGGGATACATTGCATGTTGACCTGCATTCTTTCAAATGTATATAATTAATCATTAAAACAGATGTGTAACAAATAAGAAATGCAAATTCCACAGAAGGCATTAAATTATTATTATTTTCAATCATTTCACAATAATTGCATAATTGTGTTTGAATATCTGAGTAATTAAAGTAATTATACATTTGTCCAAAATAGCTGGTTCAGATATGGTTAATCCAGCTGCCCTGTGATCAGATGAATCCATATTATTGTAATTTCTTATCGTACAAATATTGTCATATTTATTTTAATTATGATCAAGTAATTAATTCCAATGAGGCCTGTAGCGTTAACATGAAGGAATCACTATGAGAACACAGTCTGTCAAGTTGTAATAAAGTTTTAAATTAGTCAATCAATCATGAGATTTGATCGTGGGCTGAGAGCATATTTAAGTGTGCTCCTCAGCACTCTTGGATCTGCTCTCAAATAAGATCTCAGGAAAATTTGAGGACTCCCACTCCCAGCCCTAATATGTCTTAAATAGGCCGAAATCTGGCTAAGACTAAATATTTTGTCGTAACTACGTAAGACTGCATTGAGAATCAAGGACTTTATAATGCTGGGGTGATTTCCTGGCTGTTGCTAAAGAAGGGAGCTAGCCTGTACCAAGTCTTCGGGACCCGAAAGAAGGTATCGAATCAGTAAGTACATAAGTCGTAATTAGTTCATTAGCAGTAGGACCTCGTTCATACATTCATTACCAAACGTCTACAACTATGATGCACTTCGGACTAGTGTCAGGAAAGGCAAGGAGAACGTGCGCATGAACTATTTGCGATAGTGGTAAAAGTGATTCCCTTTTCTAATTTGGCTAATATTTTCTGTCTGTGTCAATAGTGTATTAACGTTACGATTTTACTGTAGTGTTTGCGGTGTTCCTCCGTGCTAGCGTATCTCTATCTCTTAGCTAGGCTATAGTGCAGGTGGGTGTCATTGCGAGTATGGGCGAAGCCCAGCCAAGAATATCTTGTTCGTTGGAAGGGCAGAAAGTGGTGTACAAAAGTACTTGATTAAAAATACAAAACAATGAATTTTATTGAAAAACAACTTACAGATGTGTTCCATAGACTCTCAGGAATTGTGTAAAATTGCCCAAAAAGTTAACAAGTGGACCTTTAATAATAATGCAGGACCTGTCGCAGAGGTCTTTAATTGGCATGCAGACGACTCTCAATGTTAGCGGCACACAGCGGTTAGTTTAGCACACACACTGGGACACACACACGCATGCATTGTTTTTTGTAGGATCGCTGATGCGCTTAACCCATCCCGTCGTCCTTCCCCCCAAGGGCAGCCGGGAGCAGACGAGGGCTGTGGCGTGGGCCACGCCTGTGGACCATCCAAGTGCCGCTGCCCGGTTTTGTCACGGACGCGACAGCGTTAGCGATCTGTTGTTGTGCATGTTTTTCCATTGGGTTTCTCTTATCGGGGGGGGGGGGGACCCTTGCGAGCACGGGGAGAACATGCAAACTCCACACAGAAATGCCCGGGAGATACCCTGAATGAATGAATGAGTACATTAGGAGGGGGTGGGTGGGTGGGAGAGAAATATACATACGGCGGGGAGGGAATATATACATGCAGTGGGGAGGAGACTGTCTATTAGGAGGTGGTGTAGGGATTCACATTCCTTTACAGCTTTGGGTAGGGCGTTCCACATTGATGTGGCATAATTGCGAAACGTGTTTAGTCCCTTGTTTGAGCCGAATCTGGGTTTAACATGATTTGTTGAGCTTCCTCTGGTGTAGTGGTTGTGGTATTCACTGACCTTTGGGAAGTATTTTGACATGTACATGGGTACCTTAGTTGTATAGTGTATCTTGTAGACCAGGCCCATTGCAAGTTGCTGTACTCTGTCGTCTACTCTAAGCCATCCTAGGTTGTCAAAGTGGGCAGGGGTGAGGTGGGTTCTGGGGGTAAGGTCAAGTAGTAGTCTGACCAGTTTGTTTTGTGATGTTTGTAATTTTGTTTTAAGCGCCTTTGAGGTGCTTTGGTACCATGAGGTGCACGCATAGTCGTAGTACCCTTGACCTGGGTACCTGGCATCGCGGAAACCTGGTCCCCAAGCGGGAATCGAACCCTGGACCTTCTTGCTGTGAGGCGACAGTGTTAACCACTACACCACCGTGCCGCCCACCTTTAAGCCCATCTATTACGTTACCATTGACTGAAAAAGTGCTTGTCGTCTTGTCAATGTAACATAATTGGAAACGGTAGCCAGAGTAACAAAAAAGATGTTTAATTATGTATTTACCATGGATTTAGTAACTGAAGGAATAACATAAAGTAACAACAAACAAACCACAGGACTGTACAGACAGGATCAGCCACCACAGGGGAGAACAGAACAGTTATACACAAGGGAATGACGAGACAAGAAACACCTGGGCTGATTACAGATGGATACACCTGGGAGGGAAACGACAGAGAACTACAAGACCAGGACAGGGAACTACAACCAGACATTACACATCACACTGGGAACACCTGATCAGGGTACAAACACACCCACACGTAACACCATCGAAATTCCCGGGTCTCTTCTTTCATAGGACTACACTCGCATATGGCTGCTCCATTTCCTTGCGTCAATATCTGCCGGTTTCCAACTCAATGCGCTGAGATTTCTGTAAACTCATATGTATTCATATAACACTTAAAGTAATTGGTAAACAAACGTAGTGCTGAAAATATACACTTTGACTGCTGTTTTCATAGGGGTAGGGTCTTTACTCTTGGATACATTTGGGGGGGAAAACGCTACATTAATTAATACGGACTGCAATGATCTATTTATGCCGTGAAATTATTGTCGGACCGCTCGGCCTTAACACATTAATTGCCAATGACGAGTATACTCGTTATAGCCCGCCAATCGTTGGACGCCAACAACGAGTATACTCGTTATTATGATCGTTATTTCTTTTATTCGCTATTTTCATTCATAATTCATCCTGCTGTGCTGTGGACATGTGTGGCACTGTCTGAGACCGCAACGGTCCGATACCGCCACCTAATGCCTTGCGGCCACTATTGCACTCCATTTGAAACGATATGGCTTGTTGTCTGGGCCGAGCTGCAGCGTGGGGGCGGGGTCTAAACACTCGGGCAGGGCAAGCGGTTCTAACAGATGCACCTACGACAGGGCTGTACGTTAACTTTTTTTGCACATAGCACTGGTGCTACAGAGGTTGATAGTTTTGTAGCACAGGCCAAAATCTTGTAGCACAAGTATAAAACGTGTTATATTTGTAACAGTCACAAATGTGCCTATTGTATTTGTGTTATTTAGTTGCAGTGCCATGTTTGGCTGTCATTTTCATGCTGACAAGTTGACGTCACACAGCCAGACACGTTACGTGTAAGGAATTATGGGATTTGGTGTTGGGTGTTGTATGGACTCACTCTACTAGGGGTGGGAATCACCAGTTTCATTACGATACGATATCGATTCTTTGGACAACGATACGATATTTGCCGATATTTGCCATGATACGATGCGATGCAGGTGCCTGCAATCGATATGAGACGATATCATAAGCCCATTTAACACAATCAGTAACATTTAGATCAATTCAAAACGAAAATATAATTTGAAAAAAAAATTATTGAGCTCTTCCAGACATTTAAATGAAAAACAATCTATTGTTTTTAATACAAATAGACCTCCTGTTCACTATAAAGTGCCACGTTTTGATATATTGAGCTTTAAACTTTAAGTACCGTAAAAAAAAATTGGAACTCACAACAGGCAGCCTAAAACCCCTTCCTCTCCCAAACCGTTCCTACAATTGTTTTATGTTTCATGATGATCATGAATACATTTATTATGTATTGTATTTTTTATGTTTAAATATCAACATTATCTGTCCACCCTCAGTACATTTACTATCAATATAATATACTCGTCTGATTTCATCTGATCTTTTCAAACGCACACACACAGGGAGAATGCCTGACCCCCCCCCCCTTCCCCAGTCCCCAGTAACGTTAATTTCGGACTTTAACACGACATGGTCATAAAGGAATGGCGAGGATTGCAAAGCATGTTAGATGCATTTGACCCGTTGCGGAATAAAACAGCAGGGATTTGTTTTGGGTCGCGAAATAGGCACACTAGCCTTGCTATGTTGCAATGTGCGTGTTCCAGACGCTGCTGTGCTGTAGAGCCGAGCGGATACGAGTCGACTCCACAGGATTTTCAAAATAAGAGTATCGATATGAACCGAACGTTGCTAGCTGCCGGAGCCATAGATATTATAGCTGGAGCTGCGCTTCTGCGGAGATGAGACTTGCTACAGGATTTTCAAAATAAGAGTATCGATATGAACCGAATGCCTATCGCACCAGTGCTACTGAAGTAAATCCATTCATCACACAGACCGTTGTTGCTGTAGCACGTGCAACATATTATCTCGCACTGTACAGCCCTGACCTACGGTTGTTCACGGCTGGATAACATTGGACACACGATCGCGATCAGTACTTGGAATGGCGATCAGATCATTGAATTATTCTTTTTGCAGTACATCATAGACAAGGTAAGGACTATATGTTATCAATCTTGCGTTGATCCGATAATTTTTTTCCCCCGATCGGAGCGTGTGTCTGTGTGCCGTGTCCCGTTAGTTGCGATCAAAGCACGGAGGGGCGGCTTCCCCCCCCCCCTTTCATGCATCGATGATGAAACATAATACCGATAATCTAGCGTTGATTTCAGATTGATTATTGATCCAGGCGAGAAATGGCACGATTTATAATTAAAGGCAGTAAAGCACTGTTTGGTGGCGTTTCCTGGGATTACACAGAATCACTCTAAAACTATACTCATATATTCACCACGGTATAAAACGTAAATGTATGAATGGAAAAATTATCAGTTTTTTGCATGTTGACCGGAAGAAACTCACTGACAATCGACGTTGTTATTAGATCCATAGCTATAATATTTAATATAGTTTTAGCACTACAAACACCGGCATCTACCCCCATTTCATTACAGCGCTGGCACAAACGGCCATATGCCCACAGCGACCTCTGGCGTCCAATGTGTTAAGGGGTTAAGTGTTATTAGCGAATTATGTGTTTATTGAAATCATTCGATTGGAAATCAGATGAATTAGACGTGAGGAAATGACACCGTCATGAACCCGTTGTAGTCCTAAAATAGAGGAGTCCCAGGGCTTTCGATGGACGTTGAAATTTCATAAAACTACACTACCCAGCTCACACCAGCCCCTGTTTAAGCTGTTTTTTTTTTAAATAATTTTTTTAAGTTTTCTTCATGATTGTATCTCACGGGTCGAACAAACCTGAACGTTATTGCCATTAAATACAACATACATTATTTATTTACCTTTCTGTGAACGTCTACAAAAACGTGTCGCAATCTGGTGAAAAATGGAGGAGCTATGGACATATATAAAAGTAACTGTACTTACAGTAGATTTCAATCACGTGTTTGCTGCCCTGTCAGGGGCGCCTGGTGGTACTAAATCCAGATTTAAGTCTGCCATTGGATCCGATCCATTGATGTATGACTTGGCCATAATAAGGTCATCTTTAGGCCTTATATTCTATATTCATTTCATTTCAAATTGCATGTGTCTGGGTGGCAAAATCCAGTACTATATCTACAAAAAAACCTGTAAATCATCTGCCCTTTATTAATTTGCTTAGATATTTTGTACACTTGATCTCATGAAGGTGCTAAATCAGTTCAGGTAAATCTCATGTCTGGTCAATGTTAGCTTGGTGTTATTCACCGTCAAAGATGGAAAAAACTTATAAATAATAATAATTGATATTCTCCTTTGGTTCATTACAATTTACTCAAGCATAGTAACATACACAATATATCTGACACTGAGAATACATTCCCAGAGGTCCATACATTCACAGGTCCTGTTGTTACTATATACATATATTCATAATTTTATTTTGTATCTTTTGTTTTTTCTAAATCTTTTCTTTTTTTCTACCCTTTGCTTGTACAGTGTCCTTGAGTCTGAGAAAGGTGCTTCTCTCTTAAAATCCAATGTATTATTATTATACATGTCCCTAGATACCATGAACATGCAAATGGACCTTGTAGAAGTGGAGCAATCCTCCATTTACTTGGCTGTTTACTTTTAAGTGAATTTTCTGAAAATATGGCTAGGGTTTAAGAGATTAATCTAAAGATTTTGACTTTATTCTGACTTTATAAATGTTGACTTTAACGTCTGTGGCCAATCGGATCACAGAACGCGGAACTGGAAATCCGTTGGTAAAAAACTAGACGCAGCCAGGTAAGCCACCTACTGGTGAGCAAAGGGAACTGCTGCCATGAACCCAACTTGGCAGGCACAATGCATATAATGGAAGAAATCCAAACAAATACATACAATATAACATATGGCACTTTACCAGTGAATTGACAATTACACATTATTTATATTACACCCACGCTCAATGAAGAAACCCAATGGCCATCACAATCCACCATGCAGATAAATAAAAAGCAACAGGAGTCAGCATATAACCAGGGTTATCAAGTGGGTGCCTCCCTTCACTGGTGTTTCTTCAAGTTAGGCCCACAACCTCGGGTTCAGCGGTTAGTTCCAGCCTCCCAGAACCCCCCCCCCCATGCTAGCTCCCACTTTTCCATGATATTCACACGCCTCACCTCCCTGTTATCCTATGTCAAAAGTACAATTCCTACAATATTACACATGAAACCGCAACAACAGAGAAGAAAAGAATACTCGTACCCTTTGTTTATGTTGGCCCCCAGCTGACATTATTTCTCCTCAACCAAATCCACTGACATCTCATTTACCGCTTTTTTCAACCTCCGCCCACGAATCCCCAACTCTCCCAATAATGGTGAAGCCGATCGTGCTATAAATCCTCTGCATCCTACTTCCGCCGGACAAACCCTAGCTTTACATCCTCACTGTTCAGTTTCTGCTGCCAAGTCTGCATATCTAAGCTATCACTCCCTTCCAAGCCATGTCCAGGTTGACACTTTCGGCTCACTCTTCCTTTGGTATTGATTCCTGTTGGAGACGAACTTATGAAGTCTGAGCTTTCCTGTGCTGCAGAGTTCGCTTGCTTCTTTGACGAGCTGGATTGCCAGATGTTATGCTCGTCAGTCCATCATCAACGTGAAAAGTCCTCTGGATGAATTTAACTGTTTTCTTGTTAACAACCACTCTAGAAATACCACCTGTAAGTCTCTTTTCTCTATCTTGGCTGATTGAATCTGGTGCCATATCATGCTTGCGTGTTCTATACATACAGCAAACCCTGGGATTCCTGCTTTCTGCACTGCTTTCTGCACTGCTGTCCCTTTCTAGGTAGTTTGCGAGCCTCTGTGCCATTACAGTTACGAAAATCTTACCTTCTACTAGGGCTGACCCCTATTAGTCGATTAGTCGACTAATCGGTCGAAAGGAGCCGTAGTCGACTGCCAACCTCTTAGTCGAATGCAAATATCTTTCTTTTTTTTAATCATTCTTTCGAAAAGAAAAGAGGCCTAGAAGCGTGGCTAACGCTAATGGCACGCATACCGGAGGCTAACTGCCTAAGAAAACAGGCACAGTGACAGAGGCACTGAAAGAGGATTTCACCATCTAATGAACACACTAGACTAGACAAATATCAAGATGTATCCATCAGTGGACCAATTGCATGCTTTTGCAGAGGACAAGAAGCCTTCAGTCGACTCCTTCAGCCATTAAGCAGCCCCCACAGCCCAAATGGAATGATAAAAAAAAATATCCCTTTTTTTTTTTTGTCGACTAATGGCAAATTTTGGCTAATCATAGTCGACTATCCAAATCCTTAGTCGGGGACAGCCCTACCTTCTACATTCAGGAGGGATATAGTCAGAAACTGGCTTAACAGTGAGGACTCTTTCTCCTTGGGGATTAGGATTCCTTCTGCTCTAACCCAAGCTTTTGGTATAACCTGTTTATCCCATACTACTCTCAATAACCTCCACAAGAATCTGAGTACATCAGGTGCACTTTTATAAACCCGGTGGGGGACTCCATTCACCCCTGGGGCTTATATTCTGACTTTACACAGTTGGTCCATAATTATTTGGACATTGACACAATTTTACTAATTCTGGCTCTGTACAACACCATAATGGACTTGAATTGAAATACAGGTGTGCTTCAAGTGCAGACTTCCAGCTTTAATTACATCTAAATCCGGTGAACAGTGTAGGAATTACAACAGTTGCCCCAACTCAAGTAAAAAAGGTAATTGGTCAAGCTAACAATCCATAAGTATTTCAGCTATCCATAGTTACCTTGTTTAGTTTGGAGAACCTCAAGTCTCACTCTGTTTGTTTACATTTTCACCTCCTGACAACATCTGATCAACCTCCAAGTTGTGATTGACAGCGTGATGAGGCATGATTGAGATTTTCTGGTTTTGTAGCCAAACAATAATTGATCGATTGTGTTTCTACTTTCAGTTGCAGAGTTTCACTTAATAGTGAAAAGTTATCTACTGCATCTTTGTTTGTTATTCATATTATTATTATTCCTCCCTCCAGACCCCCCACAGCTCCCTGTCTGTGAAGAGGAGGTTCCCCCTGAGCAGCAGGAGAGGAGCCCCAGTCTGGTCCAGGAGGAGCCAGAGCTCCTACAGATGAAAGAGGAACAGGAGGAACTCTGGATCAGTCAGGAGGGAGAGGAGCTTCCTGTCTCTGTGAAGAGTGAACATGATGAAGAGAAACCTCAGTCCTCACAGCTCAGCCAAACCCAGGACACAGAGCCCCTCCAGATTAAAGAGGAACAGGAGGAACTGTGTCAAGATCTAGAGGAGGCTGATGGCTCCAAGATGACCTTACAACCTATGAAATGTGAAAATGAAGGTGAGAACACTCTGTCCTCACAACTCAGCCAAAACCGGGACCCAGAGCAGATTAAAGATGAACAAGATCAAGGGCTGGAAGAAGCTGATCTCTCCAAGATCACAGTAGACCCAGTGAAATGTGAAGATGGTCAAGAGAACGCTCTGTCCTTCCAGCCTCTTCAAACCCAAAGGGAGAAAAACAGAGAAGCATACTCTTTACCCAGCACCTCAAATGAACACATGAAAACAGAACCTGAAGGAGAGGACTGTGGAGTAGCAGAACTAACCAGTAACTTAGATCCAGCTGGTGATTTAGAACCAACTAGAGATAACCAGCCTCTCTCTTCAGACTGTTCTCTAACTGAGACTGATGACGGTGATGATGACAGTTCTGGAGCTGAGACTGATGACGGTGATGAATGGAAGGAGAGTGGAGGTCCAGGTTTGATGGCACTAAAAGAAAAGAAGACACAGAAAATACAAACGTTGTCTAACAGGCCTGGATTCAGCAAGAAGAGAGATCTGAAGATACACGTAAAAAATCATACCGGAGTGAAACCATTTAGCTGTTCAGTTTGTGAGAAAGGGTTCAGTATGAAGGCAAATCTGAAGAGACACATGAGAACACATACTGAAGAGAAACCATTTCTTTGTTCAGTTTGTGGGAAAGGGTTCAGTATGAAGGGAGATCTGAAGAGACACATGATAACACATACTGGAGAGAAACCATTTCTTTGTTCAGTTTGTGGGAAATGGTTCATTCAGCAAACAAGTCTGAAGACACACATGATAACTCACACTGGAGAGAAACCATTTAGCTGTTCAGTTTGTGGGAAAGGTTTCAGTGTGAAGGCACATCTGAAGACACACATGATAACTCATACTGGAGAGAAACCTTTTGTTTGTTCAGTTTGTGGGAAAGGGTTCAGTATGAAGGGAGATCTGAAGAAACACATGATAACTCATACTGGAGAGAAACCATTTAGTTGTTCAGTTTGTGGGAAAGGGTTCAGTATGAAGGCAGATCTGAAGAAACACATGATAACTCATACTGGAGAGAAACCATTTAGTTGTTCAGTTTGTGGGAAAGGGTTCAGTCAGCAAACAAGTCTGAAGACACACATGATAATTCATACTGGAGAGAAACCTTTTCTTTGTTCAGTTTGTGGGAAAGGGTTCAATCAGCAAACAAATCTGAAGAGACACATGATAACTCATACTGGAGAGAAACCATTTAGCTGTTCAGTTTGTGAGAAAGGGTTCAGTATGAAGGCACATCTGAAGACACACATGAGAACACATACTGGAGAGAAACCTTTTGTTTGTTCAGTTTGTGGGAAAGGGTTCAGGCATAAAGAAAGTCTGAAGACACACATGAGAACACATACTGGAGAGAAACCATTTAGTTGTTCAGTTTGTGGGAAAGGTTTCAGGCAGCAAACACATCTGAAGACACACATGATAACTCATACTGGAGAGAAACCATTTAGTTGTTCAGTTTGTGAGAAAGGGTTCAATGATAAAGGAAATATGAAGAAACACACTAGAACTCATACAGGAAAGAAACCATTTTAGAAACCGTTTAAGCTGAGAGTAGACTTGAAAAGAATAAAGAGAACAGGTCCCCAAACACAGTTTGCAGTATATTAAATAGAAACCCCATGTACTTTTTTAGAAGAAGAACACACGCATGCGAGATGGGCGACACACAGGAACACTCACACATGCACTGATGAAATGTCTCTCTGCACTTTTCCCACCCCGTCGTCCTTCCCCCCCAAGGGCAGCCGGGAGCAGACATGGGCTGTGGCGTGGGCCGCGCCCGGGGACCAATCCAAGTGCTCCTGTCCATCTTCGTCAGGGACGCGACAGCGTTAGAGATCTGTTCTGCATGTTTTTCCTTTGGGTTTATCTTATCTGGAGGGGAAAAATTCTGTTCCCATACCAAGCAGCATACTGAACCCCATGTACATCCGAAGGGGAAGAAACAGTACATTGGTGGGGGGGGGGGATTTGGACATTTACCGGGGCCAGTTTCTAATTGCAGCCACCCGTAGGTGCTCTTTGAGAGTGGTTTTGAAGGAGGGTAGGGATTCACATTCCTTCAGGGAGGTGTAGTGGTTACGGTTGTGAGTAGGGCGTGTAGTGGTTGCGTGATTTTTTTCCCATAGCCTATGTTTGCGAAGACGCTCTCTGATTGGCTAGCCGCGTACAGCGAAGATCCTCTCTGATTGGTTTAGTGCCGAAGGGTCTCTTCCGCATATTCAACAACAATTGATATGTTGTTCCCTAACCCTAACCTTAACCCTAACCTTAACCCTAACCCTAACTAAGCATAACCCACTTCGAAAGAGGGCCAAAGCATAACCACTTTGAAGCAGAGAATATATATGTACAAGGCGGAAGAGACCCTTCGGCGCTAAACCAATCAGAGAGGGTCTTCGCTGTACGCGGCTAGCCAATCAGAGAGCGTCTTAGCAAACATAGGCTACGGGGGAAAATCACGCGTAGTGGTTATGTCGCGTCTATACAAATAGTAGCTCTAGTTCTGCAGACCCCTCTCTGATTGGTTGAGCTCCATTTCTGCAGCCCCTCTGCTGGGAGCTGTCTATTGCCATTCTCTAACACAAACTCTAACCTTAACCAGCTCCTTAACAGCGCCTAAACTTAACTGTTCTAACCTTAACCAACTCCGAAACAATGCCTAACCTTAACCTTAACCTTAACCATGCCTAACCTTAACCATAGAAAGAATATTGCCATTCTCTAAGACAAACTCTAACCTTAACCAACTCCGAAACAATGCCTAACCTTAACCTTAACCTTAACCATGCAGACCTAGGATCAGACTTCCCTTACATTCCATAAGCTTAACAATTCGTACAATGGGAAAATAACTGACCCTGAATCTGTGGCTAGTATCTGTTTCATAAAACAAAGCGGGGCTCGCAACTCACTTGTTGTTCCAAGGTGTTTTAATTGACAAAAAAGCAGTAGATAAGACGTTTTAGACCGACCTTTCCGGTATTCTACTAGCCACAGATTCAGGGTCAGGTATTTTCCCATTGTACGATTTTTTTATTTTTTTTTATAAATGTTTTTATTTAAAATTTTCCAACATAGAACAAGACATCACAATACAATGTTATTGTATTGTGATGTCTTGTTCTATGTTGGAAAATTTTAAATAAAAACATTTATAAAAAAAAATTAATGCGTGTGCCTTACCTATGTGCGTGTTTTATGTGTGAATGTTTGATATGCCTGCGTAATTTGTGCTTGCATGTTGCATGTGTGTGAGTGACGTGTGTTTTGTGTGTGTGCAAACTGTGCATGCGTGTATGTGTGGTGTGAGCGTGTGCATGTGTCCGTGTATATGTAAGCACCTTCGCATCAGTTACGGTTCCCTCGGCAACAATGCCAGCACAATCGGACAAAACAAGGCAGCATTGGTCTATTGGGAGGTTACGGGTAATGGGGAAATCCGGCGAGTACAGTGGTGGACAGCGCAGGTCCAGTATGTGACAGATAAGGGTCCCAGATTTCATAAAAAGTGTCCAACTTGGAATGCAGCATGCACGTGATATACTCACAGGGAATGCATTCCATTATGATATTGTGCCATGACCTCTTTGACGGGACCTCATCCTTGATCCAAAACAATAGGATGTTCTTCCTAGCAGCAAATGTCAACAAATTGAACAGTCTCTTATGTTTGAAATTGGCAATATGAATATCTGGGAGGCCCAGTAAAAGGCAGAGGGAATCCAGCTCGATGGGGGTGTGAAATATGTCAGATAGTTCCTCTACGATGTCGGACCAATAGCTCTGAAGCTTTACACAGGTCCAAAAGCAGTGGACATGGTTTCCAGTCTCTATCTTGCATTTAAAGCAAAGTGGGGATGTATTGGGGTCCATTTGACTCTTAAGGGCGGGGGTAATATGAATGCGGTGCAAGATTCTAACTTGAATAGCCTTGGTGCGGTTGCAAACAGATTTTTTTTGCGTAGGTCCATGCATCCTGCCAGTCTACATCTGTGATCTCTATGTCCAGGTCTTTTTCCCAGGACTGTTTAGTAACAAGGGAAGAGGGGGAGACAGACACAAGTTACTATTGCAACGGGAATGTTATTATATCCACCTGTTTAATTGCATAGAACCTAGAGGAATGAATGAAGAGAACGTTTTAACCTGTTTCCTTTAAGCACCTTTTACCTATAATATTATTATTTTGGTTTAATTCAAGTGGTTGTTTTCAAGCATGAGGTATGTTTTTCCTATGATTCTCAATAGAGAATATTTAAATAAGTAAAGGGGCTCAATTAGCCCTAGAAACTACGGGCATGTTACATATCAAGTTTCTGGTAATGTAATGTATTTTTGCTTTTGTTTATATATGTATAATTTGTGTATTTACGAATAGACTCTATTTTGATAGGTCTTTCCTTTGGTCATTGTGGACCAATAGACTCAGGCACACCTGCGCCGTGATGCCATTTCCTGCCAAGTCATTAACCACCAGGTGTATATAACCACCATCTTGACTGTAATTTCATTGCTAGCCATAACACTGATGAAGGAACAAGAGTTCCGAAACATGTTTGTTTCCACTTCAGGCTGCTATTAAATACTTGAACCTGAGAGTGCTGGTCCAGCTTCCATGCTTCTTTTTATGTAACAAGGGAAGATAACGATGAATTAAGGTTTAGAGTACTATAGAAGATAGATATTTATTTTTTGGGGATCTGCAAGGAGAGGGCTTTCTCCACCTGCGAGGTGGAGCTGTTAGTTAAAAGTGAGGTGTCCTTGGTGATAAACTGCCTAATTTGTAGGTATCTAAAAAATTCCGCTTTCAATAGGCCATACCGCTGCTGCAGCTGTGTAAAGGACATTAGGGTCTGGCCATCAAACAGGTGGCCAAGATCAGTTATGCCCTGCTTATGCCAGGTCTTGAAGCCGCCGCCAATTTGGTCTGGCTTAAAGTCAGGATTGCCTACGATCGGGGTAAGAGGAGAGGTCAGCTTGGCTCGGCCCTCCACCTTACGGACAGTCTTCCAGGCCTTGACGGAGCATAGTGTGATGGGGTTGGAGCATATTTTCCTAACAGACTTAAAGTCCTTGATAAATAGTAGGTTCCATAGGGGGGACTTAGATTGCGAGGATTCAATGTCCAGCCAGATTGACAGTGGGTCTAATCTGAACCAGCCGACCAGTACCCTAAGGTGTGCTGCTAGTTGGTAATGTCTGATATTAGGTAGGTCTAGACCCCCATCTTCACTATCCATCTGTAATTTGGCCATTTTCAGACGCGGTTTCTTCCCATTCCAAATGAATGAGCTTAGCCAGCCTTCTAGCACCTTGATAACCTTGTTTGTCAGCAGCACTGGGATCATTTGGAGAGGGTATAATAGTCTGGGGAGTACGTTCATTTTGACGAGGGCTATCCTACCCAGCCAGGAGATTGGTAAGGGGGCCCATCTAACTAGGTCTGCCCTTATGGTGTCTAAGAGGGGGGGAAAGTTGGCCTTAAACAATGTATCATAGGTGGGTGTCACAAATACTCCTAAGTAAACAAAGCCGGAGGGCGTCCAGCGAAATGGGAAGGGCTCGGGCAGGATCGGAATGGATTTAAGTGTCCCAAGTGGCATTGCTTCGGATTTGGAAAAGTTAATTTTGTACCCCGAGAAGGTTCCAAATGTGGAAATCATGCGGGTTAGACATGGAATTGAAGAGTCAGGTTTAGATATAAAGATCAGTACGTCGTCCGCGTAAAGAGTGATTTTGTGTTCCCTCTCGCCCACTCTAATACCTGAGATCTCGGCTGACTGCCTTATGGCCTGCGCGAGTGGTTCTATGGCCATGTCAAATAGTAAAGGGCTAAGAGGATCCCCTTGGGGGTTCCCCCGTTGCAGAGGAAAGTTGTTAGACCTAAGTCCGTTAGTCAGGACCGCCAACATCCGTGAGTTGTAAAGAACCTTGACCCAATCAATAAAAGTATCTCCTAGGCCAAATTCAGCGAGGGTTAGATTCAGCTACATGGTCGAATGCCTTCTCCGCGTCGAGAGACAGAACCACCGCGGGGTGGTCTGTCTCACGAGTCATTTGGATGATATTAAGGAGCCGTCTCATGTTGTCGGTAGAGTTCCTACCCTTAATAAAACCAGTCTGATCTTCGTTAATAATAAAAGGGAGTACTTTTTCTAGGCGCATGGACAGGATCTTGGAGAGCAATTTTTGGTCCGAATTAAGTAGGGCTATAGGCCTATAGGAGGCGCATGTGGTAATATTGACCTTGAATTCTATAACTAATATGTGTGAATAATTAGAAAACCATAATATTATGCCAGGTGTACCTTTCAACAGCAGAATGGATTTTCAGTGCTAAAGTAAGGAGCTGATACTGGTGTTACAGAGACAGCTGAGTTGAACAACAGGGCAGACCAGCTTAGACTTGTTGACAGTTGCATCAGATAACAGCAACACTAGAACAAAGGAACTGAAAAGGCACACCCAAATGTTAGCAGATGTCAGCACCGACAGCAGAGACCAGATAACTGGCTCTGATAAGTATAAGACAGGACTAAAGATCATTAATCAATAAGGACATGGTTCAAAGTTAAATGAAAAAGCATGATACTTGATTGGCTTTGATTGGATTGACAACTCTATAAAGAAATCAATAAAAACATCTATATAGATATTTAGAATTAAGAATCCTGGTATAGTTATCACAATTATATGATCTGGTCAACAATGGTACACGAAGGAATGTTGATTCAGTCAGAGGAGACTTGAGCAGCCAAGGAGGGGGGTCATCAAAAGCACCCTCCTCTATACTCATCAAAAGACCACACCGACGGGGGCCATCGGCGGCCCCCCTCTGTTTACTGAAGGAAGACCCACACAGGAACCACACCGACGGGGGCCATCGGCGGCCCCCCTCTGTTTACTGAAGGAAGACCCACACAGGAGATCGAGGAGGTGGGGGCAGCCAGCCCCCACAGCGGAAACCAGGGGGAGGGGCGGACCGCCCTTCCAGAAGAACCAACCGGATTGGACCAAACGTATTATTAAAATGTGCTACTATTGGTGGGAAATTATAGTATATAAGAGCGAACATAGAGTTAATTCAGGAGCCCAGACCGCCCCCAGGTCTGTGGCTCCCTGCTCCCAAACCCAGAGAATGCTGTCGGCTGATTTTCATGTAAGTAAGCTGGATGGTCCCAATGGTTGGTTAGAATAGAATGTAAAGGTACTTATCTTAGAAACCAGGCTTACTCATATGAAAAGGGGCTTACAGTAGATTCTCTATTTTTATTGATGTTAACAATGACTGTTGTATGTACATGTTGGGGTTTTGAGATGCAAACCTTGTTGATCCTTTGTACAAAACAGACATGTTAAATGTATTCTGATAATCCTTGTATGTGAAAAGAAACCTTTTTATTCACTCTGGGCCGCCGAGACAAATAAATCCATGAGTTTGAATTCGAACTCTCCTGTCTGGACTGCACGTTTATTCCTTGCTGGCTATATTGGAAGTCAGATGAGGAGACCAAATTCTATCACTTATGACCCTTCCTTCCTCCTTCCAGATAGCGATCTCATTGTACTGTACAATAACCTTAGATATTGATAGGATTATACGACACGCACTTTTCAGGGCATTTACCCTTCTTAAGGAGAAGGCAAATATTAGCTTCCCGTAGGGACTGGGGTAATATCCCCACCTCAGAGGAGTGATTAAGCATTGCCAGCAGGGGATCCGAAATAATATGACCGAATTCCTTATAGAACTTGCATCCGAAACCGTCCGGGCCCGGAGCCTTACCAGATGGCATAGCCTTAAGGGCGCCCAGAGCTTCTTCCTTCGTAATTGGGGCATTAAGGAGCAAGTTCTGATCTTTCGATACCTTAGGGAGGTGCAAGTCAGCGAAAAAAGCTTGCATGTCAGAGAGAGCACCGTCGGGTCGTTCGGTCCTATAGAGTTGGGCATAGAAAGAGGCAAACTCTTTATTAATAGTTTTGGTGTCAAAGGACCTGACCCCGTTGGAGTCCGAGATTGATGCTATTACTTGGGTGTCAGCCCTTTTTTTTGCCAAGTTAGCTAGGCACCTACCAGGCTTGTCACCGTGTTCGTACATTCTCTGTCTGGCAAATTTAAGAGAGTATTCGGCGTCCTGGATCAGAAGAGTGTTTAACGCAGTTCTGGTGGCCGTAAGCTCTATAAGCACAGCCGGGGCTGGGTTTGAAACATGTTGATTCTCAAGGTCGGCTAGTTTGGATTCAAGAAGTTTGCATTGTTCATTTTTCTTGCGTTTCTTGGATGATACGTAAGACATAATCAGTCCGCGAAAAAATACCTTGGATGTTTCCCAGAGCAGAGACGGGTTATCCGTAGAATGCGAGTTAATTGAGTAGAATTTTTTTTATTCCGATTCGAAATAGGAGACAAACATATCATCCTTGAGGAGGTATGGGTTGAGGCGCCAACGCCTCGACAGCGCCCTCTCTTCTGACAGGGAGTAGACCAGATATATAGGGGTGTGATCCGATAAAACAATACTTCCGATTGTGCAGGACGATACTAGAAAGAGCTTAGAGGAAGGGATGAAGAAATAGTCTATTCTACTGTTGCTCTTGTGTGGGCCGCTAAAAAAGGTGAACTTCAGTTCGGATGGGAAAAGGGTTCTCCAGACATCTGAGAATCCAGTGTCTTTGCATAGGGAGGTGAGCATCTTTGCTTGCCTAGAGGGGGGAGCCAAACTGGGTGGGAGTTTGTCAAGAGACGGTATAAGGTGACAGTTCAATACAAATGCTGGGAAAAGTGAATCCTTTGGCATTCCAAAACACAAGCAAGAGAAGTTTAGATTAGCCATACACAACTTAAACTGGAACGATCTACTGCTTGAAAATGACCTAGAAACAACTAGTCAAGTTTTTACGGAAAAATTACAATCTACAATCAATACATTTTCAATTAGGATAAAACGCAAAAATAAGAAACAGACTCTCCCCTGGGCGAACGATTTGGTCAAGAAACTAATGAAGGAACGGGACATTGCTTTAAAAATGGCCACAAAATTAAAGCTGTCTCACGATAGACAAACATTTGTAATGTTGAGAAACAAAACAACAAGGGAACTGAGAAAAGCAAAAGCAGATTTCTTCATCTCAATTATTGAAAATGCCCACGGTAACTCAAAGGTTATATGAAGTCAGATCAAGAAATTAACTGGTCAAAACAAAGCTGCAATTAAGCCAATTGAACTGAAGGTCAATGACAAAACTTTACAGTATCCGTCAGACGTAGCACCGGCCCTCAATCAGTATTTTGTAGAGTCTGTGGCCGCAATAGCCCAAAGCTTCGCAGTTCAGGACAGTAGTCCTAATCTGCCATCTACTGTCAATATTTATGAACCAGCAGTCATACTAAAATCAGTCACTGAGATAGAGGTTGCAAATATAATTACATCCCTCAAATCCTCAAGAGCTAAGGATATATATGGCATGGACACACTCATGCTGAAAGAGATAAACTCCTCTATAGTGAAGTCACTGACCCATATAATCAATATGGGTTTCAATCAAGGGAGTTTTCCTAACCCATGGAAGCCTGCAGTTGTGGTCCCTTTATTTAAAAGTGGTGACCCTCTCATGACATCCAATTACAGACCCATCAGTATTCTACCCATAGTGTCCAAGGTGTTTGAAAAACTGATTGCCAAACAGGTCACTGATCATCTCAATAACAGCTCCTTCCCACTGCACCCAATGGATTCAGGGCTAACCATTCAACAGAAACAGCAACATGCTTCTTTTTAGAGAGAGTCAAGGCTTCAATGGACAGGGGTGGGGTTGTGGTGGCTGTGTTCCTTGATCTAAGGAAAGCTTTTGACACTATTCTACTCCAAAAGCTGGTCAATTTCAACTTATCCATAGAGTTCCTCAACCTCTTCAAATCATACCTTTCATTCCGTTCCCAACTTGTCAAAATTGAAAATCATAAATCTACTGCCATCTGTCTGTCAACTGGTGTCCCGCAGGGCTCCGTCTTGGGTCCAATCCTGTTCAGCATGTACATTAACGATTTGCCTTCTGTGTGTGGCCAATGTGATGTACTGATGTATGCTGATGATAGTGATCTTTACACACAGTAAAACCACAGAAGAGGTTGCAACAAAATTGTCTAATGTCATGGTGAATGTCACATCCTGGCTTAAGAACAGCTGTTTACAATTGAATGTCTCTAAGACTGTCTGTATGTTCTTCTCCAAGGGCCACAGAGAAGTTACAGAGCAGGATATCTTCATCTCCGGTCAGAAATTACAGGTAGTATCAGAATATAAATACTTAGGATTACACATAGACCCAAACCTTAGCTTCAAAAATCACATAAAAAAAGTATGTAATAAGGTAAAGTTCAGCCTATCAAACTTCAGGTACATAAGAAACTTCCTTTCAACCGAGGCAGCAAAGCTATATTTTCATTCAATGGTTCTTTCCCACATCACATACTGTTTGATAACCTGGTCCAATTCACATTCCACCATTCTGAAACCACTTCAATCACTATACAAACAAGCAATAAAAATTCTAGACAAGAAACCATTCAGGTACCATCATTGTCACATTCTAAAAAAATATAATCTACTCAGTTGGGAAAACCTGACTCTATATCAAAACGTCTGTCTAGTTTTTAAAATAAAGTGTGGATTGGCTCCTCCTCCTTTGTCCGGTTTCATCAACCTCAAGTCTGCCTCAACCAGGAACACTAGAGGTGCGGCAAGGGGGGACTGTACAATCCCTTTAAAAAAAAGTGTATTTGGCCAGGCCGTCTTCTCATACAGAGCATCCCACCAATGGAACTCAATTCCTCAAACAATTAGAGTGTCCACATCATACCATTCATTCAAGTGCAGGGTTAGGGAATGGCTCATTGAAAACCAGAACTGTCAACACTGAGGTGTCTGTGTGTGTGGATATGGATATGGTGCGTCTGTCTATGTCTGGGTCTCTTAATATGTCATGATGTGCTCTGTCCTTGTGTCCATGACTGTATTGTGACCTGTATCCCTACTATGTCTATGTGCTTTTGTTGTGTTTTTATTCTAATGTTATTTATCTTGATTTTATTCTGTTTTTATTGCTAACCCTTTTCTTACACAGTATTTTAGCCTGTACCTTCTGGCAGGGGGACTGCCAATGGAAATTAACCTTTTGGCTCAAATTGGGTGCATTTACATCTGTAAAATGTTTTATTAATGTACACTGTCCCCCTTGAACAAATAAAGTAAACCTAACCTAAACCTAGTTAAAGTCTCCGCCCACAAAAGCATTCTCAGAGGCCAGGCCATTAAATTCAGTAAATATTTTGGATAGAAAGTCAGGGGAATAGCCTGGGGGACAGTATACATTGTAATTTCTTTACCCTTAAGAACCCCTTTGATAGGGCGGCTAGGTGGTGTAGTGGGCAAGGCACTCGCCACCAGTGTGGAGACGCTAGGATTCGCGTGTTCGAATCCAGCTCTCCACATTGTTTTCAGTTTAGCTGGTCGTCCGCAGTAATACACATTGGCCGTATTACGGGGAGGGAAAACTGAAGGGTGGGGATCGAACGTTGTGAACAAGCGACTCCTACAAGTCGGTTGGTGCGCCTGCGCAGTAGAATCAGGAAGTGTCGGGGGCAGCGTGAGCCTCCCACGCGTTACTCCTCGACACTGAGAGATCGAGCTGCGCAGGTGAAAAGATGCGACTGCTGTTACCTCAAGTACCGGAGGGGACTTGTGCTATGTATGACTTAGTCCACATTGCAGCCGGCTTGTGGGAGGCAAGAAACAGCGTTCGTGACAGGGGAGGGTTGAATTGGATGATACGAAATTGGGATGGGAGAAAAATATAGAAAATGGGAGAAAAAGTGGATCCAAAAAAAAAAAATAACCCCTTTGATAATCACATAGCGGCCTTGGCTATCTAAAGAGGAAGTTATGAGTCTAAAGAGGAGATTTTTGTTGATCAATATGGCCACTCCCCTACTGAATGTAGAATAGTTTGTGGCGAAGACCTGTCCCACCCAACTCTTTTGGAGTTTAGCGGTGTCGTTGGGCGCCATATGGGTTTCTTGTAAAAAAGCAATAAAGACATTCTCCTTCTTTAAAAAGGTCAGAATCGCCTTCCTCTTAGCTAATTTCTGAAGACCTCGAACATTCCAGGAGCAGAGCTTAAAGCTCTCAGAGTTAGCCGTAGCCATAGAATATTGAGGGGTGTGTAGGCGGGGCAGACCTGGACAGGCCTGTGGGCATGCAGAATTCACTTATCTTAAACACTATGCACACATACTTTGAGCCATACATAAAACAAATATTAATGACATTAAAAACATATAAAGGTGTGGGACCAGTGGGTCTTTCCCCAACATCACAGGGACTCACCAACATTTCCAGAGACTTCAAACCTACCATTCGTAGAACCATCTCAGTGGCCAACTGCCACATTCCCCTGTATACAAAAGTGCCTCAAAGTGTAAAGTAAACGAGAAAATTCAAATTGAACCATAAGCCATTAGTAAGGTCAACGGCTGGAGCCCAGAACTATTGGTAAAGGGGGGGGGGGGGGGGGGGGTTGTATCTTCCAGGCATGCTGCGATAGAACAGGCGTGCAGTACATCCACCAGGCCGGGAGGGGGCGATACCTTGTCCGTGAGTCTGTTATCTCCCCTGACGCTGGTTTGACCTTACACAGTTAGGCCTCCCCGCCAGAGGAGGGCGCTGTGCAGGGGGCCGTCTGCCACTACAGCGAGCACGTTGTCAGCAGCAGATATTGACGGGAGCCATGCGGGTCGCATGAACCGGTTGGGATTCGAATAGCCGCGGCCTGGCTGGCGCAGCCACGATACCCCAGTTTGTTCAATGTGCAAGCAACAGTAAACGCATCCCGGTGGCAATGAACCAAAACACGGCTGGGCGCTGGTATAGCGCGTAAAAGTTATAGGCGTGGCAGAAATATCCGAAACAAAATAGGTCCCGCTCCCTCCGAAACGGAACATTAGCACTTAGCATCCTAGCCCGTGGCTATAGTCGTGCAACAGTACAACAGTCATATACAACAGAATTGTCCCCCTCCACCCCTTATGTCAGATAGCGAGAGAAAAGAAAAAGATAAACTTCCAGGCAAAGCCTAACGTCAAGTATTCATCCATAACCACATATGTAATAAAATATGAAATGCAACCCCTCTCTGTGTGGTAGCCGTAGCAGGATGCTAACGGCCCAGAGTCATGTTACCACCGCGTCTGGATCTGATGAGGCCGGCATCGAGTCCCCGTCCGGCTCCGGCGAAGCCGGCACCGGGTCCGCGTCCGGGTCTGGTGGTGCCGGAGTCGGGGTCGGGGTTTCTCTGGGCCGGGTCCTCAGGAAGTCCACAGTGTCCTTGGGCGACGTTAGATGTATCTTTGTGCCATCCATTGGCTCTGATGATGAGCTTCGCGGGGAACTGGAGCGATGGTTTAAATCCACGCTTGTACAGGGGCCCCATGACATCTCGGTAGTGTGATCGCTGCTCGACCACCTCGGGGCAGTAGTCTTCGAAGATTGAAACTGGTTTCCCTCTGTATGTCAGATTCTCTCTCCGTTTGCGAGCTTCCAGGATAATAGTCTCCTTGATCTTGTAGTGGTGCAAGCGGGCGATTATGGCCCTGGGCCTGGAGCCGGGCGCTGGCTTAGGTGTTAGTGTCCTGTGACATCGGTCGAGTTCCGGTGGTGTAGCGAGGACGTCTTTCCCCATGATTTCCACCAGGACCTCTGCGAAAAAGACACTAGGACGGTTGCTGTGTAGGGATTCATCCAGGCCCAGGATGCGTATATTAGAACGCCGGCTGCGTGATTCGACATCAATTAGCTTGTTTTTTAGCTTGCCGATGACTTCGTCCTGAGCTGTGCATCTGGCCTCCAGCTCCACCACCCTACCAGACCATGTATCCATGTCTTCCACGGAGGCCAGGCGTTGGGTATGGTCTGCGACCACCAGTTGGAATCCGTCGAGTCTGGTTTCGAGCGAGGCTGCAAACGCTCTGAACTCCGTGGTGAAAGCCAGCCTGAGTTCTTCCATCTGTTTAGCCATGGTAGCTCCGTCCACAGGGCCGGTCCCGCTTCTCAAGGTTCGCTCAGCCATCATGCTCGTTCTCATTTTTTCTTTTTTCTGGTCGAATAATACAGGCAGAGATATGGATGACGTCCAGTAAGTAAAATAAAAGTTCGGGAGTGGCAGCGTGGCTCAGAGACGTCTACCCCATTCTCCACCCGGAACCGGAACCACGAATTGTTAAGCTTATGGAATGTGAGGGAAATCTGATCCTAGGTCTGCGACTAAAGTCAGGAGTCTACGCTGTGGTGACGTCAGTCAGCAGCGCCAAATTCCAGTGTAGTTTCTCAGTGAACGAAAACATAAACGTTGTCATTTTGCTACCTTTACGATTAATTGCGAATATTTTCATGTTGAGCTATAGATTGTGGATGAATAAGCACAGAAAGGTACACCATGTAAATGTTCATGCTTTATTTGTTTTAAACGAGACGATTTAGAAATGGGCAATGGGGAAATACATTGCGTTTTCAAGATGGTGGACCGGCCGGAAACAGCAATGACGTAACCACTACACCTCCCTATTATGCCACATCTATAGGGAGGTGTAGTCTGACCGTCTGACGTCACTGGTTGTTCCACCCATATAGGGGTTTATCATTGGGAAAATGGATTATCGGCTATTGTAACAATTCTGCCGCATGGAAATTGAAAAGCTTTCCATTTTTGCACAAAATGAGTTCCCTTCTATCACTAACATTATTTTGTAAGCATTTTTAGTTGAAATTAAATTTGGCGATTTTTTTTTTATGATTAATTGCGAATATTTTCATATTGAGCTATAGATTGTGGATGAATAAGCACAGAAAGGTACAGCATGCCAATGTTAATGCTTTATTTGTTTTAAACGAGACGATTTAGAAATGGGCAATGGGGAAATGCATTGTGTTCCAAAGAGGGTGGCACACGAAAAACGGCAATGACGGAGGAATGTGAATCCCTACCCTCCTTAAAAACCACTCTCAAAGAGCACCTATGGGAGGCTGCAATTAGAAACTGGCCCCGGTAAATGTCCAAACCCCCCCCCCCCCCCACCAATGTACAGTTTCTTCCCCTTCGGATGTAAATATTTTATGATCTCTTTTTATTACAGAGTTCTGTATATCTATAATAATAATAATAATGCAGGACCTGTCGCAGAGGTCTTTAATTGGCATGCAACGACACTCAATGTTAGCGGCACACACACACCGGAACACACACGCATGCATTGTCTTTAGGATCGCAGATGCGATACTCCTCTGCGCTTAACCCATCCCGTCGTCCTTCCTTCCCCCCAAGGGCAGCCGGGAGCAGACGAGGGCTGTGGCGTGAGTTGTGTGTATGTCATAAATGTCCTGATGAATTGAAAATGGGGGACCCCGATGTAAACAAAAGAAAGGTCTTTTTCTGGTCTGCATCCTCTTAGTTGTTTTGTATTGAGCCGAACTGTAATGTACCCATTCTGCAATCTGTTAATAAAGTTTTCAATCAATCCCTACCGGATGAGCTGAACAGCTTTTACGCCCATTTTAAACGATACCACCAACCTTCCAGGGGAAGCCCCCACCACTCATTAACCCCTCCCACAAGTCTGTACGATGAATGGTTCATGATATATGAAAGGGGCAGGGCTTATTGCAATGGACAATAATTTATTCATAAATATTTGTAATGCATGTATTATATCAATGACAATAGGTTCACTATGGCATGTCTATATATTGTTAACAGGTGCCCGAGAGCTGATTACCAGAATATGACTGGTAATATTCTATGACTGTGTAATATCACCCTCTTGCGGTGAAAAGCTGTAACTTTATACTGAATCATTTATGCATTTCAATGATTAATTAACTTAAAATACTTGTCCAAAACTGCCCTATTGTGAGGTAAGCTGCGGACAGAGATAGACAGGTGGACAGAACCGACCTGATGGAGATAATTATTATATCGCTGCTGTCGGGACAAAACCTCATAACTCCATTTTTTTTTATTATATAAATCAACTCCGTAGATCATCCTCCATATGTGTGTGTGGGTTTTACAAAGTTTAAACAATGGGAAAGCATTAAACCGATCATCTGTCTAAACCTCCTAACTCTATTCACCCTCAAATCTGTGTTTGTTTTTTTCATCTGCTGAAAAGTTGGGTTTTTGGAGTTATGAGGTTTTGTCCCGACAGCAGCGATATTATATATAGTGTAGAGGCACTAAACCAACATGCATCTCTATGTGGGGGAATGGTATCCAACAAACAGTAAAGTAGCAACGGAGAATGAGACACTCGTTTTAAATTAAAACATAATTTTTCTGCCTAGGTTACATCTCTAAACTCTTACTGACAAAGAAATCACTTCCTGTTCCTTATATTACGGGGAGAGGCTAATAGGTTAAACTCACAACATTAAGATATTTCTCACAAATTAATAATATAGCCATACCATCATAAATATGAACAAAAACTAAATCTTTATATTAAATCAAATTAGATTAGTGTAAATATTTCAATTCAATAATGTAAATGAGAATAAATTAATATAAAAACTTCATGAACACAAAATCCCTATTCTGGCTGCTACATTTCCAATCCCTAATTGTTACCGTGGAACAATTATCAATGAATGATAATATTGCAGCCACATTCTACAACATTGATACATACAACATAATATATAATATACAGTAATAACATTATGGAAGTCCATTTCTGTTTTTAAATTGAAGTCCAGGTCCAATGTGATGTGTCCGTCTTTCAACATTGAACACTGAAGTCTTCCTAGGGATCAGAGCTTCAAGCACGTGACCCACCAGTTCTGTGGTGAAACAGGCTCTGAGGTTTTGTCAGATGCTCTCTGGCGCCACCAGTTATTGAAGGAATACACTGTTGCTGTCACACCTCAGTCTTCTGACTGCTACCTTGAACTACTTATGAGCGAAGCCCACTAGGGCACGACATATCTGCAGTAGAGATGTCCGCTGTCACTCCAATACAATGGAGCTAAATGGCACCGGGTTTGTGCCAAAATAATACATTTGAAAAACTCAATATTAATGCTTTTTTATTTCATTTAGCAACTATTTTCTGGATTCCTATTGTGTATACTACTTAGTATAAGTACATGGGGTTCCTGTTGGGTATACTACTTAGTATAAGTACATGGGGTTCAGTATGCTGCTTGGTATGGGAACAGAATGTTCCCCCTCCAGATAAGATAAACCCAAAGGAAAAACATGCAGAACAGATGGCTAACCGCTAACGCTGTCGCGTCCCTGACGAAGACGGATAGGAGCACTTGGATTGGTCCCCGGGCGCGGCCCACGCCACAGCCCATGTCTGCTCCCGGCTGCCCTTGGGGGGGAAGGACGACAGGATGGGAAAAGTGCAGAGAGACATTTCATCAGTGCATGTGTGTGTGTTCCTGTGTGTCGCCCATCTCGCATGCGTGTGTTCTTCTTCTAAAAAAGTACATGGGGTTTCTATTTAATATACTGCAAACTGTGTTTGGGGACCTGTTCTCTTTATTCTTTTCAAGTCTACTCTCAGCTTAAACAGAACAACTAAATGGTTTCTTTCCTGTATGAGTTCTAGTGTGTCTCTTCATATTTCCTTTATCATTGAACCCTTTCTCACAAACTGAACAACTAAATGGTTTCTCTCCAGTATGTGTTCGCATGTGACTCTTCAGATGTCCTTGGTGATTGAACACTTTCCCACAAACTGAACAGCTAAAATATTTCTCTCCAGTGTGAGTTATCATGTGGCTCTTCAGATCTCCCTTCATACTGAACCCTTTCCCACAAACTGAACAACTAAATGGTTTCTCTCCAGTATGGGTTATCATGTGTGTCTTCAGATGTGCCTTCATACTGAACCCTTTCCCACAAACTGAACAACTAAATGGTTTCTCTCCAGTATGTGTTATCATGTGTGTCTTCAAATTTGTTTGCAGACTGAACCCTTTCCCACAAACTGAACAGCTAAATGGTTTCTCTCCAGTATGCGTTCTCATGTGTCTCTTCAGATCTACCTTTGTACCGATTCCTTTCCCACAAACTGAACAACTAAATGGATTCTCTCCAGTATGTGTTATCATGTGTTTCTTCAGATTTGCCTTCATACTGAACCCTTTCCCACAAACTGAACAAACAAAAGGTTTCTCTCCACTATGAGTTTTCATGTGGCACTTCAGATTTGCCTTCATACTGAACCCTTTCTCACAAATTGAACAGCTAAATGGTTTCACTCCGGTATGATTTTTTACGTGTATCTTCAGATCTCTCTTCTTGCTGAATCCAGGCCTGTTAGACAACGTTTGTATTTTCTGTGTCTTTTGTTTTAGTGCCATCAAACCTGCACCTCCACTCTCCTTCCATTCATCACAGTCATCAGTCTCAGCTCCAGAACTGTCATCATCACCGTCATCAGTCTCAGTTAGAGAACAGTCTGAAGAGAGAGGCTGGCTATCTCTAGTTGGTTCTAAATCACCAGCTGGATCTAAATTACTGGCTAGTTCTGCTACTCCACAGTCCTCTCCTTCAGGTTCTGTTTTCATGTGTTCAGTTGAGGTGCTGGGTAAAGAGTATGCTTCTCTGTTTTTCTCCCTTTGGGTTTGAAGAGGCTGGAAGGACAGAGCGTTCTCTTGACCATCTTCACATTTCACTGGGTCTACTGTGATCTTGGAGAGATCAGCTTCTTCCAGCCCTTGATCTAGTTCATCTTTAATCTGCTCTGGGTCCCGGTTTTGGCTGAGTTGTGAGGACAGAGTGTTCTCACCTTCATTTTCACATTTAATAGGTTGTAAAGTCATCTTGGAGCCATCAGCCTCCTCTAGATCTTGACACAGTTCCTCCTGTTCCTCTTTAATCCGGAGGGGCTCTGTGTCCTGGGTTTGGCTGAGCTGTGAGGACTGAGGTTTCTCTTCATCATGTTCACTCTTCACAGAGACAGGAAGCTCCTCTCCCTCCTGACTGATCCAGAGTTCCTCCTGTTCCTCTTTAATCTGGAGGGGCTCTGTGTCCTGGGTTTGGCTGAGCTGTGAGGACTGAGGTTTCTCTTCATCATGTTCACTCTTCACAGAGACAGGAAGCTCCTCTCCCTCCTGACTGATCCAGAGTTCCTCCTGTTCCTCTTTCATCTGTAGGGGCTCTGGCTCCTCCTGGACCAGACTGGGGCTCCTCTCCTGCTGCTCAGGGGGAACCTCCTCTTCACAGACAGGGAGCTGTGGGGGGTCTGGAGGGAGGAATAATAATAATATGAATAACAAACAAAGATGCAGTAGATAACTTTTCACTATTAAGTGAAACTCTGCAACTGAAAGTAGAAACACAATCGATCAATTATTGTTTGGCTACAAAACCAGAAAATCTCAATCATGCCTCATCACGCTGTCAATCACAACTTGGAGGTTGATCAGATGTTGTCAGGAGGTGAAAATGTAAACAAACAGAGTGAGACTTGAGGTTCTCCAAACTAAACAAGGTAACTATGGATAGCTGAAATACTTATGGATTGTTAGCTTGACCAATTACCTTTTTTACTTGAGTTGGGGCAACTGTTGTAATTCCTACACTGTTCACCGGATTTAGATGTAATTAAAGCTGGAAGTCTGCACTTGAAGCACACCTGTATTTCATTTCAAGTCCATTATGGTGTTGTACAGAGCCAGAATTAGTAAAATTGTGTCAATGTCCAAATAATTATGGACCGACTGTGTAAAGTCAGAATATAAGCCCCAGGGGTGAATGGAGTCCCCCACCGGGTTTATAAAAGTGTACCTGATGTACTCAATTCTTGTGGAGGTTATTGAGAGTAGTATGGGATAAACAGGTTATACCAAAAGCTTGGGTTAGAGCAGAAGGAATCCTAATCCCCAAGGAGAAAGAGTCCTCACTGTTAAGCCAGTTTCTGACTATATCCCTCCTGAATGTAGAAGGTAGGGCTGTCCCCGACTAAGGATTTGGATAGTCGACTATAATTAGCCAATATTTGCCATTAGTTGACTATATTTAGATTTATTTTTATTTTTGTATCATTCCATTTGGGCTGTGGGGGGTGCTTAATGGCTGAAGGAGTCGACTGAAGGCTTCTTGTCCTCTGCAAAAGCATGCAATTGGTCCACTGATGGATACATCTTGATATTTGTCTAGTTTAGTGTGTTCATTAGATGGGTGAAATCCTCTTTCAGTGCCTCTGTGCCTGTTTTCTTAGGCAGTTAGCCTCTGGTATGCGTGCCATTAGCGTTAGCCATGCTTCTAGGCCTCTTTTCTTTTCGAAAGAATGATAAAAAAAAATTAAAAAAAATTTATTCGACTAAGAGGTTGGCAGTCGACTACGGCTCCTTTAGACCGATTAGTCGACTAATCGACTAATAGGGGTCAGCCCTAGTAGAAGGTAAGATTTTCTTAACAGTAATGGCACAGAGGCTAGCAAACTACCTAGAAAGGGACAGCAGTGCAGAAAGCAGTGCAATGTATCCTCCCTCTTGCCGAGAGCAGTCGCATTTTTCTTTCCTCTCCCTAGACCTCCAAGGTCACTCCTATCGCCGGCCCCAACTGCCTCCCTGACGGTGTGGATTCTAATCTTTTCAACAGACTTGGCTCCCTACTCAACTACAATGGATCAACTAGTAAGCTGGTCATTTGCAGCAATTGATCGAATTTTCTCTTCAAGGAAGCAAAACGCAGCTGATCCGCTGTGTCCAATCGGGACATATCAAGCGGGCTTTGCGATTGACAGTTGGAATAAATGGCGATCAATATGCCTGTATTCTCTTGAAATTGAGGATGTTGAAGATGTGTACATCATCACAATCCTACTGATCGGCTTGGGAGCGATCGCAATCTGGATCTGGATTTGTACAAGAATAATCGGGAAAAGAGACGAACAAAAGGATGATAACCGTGTGGACCGCTGCCTGACAGCTGTGGCCAGACTGGAAGTCTCCCACATGGATCTTATTAAAACCAACACGGAACTTGTTAAACGACTCGCTGTCCATTCATCTGACGAGCAGTTGAGAGGTCAAGTCCTGCTGGGGGCCGCGCAGGACATTAAGAGCGCGACGGATCGAATTTGAGTCAAGAACGGTGCTTTTAGGGGTCATTGTCTCCTACTTGTTACTGTAAAAATGTAATGATTGTGATTGTTATAATTATTAATGAGACGATGTGCTGTATGCGTGTGTTGCTGGAATTTCCCCAAGGGGATTAATAAAGGAATATCTTATCTTATCTTATCTTAGAAAGCTGGAATCCCAGGGTTTGCTGGATGTATAGAACACGCAAGCATGATATGGCACCAGATTCAACCAGCCAAGATAGAGAAAAGAGACTTACAGGTGGTATTTCTAGAGTTGTTGTTGTTGTTGATTGATTGATTGAAAACTTTATTAACAGATTGCAGAATGGGTACAGTACAGTACAGCTCAATACATACAATTGTTAAGGGGATGCAGACCAGAGAAAGACTTTCGTCTTGTTTACATCAGGGTCCCACATTTTCAATACATCGTAACATATGTGACATACATGACATACAGATAGACAGTACTGCTACATCTATACATTTATGACATACCAGATTTGCAATTACAGTACTGTTTGTGATACAAAAAGAGTCCAGAAAGAAAAGAGTATATACATTAGACGTAGAAACTGTACATTGGATTGGGTAGGTGGGGGTGGGGGGGGACTGTACATTGGAGGTGGTTGGGTGGGTGGGGGGGGGGGGGGGGGGTTGGGTAGGAGTGGGGGGGGGGGGGGGGGGGTTGGGTAGGAGGGGTGGGTGGGGGACACTGTACAACTGTACAAACAACACTGTACATTGGATTATTGACAAGACCATACTTGGTAATTTACTGTACATTGGAGGGGGTTGTGTTCGGACATTTACAGGGGCCAGTTTCGAGTTGCAGTCTCCCTTAGGTGTTTTTTGAGAGTGTTTTTGAAAGTGGGTAGTGATTCACATTCCTTTACAGCTTTGGGTAGGGCGTTCCACATTGATGTGGCATAATTGCGAAACGTGTTTAGTCCCTTGTTTGAGCCGAATCTGGGTTTAACATGATTTGTGGAGCTCCCTCTGGTGTTGTGATCGTGGTATTCACTGAATTTGGGAAGTATTTTGTCATGTACATGGGTACCTTGGTCGTGTAGTGTATCTTGTAGACCAGGCCCATTGCAAGTTGCTGTACTCTGTCGTCTACTCTAAGCCATCCTAGGTTGTCAAAGTGGGCAGGGGTGAGGTGGGTTCTAGGAGTAAGGTCAAGCAGTAGTCTGACCAGTTTGTTTTGAGATGTTTGTAATTTTGTTTTTAGCGCCTTTGAGGTGCTTTGGTACCATGAGGTGCAAGCATAGTCGTAGTACCCTTGAATGAGTGCTCCTGCCAGAGTCTTCAGGGTATTCTTGTTTACCAGTGAGGAGATCCGGTACAAGAATCGAGTTCGTTGGTTGACTTTTTTTATTACATTGGATGCCATTTTGTCACAGGAAAGATTTGCCTCTAGGATGGAACCCAGGTAGGTAATATCTTCTTTCCTTGTGACAATATTGTCACCCACTGTAACTGAGAAGCCGTCGGTCTTGCTGAGTTTGTTATTTGAACCGAAGAGAATGGACTCTGTTTTGCCCATGTGTAATGATAGTTTGTTATCAGCGAGCCATATGCAGATTTTGCCTAGTTCTGAGCTGAGGGTTTTTTCAACCTGTAACTTGTTCTTGTCAGAGACCAGCAGGGCTGAGTCGTCCGCAAACAGGAACAAGTTGCAGTCACAAGCTGACGACATGTCATTTGCATAAATTAGGAACAGTAGCGGACCTAGTATGCTTCCTTGTGGAACACCACAGCTTACTGTGAGGGGGGGGGATAGGGTACAGTTTACCTCCACCATCTGCTCTCTCCCCTCCAGGTAGGATTGCATCCAGCTCACTGTTAACAAGAAAACAGTTAAATTCATCCAGAGGACTTTTCATGTTGATGATGGACTGACGAGCATAACATCTGGCAATCCAGCTCGTCAAAGAAGCAAGCGAACTCTGCAGCACAGGAAAGCTCAGACTTCATAAGTTCGTCTCCAACAGGAATCAATACCAAAGGAAGAGTGAGCCGAAAGCGTCAACCTGGACATGGCTTGGAAGGGAGTGATAGCTTAGATATGCAGACTTGGCAGCAGAAACTGAACAGTGAGGATGTAAAGCTAGGGTTTGTCCGGCGGAAGTAGGATGCAGAGGATTTATAGCACGATCGGCTTCACCATTATTGGGAGAGTTGGGGATTCATGGGCGGAGCTTGAAAAAAGCGGTAAATGAGATGTCAGTGGATTTGGTTGAGAAATAATGTCAGCTGGGGGCCAACGTAAACAAAGGGTACGAGTATTCCTTTTCTTCTCTGTTGTTGCCGTTTCATGTGTAATATTGTAGGAATTGTACTTTTGACATAGGATAACAGGGAGGTGACGCGCGTGAATATCATGGAAAAGTGGGAGCTGGCATGGGGGGGGGTTCTGGGAGGCTGGAACTAACCGCTGAACCCGAGGTCATGGGCCTAACTTGAAGAAACACCAGTGAAGGGAGGCGCCCACTTGATAACCCTGGTTATATGCTGACTTCTGTTGCTTTTTAATTATCTGCATGGTGGATTGTGATGGCCATTGGGTTTCTTCATTGAGCGTGGGTGTAATATAAATAATGTGTAAGAGTCAATTCACTGGTAAAGTGCCATATGTTATATTGTATGTATTTGTTTGGATTTCTGCCATTATATGCATTGTACCTGCCAAGTTGGGTTCATGGCAGCAGTTCCCTTTGCTCACCAGTAGGTGGCTTACCTGGCTGCGTCTAGTTTTTTACCAAAGAATTTCCAGTTCCGCGTTCGCGTTCTGCGATCTGATTGGCCACTGACGTTTCTGGTGCAATCTGATTGGCCACTGACGTTTCTGGTCATGTGACATGTGCGCCCAATCGGGTGACGCCTGTTTCTGCGCCCATTTCCGCCTTGAACAGCAGCAAACTACCTAACGCCTAGTTTATCACTGGTTAAGCTTAGGGTTAACTACCTAACGCCTAGTTTATCACTGGTTAAGCTTAGGCAACTCTTTCCAAGTTGGTTACGGTTAGAGTTTGGAATCAGGGCTGGTGTTCTATCGCCCTGCTCTAAGACAAACTCTAACCTTAACCAACTTCGAAAGAGTGCCTAAGCTTAACCGGTGATAGAAACAGGCGTCACACGATTAGCGCAGATGTCACACGACCAGAAAGGTCAGTGGCCAATCAGATCGCAGAACTGGAAATCCGTTGGTAAAAGTAATCAGGCCACCTGGCTACTTAAAGTGTGATGGGACTGATGACATGCAGGTGTGTTAGTAATCAGGCCACCTGGCTACTTAAAGTGTGATGGGACTGATGACATGCAGGTGTGTTAGTAATCAGGCTACCTGGCTACTTAAAGTGTAATGGGACTGATGACAGCAGGTGTGTTTGTAACCAGTAAGAGTTTACAGTTTTGACCGTCGTTTGCGACGTTGTTTTGTTTATCGTTTGTTGTGCAAGGTACTGAAGGTAGTACCGTTTACTTTATGTTACATGCAATTGTGCATTTGTTAATTGTATGGTGTAAATAAATACTCTGTTGAGTATTATCGTAACGGACCTTGTGGACATTCTGTCTTTGATCTGACGAGTAGCCACAGACGCGTCAATTACGTTCTAGCCTGTTTTCAGCCACCTCACTGGCTTGTAGGTTTATTGTTTTTTATTCACTAGTTAATTCAAGCCTTTATATAATGTTTAGAGATTAAATCTGGATTTAGTACCACCAGGCGCCCCTGACAGGGCAGCAAACACGTGATTGAAATCTACTGTAAGTACAGTTACTTTTATATATGTCCATAGCTCCTCCATTTTTCACCAGATTGCGACACGTTTTTTTGTAGACGTTCACAGAAAGGTAAAGAAATAATGTATGTTGTATTTAATGGCAATAACGTTCAGGTTTGTTCGACCCGTGAGATACAATCATGAAAAAAACTAAGAAATTATTTAAAAAAAAACAGCTCAAACAGGGGCTGGTGTGAGCTGGGTAGTGTAGTTTTATGAAATTTCGACGTCCATCGAAAGCCCTGGGACTCCTCTATCTTAGGACTACAACGGGTTCATGACGGCGTCATTTCCTCACGTCTAATTCATCCGATTTCCAATCCAATGATTTCAATAAACACATATTTCGGTAATAACACTTAACCCCTTAACACATTGGACGCCAGAGGTCGATGTGGGCGTATGGCCGTTTGTGGCAGCGCTGTAATGAAATGGGGGTAGATGCCGGTGTTTGTAGTGCTAAAACTATATTAAATATTATAGCTATGGATCTAATAACGTCGATTGTCAGTGAGTTTCTTCCGGTCAACATGCAAAAAACTGATAATTTTTTCATTCATACATTTACGTTTTATACCGTGGTGAATATATGAGTATAGTTTTAGAGTGATTCTGTGTAATCCCAGGAAACGCCACCAAACAGTGCTTTACTGCATTTAATTATAAATCGTGCCATTTCTCGCCTGGATCAATAATCAATCTGAAATCAACGCTAGATTATCGGTATTATGTTTCATCATCGATGCATGAAAGGGGGGGGGGGAGCCGCCCCTCCGTGCTTTGATCGCAACTAACGGGACACGGCACACAGACACACGCTCCGATCGCGGGAAAAAAATTATTGGATCAACGCAAGATTGATAACATATAGTCCTTACCTTGTCTATGATGTACTGCAAAAAGAATAATCCAATTATCTGATCGCCATTCCAAGTACTGATCGCGATCGTGTGTCCAATGTTATCCAGCCGTGAACAGCCGTAGGTCAGGACTGTACAGTGCGAGATATATGTTGCACGTGCTACAGCAACAACGGTCTGTGCGATGAATGGATTTACTTCAGTAGCACTGGTGCGATAGGCATTCGGTTCATATCGATACTCTTATTTTGAAAATCCTGTAGCAAGTCTCATCTCCGCAGAAGCGCAGCTCCAGCCATAATATCTATGGCTCCGGCAGCTAGCAATGTTCGGTTCATATCAATACTCTTATTTTGAAAATCCTGTGGAGTCGACTCGTATCCGCTCGGCTCTACAGCACAGCAGCGTCTGGAACACGCACATTGCAACATAGCAAGGCTAGTGTGCCTATTTCGCGACCCAAAACAAATCCCTGCTGTTTTATTCCGCAACGGGTCAAATGCATCTAACATGCTTTGCAATCCTCGCCATTCCTTTATGACCATGTCGTGTTAAAGTCCGAAATTAACGTTACTGGGGACTGGGGAAGGGGGGGGGGGGGTCAGGCATTCTCCCTGTGTGTGTGTGCGTTTGAAAAGATCAGATGAAGTCAGACGAGTATATTATATTGATAGTAAATGTACTGAGGGTGGACAGATAATGTTGATATTTAAACATAAAAAATACAATACATAATAAATGTATTCATGATCATCATGAAACATAAAACAATTGCAGGAACGGTTTGGGAGAGGAAGGGGTTTTAGGCTGCCTGTTGTGAGTTCCACATTTTTTTTACGGTACTTAAAGTATAAAGCTCAATATATCAAAACATGGCACTTTATAGTGAACAGGAGGTCTATTTGTATTAAAAACAATAGATTGTTTTTCATTTAAATGTCTGGAAGAGCTCAATAATTTATTTTTTTTAATTATATTTTCGTTACCTTTTTTGAGTTGATCTAAATGTTACTGATTGTGTTAAATGGGCTTATGATATCGTCTCATATCGATTGCAGGCACCTGCATCGTATCGTATCATGGCAAATATCGGCAAATATCGTATCGTTGTCCAAAGAATCGATATCGTATCGTGATGAAACTGGTGATTCCCACCCCTAGTAGAGTGAGTCCATACAACACCCAACACCAAATCCCATAATTCCTTACACGTAACGTGTCTGGCTGTGTGACGACAACTTGTCAGCATGATAATGACAGCCAAACATGGCACCGCAACTAAATAACACAAATACAATAGGCACATTTGTGACTGTTACAAATATAACACGTTTTATACTTGTGCTACAAGATTTTGGCCTGTGCTACAAAACTATCAACCTCTGTAGCACCAGTGCTATGTGCAAAAAAAGTTAACGTACAGCCCTGTCGTAGGTGCATCTGTTAGAACCGCTTGCCCTGCCCGAGTGTTTAGACCCCGCCCCCACGCGGCAGCTTGGCCCAGACAACAAGCCATATCGTTTCAAATGGAGTGCAATAGTGGCCGCAAGGCGTTAGGCGGCGGTATCGGACCGTTGCGGTCTCAGACAGAGACAGAGAATAAAAGAAATAACGATCATAATAACGAGTATACTCGTTGTTGGCGTCCAACGATTGGCGGGCTATAACGAGTATACTCGTCATTGGCAATTAATGTGTTAAGGCCGAGCGGTCCGACAATAATTTCACGGCATAAATAGATCAATGCAGTCCGTATTAATTAATGCAGTCCGTATTAATTAATGTAGCGTTTTTCCCCCCAAATCCAAGAGTAAAGACCCTAACCCTATGAAAACAGCAGTCAAAGTTAGGGATGTCCCGATCGCCTTTTTTTGCTCCCGATCCGATCCCGATCATGTGATTTTAAATATCTATCGATCCGATCGTTTCCAATCCGATCTTTCACATTAGTAATCAATTTTGACGCATTTTTGTCAGAAACTGGCAGAGCGAGACAAGCCCCTATAGTCCGGGGCGCGAGCGCGGAGGCTTTTGTTATTACATTCACCCTGAGAAATGTGCTTCTGCTTCATATGAGAAATATTAAAAGTTTCAATATATGTTTGCACATTAGTATACATTCAGTGTTCGACTTACGTAATGGCATAGCTGTCAACACTCACGGTTTTACCGGAATTCTCCTGTTTTTTCGACCCTCTGCACGGCCTCTTCACGGCTCGGTACGTATTTTGTACTTATTATTATTATTATTTTTTTACAAAATGGGTGCAATTCTCCTCCGTGACGACAGGTGGCAGCAGTGTAGATTAGACCGTTATCACAGGAAGTCAGACCGTTGCGACCAGAAGAAGACAGCGACGCGACCGGATAAAGCTCAGAGCTCAGGGGATTGAGTAGACTGACGCACCGAGGCTGCCGCGGACCGAGCGTGTCAAATCAACTTAGCCAGTGTCTCTTGATTGCCCACTCTGTGGCTTTTGTCTCTGGAACAAAAGGTTTGCAAATATTCTGTGGATAAAACAATACAAATGCAGGAATGTGTAAATGTGTTGGTTGGTGAACACTAACAGCCATTTGCGCCTCTGCGCCTCCACTGTCCCCTCCTCCCATTCCTCCACTGACGCCCAATTTCCTGAATGCGATTTATACATATAAATAAATTGATCCGTTTTAAAAGTTGTCGTGAATTGTCATGGTATGACAAATACAGTTACTGGTAACTCGCAGGCATTGCAGAGATATTGAGGAAAAACACAAAATCGCATTGGCTTTTTTCTATCATTTTTCTTTGTAGAATGAATGAAAACTTTATTTAACAGATTGCAGAATGGGTACAATACAGTACGGCTCAATACAGACATACAGACATACTACACAGACATAATAGACACACACACTGTTCCAAAAATGATATTCCCATTTCCCACTGCTAAATTAATGACATAGGTATTTTTTATAGCTTTTTCAGGAACATGGCATGTCTTTTTTTATCATGCATATCCTGTTACCTATATTTTTTTGCATTTTGCACAATCAATGCGGGCGTGACCACCTGCATTTCACTGTATGTGACAAATAAACCTCTTGATTCTTCTTGAGTTGTCGTATTAATATGTAGCCTACAGTGATGAAGGTATAAAGACACTGGTAATTAGGGCTGGGCGATATAACGATAACGATAAATATCGCGATATATTTTAATAATCGATATCGAATATCGAAATTAAAAAAAAAATCGATTTTTTTTTTTTTTTTTTTTTTTTAACCTGCAACAGGGCAGTTTTAAAACCAGAGACAGTGGACAGACTTGTCTTTCTTGCCTGCAACTTAAAGTAATGGCTTTGCTTGTCCAAATGACAATACTGACCAAATTCAGATTTCTTTTTCTCTTGTCCATTTATTTTGTTTGCTTTCTAATTTAAAATACATTTTGAAACCGTCTGTACACAGTAGGCTATGTGTGCTAGCAGAACTAGACTCCAGTCACGAGTCACAGTGCACATGTGCGGTGGTTTGTCCACCAAAAAAGCGCCAAAAGATCGAAAATAAACTAGCAGAGCCAGAACTGTTCAATCCTCTGGAGCCACAGCCAGCAGAGAAGCCGGTTTACTTTAGCTTTTAAACCAGCTGCAGCCTGAGAACTGGAGTGTGAGGGGATATAACACTAAAGATGGCGGCAATGACAAAGAATTGCTGGAAAATAAACATACATCTGTTGTTTAAAAAAAAAAAATGTTTTTTTTTTTTTAATTTTTTTTATACTTATAACAATTCGATAATTATCGATATCGAGAAATAAAATAAAATTATCATATCGTTATAGCGATATGATTTTTTTCCATATCGCCCAGCCCTACTGGTAATACATTGATTGATTGCTAACTTTAACAGATGGGTACAATACAGTATTGTGCAATACACAATTGTTAAGGGGATGCAGACCAGAGAAGGACTTCTTCCCCCATTTTCAATTCATCATAACATTTATGTATGAATTGTAAGATTTCAATAAATATGAACATGTTAATGCTACTACTACATAAACTGAATTTATACTGAATTTGTCTTACACTTAATGCAGGGATGTTCACAGCATTTCACTTTCAACCAGGTATCTGATTAATTTAATGTAGCAACTAGTTCACCCAGTCCTTGTTGGACTGATAACTTTAAGTGGTTGCCTAGTGGAGATTTAGGATTCACTGACTGTAGACTGTAAGAAAAAAAGCTGCAAGAAAACTAAATGTCTGGCATCTATGGTTTCCAAATACTGTCAAATTACAGTAAAATCAAATGCATTTACAGATTACAACCTTTATTTAATGGTTAATATTTTGATAAAAGGCAATTTACTGTATTTTTATAGCATTTACACTCTACACAGTAGGAAAACAAAATAATACCGGGTTTTGACCAGCAGCGACGAGGCAGCTCCATTGGGAGGGGGCGGGCCGGGTGGGAGGGGGCGGGCTGAGGGGGCGGGGCCAGGAGAAGGGGCGTGGCTAAAACCTGCACGTTTTTTTCAAATCGAAATGTTGACAGCTATGCGTAATGGTCCATTCTGGTCTGAAACGCTGACGATAATCCTCAGTCACGTTATCCTCCAGGTGAAAAATTTGTCTTAAAATGCTTAGTTCCAAACCTCTGACATTAAGTCTAGCTGCTCAAGTCAGTGGATATTAACCGTGTTTCGGGAGCGACGTGTTGTTGTGGCAGAACACCGGTCTAAATTAAAGGGAATGTGTTTGTTGCAATGGTGTAAATGAAAGGGAATGTGTTTGTTGTGGACAATTATTCTGCTCTATGTGACAATACATTAATATACATTAATACATGATATATTATATGTAATTTAAAACCAAAACTAAGGCCTCCGTATGAGTTTAAGACGTGGACATGGTCATGTTTGTTGAATAATTCTTTTTTTTGACTGCCGATTTTTATTATTATTTTTTCCCGATCCCCGATCCTCTGAAAAGCACGTGATCGGCGCCGATCCCGATCACGTGATCGGATCGGGACATCCCTAGTCAAAGTGTATATTTTCAGCACTACGTTTGTTTACCAATTACTTTAAGTGTTATATGAATACATATGAGTTTACAGAAATCTCAGCGCATTGAGTTGGAAACCGGCAGATATTGACGCAAGGAAATGGAGCAGCCATATGCGAGTGTAGTCCTATGAAAGAAGAGACCCGGGACTTTCGATGGTGTTACGTGTGGGTGTGTTTGTACCCTGATCAGGTGTTCCCAGTGTGATGTGTGATGTGTAATGTCTGGTTGTAGTTCCCTGTCCTGGTCTTGTAGTTCTCTGTCGTTTCCCTCCCAGGTGTATCCATCTGTAATCAGCCCAGGTGTTTCTTGTCTCGTCATTCCCTTGTGTATAACTGTTCTGTTCTCCCCTGTGTGTGGTGGCTGATCCTGTCTGTACAGTCCTGTGGTTTGTTTGTTGTTACTTTATGTTATTTCTCTGGAGCCCAGGATTGGAACAAGCTGCCTATCCCCATCAAGCAGAGCTTGAGCCTCCACAGCTTCAAGAGAAGCGCCAGGAAGTGGCTCATGGACAGAATAGAGGAATAGCCCCCTATAGTTTGAATGGGTTTCCAACCAGTTTTTAGTTATTGTGGGGTATACAATTTTAGCGATAGGTTAGTCTTATAATGTTTTAAATGTATGTGTTTTGTGTTATTGTCGTGTTTTTGGGACCATGACGGAAATAAGGGTTTTACACTCTCATGTTATCCTTTGGATCCTTGTTGTGTGTTTTTGATCCATCAATAAAATCAATCAATCAATTCCTTCAGTTACTAAATCCATGGTAAATACATAATTAAACATCTTTTTTGTTACTCTGGCTACCGTTTCCAATTATGTTACATTGACAAGACGACAAGCACTTTTTCAGTCAATGGTAACGTAATAGATGGGCTTAAAGGTGGGCGGCACGGTGGTGTAGTGGTTAACACTGTCGCCTCACAGCAAGAAGGTCCAGGGTTCGATTCCCGCTTGGGGACCAGGTTTCCGCGATGCCAGGTACCCAGGTGGGGTATCTCCCGGGCCTTTCTGTGTGGAGTTTGCATGTTCTCCCCGTGCTCGCAAGGGTCCCCCCCCCCCCCCCCCCCCCCCCCCCCCCCCCGATAAGAGAAACCCAATGGAAAAACATGCACAACAACAGATCGCTAACGTAACGCTTCCGTGACGAAGACGGGCAGGAACACTTGGATGGTCCCCGGGCGCGGCCCACGCCACAGCCCTCGTCTGCTCCCGGCTGCCCTTGGGGGGAAGGACGATGGGATGGGTTAAGCGCATCAGCGATCCTACAAAAAACAATGCATGCGTGTGTGTGTCCCGGTGTGTGTGCTAAACTAACCGCTGTGTGCCGCTAACATTGAGAGTCGTCTGCATGCGAATTAAAGACCTCTGCGACAGGTCCTGCATTATTATTAAAGGTCCACTTGTTAACTTTTTGGGCAATTTTACACAATTCCTGTGAGTCTATGGAACACATCTGTAAGTTGTTTTTCAATTAAATTCATTGTTTTGTATTTTTAATCAAGTACTTTGGTGCACCACTTTCTGCCCTTCCAACGAACAAGATATTTTTGGCTGGGCTCCGCCCATACTTGCAATGACACCCACCTGCACTATAGCCTAGCTATGAGATGGCAGATACGCTAGCATGGAGGAACACCGCAAACACTACAGTAAAATAGTAACGTTAATACACTATTGACACAGACAGAAAATATTAGCCAAATTAGAAAAGGGAATAACCTTTACCACTATCGCAAATAATCTGTCTGTTCATGCGCACGTTCTCCTTGCCTTTCCTGACACTAGTCCGAAGTGCATCATAGTTGTAGACGTTTGGTAATGAATGAATGAACGAGGTCCTACTGCTAATTAACTAATTACGACTTATGTACTTACTGATTCGATACCTTCTTTCGGGTCCCGAAGACTTGGTACAGGCTAGCTCCCTTCTTTAGCAACAGCCAGGAAATAACCCCAGCATTATAAAGTCCTTGATTCTCAATGCAGTCTTTGCAAAAATCCAAAAAACGAACATGGCCCATTGCTTCCGGAGCACGATATCATTAGGAAACGAGTGCACGGACGTATTCGCTGGTTGGCAGCCAGAAACAGCACATGTCTTGCTCATCATTTTAACGTTATGCTAACTTACTCGAATCACTGTTCAGTTGATTGTGTGCGGTGGCTACAACCACAGTAGCGGCTCAGTATGCAGATATTAGCTTAACACTTTCAATGCCAACAACGAGATATCTCGTAGGGCTGGGCGATATGGCCTCTAAATGATATCGCGATATTTTTTGGCCATATCACTGTTCTGAAGGATCAGATTAAACCGAATATATATATTTATTTATATATATATATTTAATTGTATTTGTATATCCCCTGATATCCCTTGTATATTCCTTGTACAATATGCATTGAATATCCCTTCTAGTCTACTGAACATCCCATAATAGTCTCCATTCTACCATTGGACGAGACCTTGGTGCCAGGTCGCCATACCCCTCAGACCAGGTTCAATCGTACCGCTCAACATGTATGGACAAGTCCTAGTTCCGCGTAGGAATATGTCTACCGCACCACTAATGGTACTATTTGTTCATAGTGCGTATATATACTGCGCTATTAAAGTAGAGCTTTCTTTTAGTCCAGTTCATTACCCTCCAACAGAGTGACAGACGCAAAAGCCTCCCCGCGAACCACGTGTGGGCAGTAAGGCCAATTCGGCCCAGTATCGGCATTGAGACATCGTGTATATTAATATTTGAATAGTCATATTTGGCACTATATCGTCGAGTTGGACGTATTCTATTAAGCTAATAATAGTCTATTCATATGTAGTGCCTCGTGCGGTAAGAGTTCTATAGTAATCAGCACCCCCATCGTTTCGGGCATCAGCTGGACGCTTATCCAGGGTGGTTGACCCCACGTGAAGCTGCACCCGAGGAGCTCCAGGCCAAAGAGCGAGTGGACCTGTATATTGGATTATTCTACCGACGACGGCTAGCCTTCCCCGGCTTGGATTATGCTTTGAGTACTTTGATTATTCTATGGATAAAGGCCAACACTGGGGTGTGTTGGAAATACCCCCCCCGGAGAGGACGACAGGTGAGACGGCGCTCTGCACAGTGAGGTCGCCTCACGTCTCTCCGTCGTGGACCGGAGGACGCCGGCCACAGAGAGTCCAACTGCATTCATCTGTGGATCGAGGATCGCTGGGCACCGGGTCGCACGACTGTGGGCTCTCCCAGGATACCCTCGGCCAGACGGGATCCAGCCAGTGACTCTCTAACCCCCCCCCCTCCAGCTGTCCTACAAGCAGTCGGAACCTTCCCCTAGTGTATCCAGCTATATAATCATTCAAGTATCATCGCTATTGTTCCCTAAATATTCCAGGTTGTATATTTGCTTCCTGCGCAATCAGAGATTGGACATTCGATATTTATCTACCTACGAATACTCATTTGCCATAAAAGTGCATACTATTTCAAATCATAAATGTAATTAAGTGATCGTTGTACATACCTTTTGCTATGTATTAAAACTCAAACTTTCGATTTGGTACATTTGTGTTGGATCCGTTTATCAGGTGGGAGTGTTCAACATATTCATACCTAGTACTGGGTGGCCAGAGTCTAAAGTACAAGAGGTAGTGGTAGTAAGTATCATATCTAACCATACAGTCAGGGAATTGTACCCCTCAGTTACAATTGGTCCTTCGAGCCGGAGGGTAATCAGTGTAATATTAATATAGTGTTATTAATATTAAAATGGCCTATGATGAACACTCCACGAAACGATCCTCCTAACCAACAACGCCCGCGGCGCAAACGACAGCTCCCTCAGTACCTAGAGGCTTACGCTGTCAGTCAACAACCTAGTCTTCTACCAACAGTAAACGCGGTAAAACTAGAAAGTAAAATTATGTCTAACCCTAACGACCAGGCTACCCCGACCATAGAGGCCCCTATGGGTTCTAATGTAACTGACCAAGCTCACGGTGGGGACCAGGGGGAACCAGACATGACTTTACACCCCGCCAATACCGAAGAAGTAGTCCCCGACGAGTCCCGGGAGGAAGACAACACTACCGAGAGAGAACTCGGCACGGAAGAAGATGAGGAGAGCACCGTGGAGATAGAGCTCCAAGACTCCGCACGGAGTACCCCAAGGGACGGCTCCCCTATACAACCGTCTTCTCCCAGCGAGGCAGAGAGGACACTACAGCAGGCATTCCTCGTCAGCCTGAAAGCCTCTACTAAACGCGATAGACTCCAGGGTGAACGCGATCGATTGCAGATACAGCAACGGAGCGAAGAAGAGCACATACGCCTGGAAATAAGACGCATTCAGATGGAAGAGAATATGGCAAGAGACCGGGCCGACGCCCAGCGCGCCGCCACCGGTGCCCAGAGAGAATCGGATCTCACCAAGCGCGAAGCCGAGCGCGACAGAGCACAAGCGCAACTAATAGAACAGCTGATCAGAAGGACAACACCCCCTCCCTCCACCAGAGGCTCCAGGAACTCGTCTAGACATCACTCCAGGGCGGCATCCCCTAGCCGAGTAAGCGACCCTGAACTTGACCAACAGACAAGGTTTATACCCCCCGCAGACCCCCTTCCCCAACCGGTCCAAGCGAGACCCAGCCACCGGGAAGGAGCAGCATACACTGCGGAGAGGCTAAATCAGAGACTACAAGCCCTGGATGACCTAACGGAACACGAAGAGGAAGAGGAGGAGAACCACGCCCGACGACAGCACAGTACTCTACCGGACCAGGAGGTCCAGTACAGCCCAGGCTATACCCCCGCGGAGCTGCGCTACAGACCCCCGACGCTATTCACGGGTGAGCACGACGCACGACCCGCACCGAGGAACAGCACCTGGACCAGCGGGCCATGGTACACAGCCGGTACCAGCCCACGCCAAGGAGCAGGAGGAGACTCGCCTAGGAGGCCTCTCCCCCAACGCTCGCCGATGTATCAACAATCCGCGTCATACATTGGCACACCTATGGTACCAGACTTCACCCAGGAGAACCGGGCCCAGTATACGGAGCTCCGCATGTGTCTGGAGACAATGTTGGTGGATGTCATTGATGAACGCCATAAATACGCGATACTACTGAAGCATTTAAAGGTACCCCGCGCGCACAACATAGCGCTCGCCTACGCCACTTCCACGACCCCATACACCGCAGCGCTGGTAGCGTTGGACCAGAGATATGGACGTATATGGGATTACGTGATCCAGGAGATCAGGCACATCGACCGCCTACCCCCAGCAACAGACAATCGAGCACTGGACGACCTGTCCATCAGAGTGCAGTCCCTGGTAGGGATGCTGGGAGCGCAGAGGGAAAAGGGTAGGCATGAACTATACGCCAACTCAAATGTAGAGAGGATCTTGGAGAAGCTACCGCCCGCCCGACAGGAGCGCTTTAGGCGGCAGAGAGACCACCGAGACCCTAATGGCCCCGAACCGAACCTCCTCGATCTAGCCGACTTCCTGGCGAGAGAAGTCAGCAGCTTACGGCTAGATACATTCGGACGGAGCACCCCTGGCTCCAAAGAAGGAACCAGGAGACTAAATGATGGAAGAAGATCGGTGACTGTCATGCACCAATCGGAGTCAGTGCCAAGCAGTAGGAGCCACAGTACCCCCTCAAGAAAGGAGAAGTGGAAGATAGTGTGCCCCTACTGTGAGAAAGAACACTGGCTGTCACAATGTGACTCATTCCCCAAGATGAATGCGGAGGAAGCGAGTCAATGGATAAAGTCCAACAGACGCTGTTTTCGCTGTGCGCGATCACACATGGCAGCCGAATGCCGCTTAAAGAAAAAGTGCAGTCGGTGCGATGGAGCCCATCTGGACATACTCCACGACAGTAACAGACGGCGGCCTCCACCCGCACCATCAAGCAGCAAAGCAAGCGTCATGTACATCGACCCCGCCAGCAGCAGCGGAGCCAGAGTGCTCTTAAAGGTAGTCCGTGTGACATTGAGCTACCAGAATAAAGTCATGGACACTTACGCCGTCCTTGATGACGGGTCAGAGAAGACCCTTCTGCTCGCGTCCGCTGCGGCCCAGCTAGGGCTGCGGGGGAGCGAAAACCAAATGACAATTCGGACAATAAGAAGAGATTTGAAAACGATAAAGGGCGAGAATGTCTCATTCTCTATCGCAGCAAGCGGCCAGCCCGAGCGACGGTACAGGATTACAGACGCTTTCACCAGCCAAGAAATAGGACTGTCGCGGTACACATACCCCGTAGCCAAGCTGATGGAGAAATATGTACACCTACGCAAGCTACCGATCCCACTCATAGACGGTGCTACCCCGACACTGTTGATAGGCTCCGACCATGCAGACCTCATTGTCCCGATAGACCGGGTTCATACCGGACCCAGAGGCTGTCCTGCAGCAGTCGAGACCCGCCTAGGATGGACTCTCCAAGGCCCACTCGCCAAATCTCTCAACCGAACCACAGCCACTAGCTGTCTCCACTCCCGAGTCACAGAGGGAGACACCGCACTCCTGCAGCATGTAGAGAGGCTATGGACCTTAGAACAAATGCCCTTTAAGAACGAAAAGAAAGACATTCGCTCTAAAGACGACATCTACGCCATTAACCTCCTCGAGACGGGAACAAAGAGAGTCCCAGTCAGCGGCGTGTTGAGATACGCCACGCCACTCCTGCGGCGGGAAGGGATGCCTACCTTTCACGCAAAGAAAGACGCCACAGAGCGGTACCTACTAAACACAGAGCGGCGCTTAGCCAAGGACCCCGCCCAAGAAAGTGTATACCGCGCTGAGATTGAGAAGCTCATCACAGCGGGACACGTCACAAAGATTGACATTAAAGAGGCCGACCAGACGACTGAATCGTGGTACGTGCCCCACCACAAGGTTCATCACAACGGCAAAGACCGCATCGTGTTTAACTGCAGCTACCAGATCGGATCCCAAAATCCGAATAAAGAGCTATTGCCCGGTCCTACACTCGGCCCCTCCCTACTAGGCGTACTACTCCGCTTCCGCCAGGACAAGGTGGCTATCAGCGGGGATATCAAAGGGATGTTCCTGCAGGTGAGATTAGTAGAGGAGGACAAGCCCCTGTTGCGGTTCCTATGGAGAGAGAGGCCAGGAGATGAGCACCCAGCCATCTACCAATGGGAAGTCCTCCCTTTCGGAACTACATGCAGCCCATGCTGTGCTACATTTGCACTACAGAGACATGTCGCAGAGGACCCAGCAGCGGACGAAGAGGTCCGACACAGTGTGAAGAACAGCTTCTACGTAGATAACTGTCTACAAAGCGTTTCGACCCAGGAAGAAGCCGAGGCTCTCCTACTTAAACTCCGCGCCTCTCTGATCAAAGGCGGCTTTGATCTCAGGCAGTGGGCCAGCAGCGATCCGCACGTACTGCGCAGCCTCTCCTCCGAGGACAAGGCAGCGAGCAGCGAGACCTGGATGGCCACAATCCCAGGAGAAGCCCAAGAGATGACACTAGGACTAGTGTGGCGCTTCAAAACAGATTCGCTCCACTATAGACACAAACCCCTGACCACGGAGCAGGGAAGGTCGACGGCAATACCGACCACCAGACGGAGTGTGTACAGAACACTCGCCCGACAATATGACCCGTTAGGATGTATACTACCGTACACCACCAGGGCAAAGATGATTGTACGAGCATTGTGGGACAAGGACCAGGGCTGGGACGACCCCATTCCCGCACAACTTGCATCCACCTGGAGAGAGTGGGAGATGGAACTCCACTCACTCCCAGGCGTTAATATACGCCGAAGCTACTTCCCACCCACGGTGAGGCCAGAGACATGTAAAATGGATTTACACGTCTTCAGTGACGCCTCCGAGGTCGCCTACGGATCAGTAGCCTACTTGCGGGCCCAAGAAGAGGGGGGAGAGATCTACACAGCATTCATCCTCGCCCGCTCGAGAATAGCCCCACGCAAGCAACAGTCTATCCCACGTCTAGAGCTCTGCGCAGCCCTCGCAGGAGCGCATCTAGCCACGCTCATCCAACGTGAGCTCACCATTCCGGTGCATAGAACAATCCTGTGGTCAGATTCCACGACAGTACTCGCCTGGATCAAATCGGATTCATGCAAATACAAAGTCTTCGTGGGAGTCAGAGTCACTGAGATTCAAGAGTTAACCGGAGAGTTAACCGGAGAAGCAAACTGGCGCTATGTTGATACAAAACACAACCCAGCTGACGTCATCACCCGGGGAATGTCCCTAGATGACTTAACCCGTCATAACATCTACAGTGACGGACCAGCATTCCTCAAGCTCCCGGAAGGAGATTGGCCCACGCCCACCCCGAGGGAAGCAAGTGACGAGGAGGCTGAGAATAAGAAACCTATGTTCTGTGGATTGAGCACTGTTGTCTCCGCAGACCCCAACATAGACGATTGCATTACCATAGAGAGTGCGCAGCAACGGACATTCCTGCGGCACCACCCAGAGATTCAGTCCCCCGCTGATATGTCAGCAGCTGACTACGAGGAAGCAGAACTGCTTCTACTGCAACGAGCCCAGAGAGACTCGTTCCCCGATGAACTAGACTGTCTACAGGGAGGACAGCCCGTCCCATCAGACAGCAGATTGATTCATCTGGCCCCCGAGAGTGACACACATACCCTCATCAGAGTGGGTGGTCGCCTGCGGAGAGCCCCCAATTTACCGGATGACATTAAGTACCCGATCGTATTGAACAGCCGACACAAGGTCACAGAGCTGATTATAAAGAAATACGACGAGGATGTACACCACGCAGGAGCAGAGAGAGTCTTCGCGGAGATCAGACGTCGTTACTGGATACTTCAAGGAAGAGAGGCGGTGCGACGCTTCCAGCGAACCTGTCTAGACTGACATTTCCTCTAAAGCACTTAAAAATGCTTGATTTAACCCTTTGACGCATACAGTCACGCCAATATGATGATTATAATAAGTCCCTGCAAAATATGTTTCCATTATTAAACAATGAAGATGCTTTAAAAAACAATTAAATTAAAATGTACTAAGAGTAGTCTACTGAAGCACTAATAAAAAAAATTATTTACATCCAAGACAATTTATATAAAAACTATTGGGTGCCTAAGACTTTTGCACAGTACTGTGTTTTCTATCCACTTTAGCCTTACAAAGGGATAATAGAGAGAGAGAGAGAGAGATATACACACTACTGTGAGAAAATAATAATCACACACAAAGCCTTACAAAGGGATAATAGAGAGAGAGAGTTTTTGTTTTGAGCGTATAAGCTGCCGTAGGCGATGATGTCACACTCGAATGTAAACACAGGAAGTTGAACACACGGAGATTGAAACGAATAACCAACGAACGAATAACCAATAAATATGAAGTTATCTTTAAACCTCTGTTGTCAAGCGTCGTCAATATAACCCACCCCCTTTTCCCACGAATGGAACTAGTGTCATGGAGTCCGCTTTGAGCTAACGCTAGCAGCTAAGAGCTAGCAGCTAAGAGCTAACGCTAGTTAGCTTAGCCTATTATGGTTTAACTTAGCAGCTAACGTTAGCCCATTGCATGTCATTGACGGTCCGAGCTGGTCTGTCTAATGAAATTACAATTGCATGTCATTTAAGGTCTGCGCTGGTCTATCTATAATGAAATGAGAGGAACGCTCTGCACTAAAGCAAGTCTCATATCAGCCGCGACGTGACAACATATACTCGATGTTCACGATATAGTAATTTACTACATCTCACGTAGAACAAGCCGCGATACATCGAGTATACTCGATATATTGCCCAGCCCTAATATCTCGTTTGTTCATGCCGACCGTTCATTGCCAACGACGAGAGATCTATTTTTTTTTATTCGCGATTTGAATTCATATTTCATCAATCTAGCCTCACATTAGTGCTGCAAACTCTGAGCTCCATTGGGAAAATATCGCCCCCTATCGTCTCTCCCTGTGGTACTGCACCCCTTTGGAATGGATTGAATGAAACACATGGGGGGAAAGAAATCCTGCTTCCTCATTTTACTTCTCAAGACAAGTCACCCGAGACAATTGGATTCATTGCCGAGCCCCAGAACAGCGTGGAATACATATTTCCAGTACCCAGCGTTGGATCAATAAACACGATCGATATTTGGAATGGCGATCAGGAATTGGAATAATCTTTTTGGAGAACGAACATCTGATCTGAGGTAAGGAATCTATTTTACCAGTCTTAGGATAATCAGAGCTTTTTTCACAGAGATATCAACGTGTGCCCCTATGTGTGTGTGCTGATCAGGAAATGAGAATCGATTTTTCAGCCCGCTTCTGTAGCGTGCATAAGTACACATATACTATCGATAATCTAGCGTTTATTTGAAAACGATTCATAAATAGGCCGAAAATGACGTTTTTTGTGTATTCCAGAATATTCCAGTAAAGGGTGTTTATCACAGAATCTTTATATTCTCCTGAAACTTAAAAAAAAACTAGCGTTTTTCAAAATGGTATAAAACGATGAACCGATTAAAAAACAATCCGTTTCGACAATGTTGACTGCAAACAAGTCATTGATAAGCGACGGCCAGATTAGACACATAATTTAAGATGTAGTTTATGCGTTCGCAAATATGAGAGCGCTATCATTGAAGTGGGTGGTGGCACGGAAGCACTAAATCGTGTGCCCCCTGCTGGCATTGAAAGTGTTATAGTGATTGGTCAGCGCCTCTTACACGTCACAGATCCAGTCAAATCTGAATGGCTTATTTCAGTAGGGAGAGCTGAACAGCAGAAACTGCACTTGGTACAGATTTAACATTTTCTCACTGTTGGTACAATCCCACATTGCTTGAAAACGAAAAAGGCCATTTTTACAATAGGGGACTTATTTTTTTTTATATATATATAATTATTTTGGCATTTTATTGCTTGCAGAGAGGAAGGATGGGAGAAGATATAGGGGGAGGACATGCTGTAAAGGTCACCGGGTCCGGGAGTCGAACCCGGGACGGCCGCATTGCACTGCAGCGCAGTTACGTGGTGCGCCACCCTGGTGCCCACAATAGGGGACCTTTAAGAATTTCATAAAACTACACTACCCAGCTCACGCCTGCCCCTGTCAAACTTTGAGCCTTCCGACGTGAAATACATTTTTTCCGTGATTATGTCTCACGGGTCGAACAAACCTGAATGTTATTGCCAGAACGTAGTTAGTTTCTAGAAAAAAACGTGTCTCAATCTCATTAAAGATGGTGGAGCGGATTTCATTCACGGTATTTGCTGCCCAATATTAGCATGGTGTTATTCACCGTCAAAGATGGAAATAAACAAAAAGAAAATGTATATTCTCCTTTGGTTCATTACAATTTACTCAAGCCTAGTAACAGACACAATATTTCTGACACTGGGAATACGTTCCCTGAGGTCCCTAGATACCAAGAACATGCAAATGGACTTGTAGAAGTGGAGCAATCTTCCATTTACTTAAGTACTTTTAGGCGAATTTTCTGAAAATATAGCTAGGGCTTAAGAGGTTAAAATCATTGGTAAACAAACAGTGCTGAAAATATACACTTTGACTGCTGTTTTGATAGGGTTAGGGTCTTTACTCTTGGCTACATTTGCAACATTAATTAATACGGACTGTATTGATCGATTTATGATGTGAAATTAATCTCGGCCAAGTACTGGGCCCTTCAGGCTTTTAAAGTCATCATTCATAAAGTCAGACTAAAGTCATAATTAGGGATGCCCCCCGGACCCCGGTTTTGAACGGGAACCGGTACTATATTAGAAAATACCGGAGTATTTATAAGCTCCGACGTCCTCGGTACTGCTATCGATACTCTAGAGAAATTATTATTATTATTATTTAAAAGTTGCGAACGATCCTCTCTCTGTCTCTGCACGAGAAGCGAGCCACAGCCAGCGAGTCAATTATTACACACTCCTCGCGAGTCGCTCGCTAGTGCTACACATAGACATACGGGTACTACATACGGGTACTCCTTAATGAAAGTGCTCCCCGACGCCCCGTGCTATAGCGCGCTGCACACAGACAGCAGCTCTGCATGCACTGAGTCGTGATCATGGCGGATAGAGCGAAGCGTTCTAAAGTATGGATATACTTTACAAGGGTCAATGCCGACAATGCACGTTGCCACAAGTGCAACAAAACATTTGCCAGTAAGGGTGGCAATACGAGCAACCTATCAAAACATTTGTTGGCAAAACATGATATTAGTGTGCAGAAATGCGCCGTATTCGACTGCCTTGCGCGCAGTGGTCCATCTGCATCCACGTCCACTGCAGCCGGTAAGCCAAGATACGGAGTTTCCTAGGCTAATAACGAATTATTACAAATAGGCTAATAAACAAAATAATTGTTTAGCTACAAATACTACAATCTAAAAACTTTTTATAGATCGTCAAGCTGAGGCGTCAGCCACCAATGTGTCCCAGGCCAGTGAGCCCAGGCCACCACACATCCTCCCTCTACCTCCCTCCACCACCCAAAGTCCTTTCTCCCTAGCAGCTAGAGGAAGGATGACAGAGGATAGGGTGAACGAGTGTCACAGTTCTGTTAGCCTTTTGCATTTGTTGTTTATTATAAAAAGTCTATAATTCAGAGTCAGACACATTTAAAACATTGTTGCTGCTGTTGCTGAAGAAATTATATTCATTTATTATATTTATTTATAAAGTTATATAAAAGAACATTGCTGCTGCTGTTGCTGAAGAAATTATATTTATTTATAATACTTATTTATAAAGTATTAAGTTGTATAAATAATAAAGCAATGTCGATTCTGTTCTTAATTAATTGTCTTTTTTTCTTGCAAAAAAAATTATCAAAAAGAACCGATAAGAGTATCGATAAAGTACCGAACCGTTAAGCAGTATCGATAAGAGTAGTAGTATCGATAAAATCCTAACGATACCCATCCCTAGTCATAATGTTTACAGATTAAAGTCAACATTTATAAAGTCATGTTTACAGATTAAAGTAAACATTTATAAAGTCATAATGTTTAGATTAAAGTCAACATTTATAAAGTGATAATGTTTACAGATTAAAGTTAACATTTCCATACTTGTTTCCATGCAGTCCAAACAGCTCTTCTCCTGGTCCAGCTGTGACGGTTTCATGCAGTCCACCAAACAGACTCTCAAACCAAGGTGTGAGAGGCTAGGAGGGGTGGTCATATTCAGACCAATCTTGGGGGAAAGTAAGGAAAGAAATATCAGTACATTTTACATTCATCCTAACAAACAAAGGTCTAACTTTTCAGTTGAAATTCATCAGGAAAACAGAAAGCCAAGCAAGAACCACCAGTCCTTAACCAGCTATACAGGTAGTGCTCTTTTCAAAGGCTAACAAATTGGAGGCTGACAGGAAGATTTTCACAAGAACTGAAAAACACATGGGTGTATATATAGACAGATGCACTGCTATAGTTGTGATCTATGACTATAAGCCTATGATATTGCATTTAATTTGATGCAAAACATCTGATAGGCTATTGATGCAGGCAGCTGTTGTTTCTGGCCAATCAGATGTTTTTGTCTTCCAAGTGGTATTTCCAGGGTTGCATTGGAAAAACTAAGACCACGTCCTCATCAGAAAGTACACTAAATTAAATGAAAATACAACTAAAAAGACAATATTAATAAAATAAAGATTTCAAAAAAATATATACAAATATCGTGGACATCTACAGAAGATTGAAAAATAATTGTTTGGTGTGACGACCCTCCCCCACAGTTGTTTGCTTGCTCTGCTCTGTCTCACAGGATTGGTGGGGGGAGCTAGCAGAGGGTCATTAGGCTAATTGGGGCACACCTGGGTCGGTGGGGGAGGGTAATCAGGCTAATTGGGTCACACCTGAACTGCTATGGTCAGGCAAGCGATACCGGAGTCTCATGGCAAGCACAGAGAGACTCAGAAGAAGCTTTTATCCTCAGGCCATCAGGATGCTAAATGACAATAACACTACGTAACAAACCATCAAATACACTCACAGCACACACATCCACACGCACCAAGGTGTGAGAGGCTAGGAAATTCATCAGGAAATTCATCAGGAACACAGAAAAACCAAGCAAGAACCACCAGTCCTTAACCAGCTATAAAGGTAGTGCTCTTTTCCAAGGCTAACAAATTGGATGCTGAAAGGACACTTAACACACTTTATATTTATTGGTAAAGAATTTGCACTACAACTCATACCTCATTACACCTTACTGTAAATTGTACCTAAATTGTACCTCATCCCATTTCTGCATTGTACTGTATATTGTATTGTAACTCAGTTACTTTTCTACTCTGCATTGTATATTGTATATATGTATATTGAACACTTTTGTCGACGTACTTTACTTCTATTTTATACTTATTATACTTATACTTATCTATTTTTGTCTAGCACAATCTCTGGAGCAAAACAGAAAGAAGCATTTTATATAAAAGTATTCTGTACTTTTGTATGACAACTAATAAATAAACTTGAACTTGAAACTTGAACACCTGGGTCGGTGTGTCCCAGTCAGGATATAGAGGGAGGCTTCCTCTAGTCTCCGTCGATCTCCCCACCTGTTTGGTTTCTTTTGTTTGGACACTTACTTTGGTTTTACACTTACAACATTCATGCTGCACACACACTCTCATCCACACACTGATATTCATATGGGCTGATAATTAGTATAATTCAATAAATGTAGGGATGCACCGAAAATTCAGCCACCGAACGTTTTCGGCCGAAAATGGCCTTTCGGCTTTCGGCCGAAAGAGTTTTTTCACCGAAAATATATCACCGAAACAGAAGCAACCTGTAACCTAACGCGTGTTGTTGTGATGATGTCATCAAAACGCGGATTCATTACATGCGCGCTGTGAGCTCTTCAGTCCTGCGTCCTCCTCTTGGGACTCGGGAGCAATGCATCTCCTCGGGAGTCGCGCTGTTTCTATGTAAACTCCGCGCGCAACGAGTCCAATAAATGCGTCTTTAACATACTTTATCAATATTTACTATATGCCCGTTGCGGTTAATCACTGAGTGATCTAATATGCATATTATGCAGAGCGAGAGGGGGAGGGATTGTGTTTCTCACATTGACGCTGTCTGTCGCGCGTCTACTGTGCCAAAGTCATCTGGGGACTAGAAAGGTGCGCTCAGTAGAGCACAGATGTCTCTTTCTCTCTCTCTGATTGATTGAAAACTTTATTAACAGATTGCAGAATGGGTACAGTACGGCTCAATACACACAATTGTTAAGGGGATGCAGACCAGAGAAAGACTTTCGTCTTGTTTACATCAGGGTCCCCCATTTTCAATTCATCAGGACATATATGACATACATGACATACAGATAGACAGTACTGCTACATCTATACATTTATGACATACCAGATTTGCAAATACAATACTGTTTGTGATACAAAAATACCCATAATAGTGATTATTTATTATTTAAGTAAAGTTTTGCCATAATCATATACTTTTCCATAATCAGGTAGCTGAACAACATTGGTAAAAAAAATTCTATTCTATGAATCATTTTCGGGCTTTCGGTTTTCGGCCAACTGTTTCCTATTTTTGGTATCGGTTTCGGCCAAGAATTTCCCATTCGGTGCATCCCTAAATAAATGATTTAGTCATTTCTTAAATTGTGCCTGTGTCTCCCCTTTCTTGTTGCGAGCTTGAGCCAGCTCGTAACATTGGTAAACTGTAAATAATACAACTTTACCATGGACTCCAAAGCTAAGCTAGGATAATGTACGTCAGATAAACAGATGAGAAACACTGCTAAGATAACGTCATGGATTTTGCTAATGAAGGGTTAATATCCGAGGCTGCTGCGCAGGCCCGAAATTAGAGCCTGCCACCCGCCAATGGCGGGCAGATATTAGGTTTGGCAAGTGACACTGAGAGGTCTGTCCGCCACGTGGCGGGTAACAAAATAGTAATGTAAAATTATTTAAACTGCGGTGTGGTGACAGTGGCCTTTTTTGTTGCCCCCAATCTCTCCTTGCACGTCAATCTATCCTTGTTGTTTACCGACGTCACATCCGCTACTCTTCTTCTGCAGTGCCTGCTTGCACTGTAGGGAGCCAACGTTACGTCCGCCTGCCATCACGATTAGCTAACGTTAGTGTTGTGAAGGATCAGATTAAACCGAATATATATATTTATTTATGGATATATATTTAATAGTATTTGTATATCGTTTGATATCCCCTGTATATTCATTGTACAATATGCACTGAATATCCCTTTAGTCTACTGAACAGCCCATAATAGTTTCATTCTACCATTGGACGAGAACCTGGCGCCAGCAGCCATACCCCTAGGTTCAAGTTCAATCGTGCCGACCAACATGTCGTGGCAAGCCCGGTTCCGCGTAGGAATACGTCTAGCGAAATACGAATGGTACTATTTGTTCACAGCGCATATATATATGGCGCAAGTAAAGTAGAACTTTCTTTTAGTCCATTAGTTCTTTACCCTCCAACCTAGTAACAGACGCGAAGCCTCACCCACGACGCACGTGTGGTGCAGTAAGGCCTACTTGGCCTCAGAATAGGCATTGAGATATCGCGTGGATTAATAGTTGAATTGTCATAGTTTGGCACCATACCGTCGAGTTGGACTTATTTCTATTAAGCTAATAATAGTCTATTATGTATGGTGCATCGTTCGGTTAGAGTTATAAAGTGAGCAGCACCCCCATCGTTCCTGACGTTATCTGGAGTCTTAACCAGGCTGGGCAGACCACTTGTGGTGCTTGCATCCGAGGAGCTCCGGGCCAGGACGAGTGGACCTGTACATTGGATTACTTTACCCGGACGACGGCGAGCCTTCCACGGCTTGGATTATCTACATGCTTTGAGTGCTTTGATTATTCCATGGATAACGGCCAACACTGCTGAGTGTTGGAACTACCCCCCGGAGAGGAGTCCAGGTGAGACGGCGCTCTACACCAGTGAGGTCGCCTCACGTCTCTCCGTTGTGGACCGGCAGCTACCGTCCACCAGAGGGTCCAGCTGTATTCATCTGCGGACCGAGGTTCTGTGGGCATCGTGTTCAGGACTCTGAATTCTCCCAAGAAATCATCGGCCAGATGGGATACCGCCAGCGGCTCTTCTAACCCCCCCCTCCTACTGTCTTACAACCAGCGGGACCCCCCCCCCCCCTTAGTGTATCCAGCTATAATCATTTAAGTACCATCGCTATAGTTCCCTAAAGAACCGGGTTGTATACTTACTCCCTGCGTAACCAGAGATTGGACATTCAATGTTGATTTACCTACGAATACTCATTTGCCATACAAGTGCATTTCAAATCATAAATGTCATCAAGTGAACGTTGTATATACCCTTTGCTATATAAAATATTCGATTTGTACATTTGTGTGGACTTCGTTTCATCAGGTGGGAAAGTGTTCATCATATCTATATCATGTACTGGATGGCCAGAAGTTAAAGTACAAGAGGTAGTGGTTTAATACCATACTTATCAATACAGTCAGGGAATTGTACCCCTCAGTTACAATTGGTCCTTCGAGCCGGAGGGTAACTAGTGTAATATTAATATAGTGTTATTAATATTAAAATGGCCTATGATGAACACTCCACGAAACGGTCCTCCTAACGTAGAACGCCCGCAGCGCAGACGACAGCCACCTCAGTACTTAGAGGATTATGCTGTCAGTCAACTACCTAGCCTTCGACAAACGGTAAACGCGGTAAAAGTAGAAAGTAAAATTATGTCTGACCTTAACGACCAGGTTTCCCCGACCACAGAGGCCCTAGTAGGTTCTAATGTAACTGACCAAGCTCACGGTGGGGACCAGGAGGGAGCTGACATGCCTTTACCCCCCGCCAATACCGAAGAAGTAGTCCCCGACCAGCCCCGGGAGGAAGACAACCCTACAGAGAGAGAACTCTGCACGGAAGAAGAGGAGGAGAGCGCCGAGGAAATAGAGCTCCAGGACTCCCCAACGAGTACACCCAGGAGCGGCTCACCCAGGAGTGGCTCACCTCCACAACCGCCTTCCCCCAGCGAAGCGGAGAGGATGCTACAACAGGCGTTCCTCGTCAGCCTGACAGCCTCTACCGAACGCGATCGACTTCAGGGTGAACGCGATCGACTTCAGGGCGAACGCGATCGACTCCAAGCACAGCAACGGAGCGAAGAAGAGCGCATACGCCTGGAGATGGGACGCCTTCAGACGGAAGAGAATATGGCAAGAGACCGGGCCGACGCCCAGCGCGCCGCTGCCGGTGCCCAAAGAGAAGCAGATCTCACCAAGCGCGAAGTCGAGCGCGACAAGTTACAAGCGCAGCTAATGGAGCAGCTGATCCTCAAGGCAACACCCTCTCCCTCCGCCAGGGGTTCAAGGAACTCGTCGAGACAACAGTCAAGGGCAGCGTCTCCTAACCGAGCAAGCGACCCTGAACTTGACCAACAGACCAAGCCTATACCCCCCGCAGACCCCCTTCCCAGACCGGTGCAAGCGAGACCCAGCTACAAGGAAGGAGCGGCATACACTGCGGAGAAGCTAAATAAACGACTACAGGATCTGGAAGACCTGATAGAGGAAGAAGAGGGAGAGGAGGAGAACCAAGCCCGACGACAGCACAGTACTCCACCGGACCAGGAGGTCCAGTACAGCCCAGGCTATACCCCCGCGGCGCTGCGCTACAGACCCCCGACTCTATTCACGGGTGAGCACGACGCACGACCAGCCCCGAGGAATAGCACCTGGACCAGCGGGCCATGGTACCCTGTCGGTACCAGCCCACAGAGAGGCGCAAGAGGAGACTCGCCTAGGAGGTCTCTCCCCCAACGCTCGCCGATGTATCAGCCATCCACGGCGTCATACATTGCCACGCCGTCGTTTCCAGACTTCACCTATGAGAATCGAGCACAGTACACGGAGCTCCGGATGTGCTTAGAGACAATGATGGTGGATGTCGCTGATGAACGCCACAAGTATGCAATATTACTGAAGCACCTGAAAGTACCGCGAGCGCACAATATAGCGCTAGCCTATGCCACCTCTACGACCCCATACACCGCGGCCCTAGCAGCGCTGGACCAGAGATATGGACGTATATGGGATTACGTAATCCAAGAGATAAGGCATATTGATCGCCTACCCCCAGCAACAGACAATCGCTCATTAGACGACCTGTCAATCAAAGTGCAGTCCCTGGTAGGGATGCTGGGAGCGCAACGGGAAAAGGGCATGCATGAGCTATACGCCAACTCTAACGTCGAGAGGATTTTGGAGAAGCTGCCACCCGCAAGACAAGAGCGTTTTAGGCGGCAGAGGGACTACCGGGATCCTAACGGCCCCGAACCATCCCTCCTTGATCTAGCCGACTTCCTGGCGAGAGAAGTCAGCAGCTTACGACTGGATACGTTCGGGCGGAGCACGCCAAGCTCCAGAGAGGGAACCAGGAGAATAAATGATGGAAGAAGATCGGTGACTGTCATGCACCAATCAGAGTCAGTACCGAGCAGTAAGAGCCACAGTACCCCCTCGAGAAAAGAGAAGTGGAAGATGGTGTGCCCCTACTGTGAGAAAGAACACTGGCTGTCACAATGTGACCTGTTCACAAAGATGAATGCAGAAGAAGTGAGTCAATGGATAAAGTCCAACAGGCGCTGTTACCGATGTGCGCGCAGTCACATGGCAGCCGAATGCCGCCTAAAGAAAAGGTGCAGTCGGTGCGACGGAGCCCATCTAGATATACTACACGACAGTAACAGAAGACGGCCTTCACCTGCACCATCGAGCGGCACCAAGGCAAGTGTCATGTACATTGACCCCGCCAGCAGCAGCGGCGCCCAAGTGCTCTTAAAGGTAGTCCGTGTGACATTGAGCTACCAAGATAAAGTCATGGACACTTACGCCGTCCTTGATGACGGGTCGGAGAAGACCCTTCTGCTCGCGTCCGCTGCGGCCCAGTTGGGACTGCGGGGGAGCGAGAACCAAATGACGATTCGGACAATAAGAAGAGATTTAAAGACGATAAAGGGCGAGAATGTCTCCTTCACTATCGCAGCAAACGGGCAGCCAGAGCGACGGTATAGGATTACAAATGCTTTCACCAGCCAAGAAATAGGACTATCGCAGTACACCTACCCCATCGCCAAGTTGATGGATAAATATGTGCACCTGCGTCAACTACCTATCCCGCTCATAGACGGCGCTACCCCGACCCTGCTGATATGCAGAACTCATAGTCCCGATTGACCGGGTTCATACAGGACCCCGAGGCTGTCCTGCAGCAGTCGAGACCCGCCTAGGGTGGACACTACAAGGCCCCCTCGCTAAATCTCTCAACCGAACAGCAGCCACTAGCTGCCTCCACTCCAGAACGACAGAAGAAGACACCACTCTCCTGCAGCATGTCGAGAGGCTATGGACACTAGAGACAATGCCCTTTAAGAACGAAAAGAAAGATATTCGTTCTAAAGAAGACATTTACGCCATCAACCTACTCGAGCAAGGGACAAAGAGAGTCACAGCCGGCGGAGTGATGAGATACGCAACTCCACTCCTGAGGCGAGAGGGAATGCCCACCTTTCACGCAAAGAAAGACGCCACGGAGCGCTATCTATTGAACACGGAGCGGCGCCTAGCCAAAGACCCCGCTCAAGAGGGTGTGTACCGCGCTGAGATTGAGAAGCTAATCACAGCGGGACACGTAACAAAGATTGACATTAAAGAGGCCGATCAGACGACCGAATCATGGTACGTGCCGCATCACAAGGTCCACCACAACGGCAAGGACCGCATTGTGTTTAACTGCAGCTACCAGATCGGATCCCAAAATCTGAATAAAGAGCTCTTGCCCGGCCCCACACTCGGCCCCTCCCTACTAGGCGTGCTACTGCGCTTCCGCCAGGACAAGGTGGCTATCAGCGGGGATATCAAAGGGATGTTCCTGCAGGTGAGACTAGTGGAGGAGGACAAGCCCCTGCTGCGGTTCCTATGGAGAGAGAGAATCGGAGATGAGAACCCAGCCATCTACCAGTGGGAAGTACTCCCCTTCGGAACCACATGCAGCCCGTGCTGTGCTACATTTGCACTACAGAAACACGTCGCAGAGGACCCAGCAGCAGATGAAGAGGTCCGACACAGTGTGAAGAACAGTTTCTACGTGGACAACTGTTTACAAAGCGTTTCGACTCAAGAAGAAGCCGAGGCTCTCCTAATCAAGCTATGCGCCTCCCTGATCAAAGGCGGCTTTGATCTCAGGCAGTGGGCCAGCAGTGACCCGCACGTATTGCGCAGCCTCTCCCCCGCGGACAAGGCTGCCAGCAGCGAGACCTGGATGGCGACCATCCCAGGAGAAGCCCAAGAAATGACACTAGGACTAGCCTGGCGCTTCAAAACAGACTCGCTCCACTATAGACACAAACCCCTGACTCCAGAGCAGGGAAGGTCGACGGCGACACCGACCACCAGACGGAGTGTGTACAGAACACTCGCCAGACAATATGACCCGTTGGGATGTATTCTACCTTACACCACCAGGGCAAAGATGATTGTACGAGCACTATGGGACAAGGACCAGGGCTGGGACGACCCCATACCCGCACACCTTGCCTCAACATGGAGAGAGTGGGAGACGGAACTCCGCTCACTCCCAGGCGTCAATATACGCCGCAGCTACTTCCCATCCACAGTGAGGCCAGAGACATGCAAGATTGATCTACACGTCTTCAGCGACGCCTCCGAAGTAGCCTATGGATCGGTGGCCTACTTGCGTGCCCAAGAGAAGGGAGGAAAGATACACACTGCTTCCATCCTGGCTCGCTCAAGAATAGCCCCACGAAAGCAACAATCTATCCCGCGTCTAGAGCTCTGCGCAGCCCTAGCAGGAGCGCATCTAGCCACGTTAATCCAACGTGAACTCACCATTCCGGTGCACAGAACAATCTTGTGGTCAGATTCCACGACAGTACTCACATGGATCAAGTCTGATTCATGCAGATACAAAGTCTTCGTGGGAGTCAGAGTCACAGAGATTCAAGAGTTAACAGAAGCAGCGAGCTGGCGGTATGTGGACACCAAACACAACCCAGCTGACGTCATCACCCGGGGAATGTCTCTGGATGACCTCACCCGTCGCAACATCTACAGTGACGGACCAGAATTCCTCAAGCTCCCGGAAGAAGAGTGGCCTACGCCCACCCCACGGGAAGCAAGTAACGAGGAGGCTGAGAACAAGAAACCTATGTTCTGTGGACTGAGCACAGTCGCCTCCACAGACCCCAACATAGACGACTGCATTACCCTAGAGAGTGCGCAGCAAAAGACATTCCTGTGGCACCACCCAGAGATTCAGTCCACCACTGACATTTCAGCAGCTGACTACGAAGAAGCAGAACTTCTTCTACTACAACGAGCCCAGAGAGACTCGTTCCCCGATGAGCTAGACTGTCTACAGGGAGGAAAGCCCGTCCCATCAGACAGCAGACTGCTCCACCTGGCACCCGAGAGTGACGCCCATAATCTCATCAGAGTGGGTGGTCGCCTGCGGAGAGCCCCCGATCTACCGGATGACATTAAGTACCCGATAGTCTTGAACAGCCGACACAAGGTCACAGAGCTGATCATAAAGAAATACGACGAGGATGTACACCACGCAGGAGCAGAGAGAGTCTTCGCGGAGATCAGACGTCGCTATTGGATACTTCAAGGAAGAGAAGCGGTGCGACGCTTCCAGCGAACCTGTCTAGACTGCCGAAAGTGGCGCGCGCAGCCCAGCATACCACGGATGGCTGACTTACCCCCCTGTCGCCTCCGACTCGGCGACAAGCCATTCCACTCCACAGGCATGGACTGTTTTGGCCCGTTGTATATAAAGAGAGGAAGAGGAACCGAGAAGCGGTGGGGTATTGTATTCAAATGCATGACCACCAGAGCGATACATATCGAGCTCCTTCCGACCATGAGCACAGACTCATTCCTTATGGCCTTCCGAAGATTCACATCACGGAAAGGAAAACCGTCTACATTGTTGTCTGATCACGGGACAAACTTCAAAGGCGGAGAAAGAGAGCTGAGAGAGAGCTTCCAAGCTATGGGCCCAGAACTTAAGACCCACCTAGCTCCATCCCAGATTGACTTCCAGTTTAATCCCCCGAACGCACCCCACTTCGGTGGAACCTGGGAACGAGAAGTACGTTCTATAAAGACAGCCCTGTACGCCGTGCTTGGGGCCCAGACTGTGGCGGAGGAAGTCCTAATGACAGTCCTCACGGAGATCGAGGGAGTATTGAACTCAAAACCCCTCGGTTACGTCTCCAGCGATGTAGCAGATGTCGACCCAGTCACCCCCAACACACTCTTAATGGGGCGGCTGGACCCCGCGCTACCCCAGACAATGTACAGGCCTGAAGAAGCGAACGGCCGAAGAATGTGGAGGTACAGTCAAGTACTAGCTGACAAGTTTTGGAGCAGCTTCCTACTCCACTACCTACCGTCTCTACAGACCCGCCAGAAGTGGGTAAAGGAGAGAGACAATTTGACAGAAGGAACAGTCGTCATGATTATCGACCAGTCACTACCCAGAGCTATGTGGCCGGCTGGCCGCGTAAGCAAAGTGATCACCGGTGCCGATGGCAAGGTCCGAGCAGCTGAAGTGCTCGCCCAAGGGCGAACTTACACACAACCCGTGGCGAGGCTAATAGAACTGCCCCGACTCCCAGATACTATCGATGATGACCATGACCCCATGACTTTGTGAGTTGACTGACCCTTACAGCGGACCTTGAGTGGTAGACAGTGCGGTTAATCTGTCTCTGCTTAGCTAATTAGGTGGGACTAATTAGGGGGCGGCTGTTGTGAAGGATCAGATTAAACCGAATATATATATTTATTTATGGATATATATTTAATGGTATTTGTATATCGTTTGATATCCCCTGTATATTCCTTGTACAATATGCACTGAATATCCCTTTAGTCTACTGAACAGCCCATAATAGTTTCATTCTACCATTGGACGAGAACCTGGCGCCAGCAGCCATACCCCTAGGTTCAAGTTCAATCGTGCCGACCAACATGTCGTGGCAAGCCCGGTTCCGCGTAGGAATACGTCTAGCGAAATACGAATGGTACTATTTGTTCACAGCGCATATATATATGGCGCAAGTAAAGTAGAACTTTCTTTTAGTCCATTAGATCTTTACCCTCCAACCTAGTAACAGATGCGAAGCCTCACCCACGACGCACGTGTGGTGCAGTAAGGCCTACTTGGCCTCAGAATAGGCATTGAGATATCGTGTGGATTAATAGTTGAATTGTCATAGTTTGGCACCATACCGTCGAGTTGGACGTATTTCTATTAAGCTAATAATAGTCTATTATGTATGGTGCATCGTTCGGTTAGAGTTATAAAGTGAGCAGCACCCCCATCGTTCCTGACGTTATCTGGAGTCTTAACCAGGCTGGGCAGACCACTTGTGGTGCTTGCATCCGAGGAGCTCCGGGCCAGGACGAGTGGACCTGTACATTGGATTACTTTACCCGGACGACGGCGAGCCTTCCACGGCTTGGATTATCTACATGCTTTGGGTGCTTTGATTATTCCATGGATAACGGCCAACACTGCTGAGTGTTGGAACTACCCCCCGGAGAGGAGTCCAGGTGAGACGGCGCTCTACACCAGTGAGGTCGCCTCACGTCTCTCCGTTGTGGACCGGCAGCTACCGTCCACCAGAGGGTCCAGCTGTATTCATCTGCGGACCGAGGTTCTGTGGGCATCGTGTTCAGGACTCTGAATTCTCCCAAGAAATCGTCGGCCAGATGGGATACCGCCAGCGGCTCTTCTAACCCCCCCCTCCTACTGTCTTACAACCAGCGGGACCCCCCCCCCCCCCTTAGTGTATCCAGCTATAATCATTTAAGTACCATCGCTATAGTTCCCTAAAGAACCGGGTTGTATACTTACTCCCTGCGTAACCAGAGATTGGACATTCAATGTTGATTTACCTACGAATACTCATTTGCCATACAAGTGCATTTCAAATCATAAATGTCATCAAGTGAACGTTGTATATACCCTTTGCTATATAAAATATTCGATTTGTACATTTGTGTGGACTTCGTTTCATCAGGTGGGAAAGTGTTCATCATATCTATATCATGTACTGGATGGCCAGAAGTTAAAGTACAAGAGGTAGTGGTTTAATACCATACTTATCAATACAGTCAGGGAATTGTACCCCTCAGTTACAGTTAGCTTATTAATAACGTTAAATGGGTTACAAATATGTGGAACCATATGGGTGAAGAAGCGGCAGCGAGAGTGGGACCACCTAACAAAAGAAAGTTTCGGGAGGAGTGGAAGTTTGGAGATAGCGGTGTTTCAAGAGACTGGCTACAGTATGATGCTGGGGCTGTAGTGATGAGTTGTTCCGTGTCCCGCAAGCATGTTTGCCATTTCTATTTTTCTCAATTTTCTGTATCATAATCAAGTATAATGCGTACAATTACAAAATGTATGATTCATGATTGCTCACTAATTCGCGTAATAGATAGCGAAATGCATGCTATTCTTGCATCGGAGCGTGGTGCCGCTGCAGGCACAAATCAAACTTTACCCACGTTTTATCAGAAGAAAAAACAAAACATCTGCTTCTATTTTAAGGTAAGACCTGTTTTTCCTAATTACAGTAACTATTATCATTATTGCTCATTTATTAATGTTCTATGGTATGTGTAGTGGCCGCTTGTCATTCGCTAATATTTTGACAATGTGCCACGATGCACCTTAGATGTTTTTCTACACGGGTCAGGTAACAAAAGTTGTGGATGTTGACAGAATTGAATGTCCAGGCTGCAGCTGATGTAGTTTGTAAGGTTTATTGTCCAAAAGAAAATAATGATTGAAAACAGAACAGTTTGCGTCTCTCTATTGCTCAGTGGCTCCGGTAGGAAAAAATTCTCACAGCAGGTGCATAACGTTGCTCTAATTACAGAGCATATTATATTAAGAGGTGGTGTGCCCCTAGTGTTGCGCTTGTCTCGTGTCTTTTAGTGTTGGATCAGATGGGCTAATCTGAGCATGTGTATTTCAATATGTGCGTCTGCATCATGCATGCAGACCTGTGTGGGTTCTGTAACGTTACTCATCTACAGCAAAGTCCTCGCTGCGCGCCGCTGACCGGCTATAGCTCAGAGTATAAAGCACATACCTTATTAAACTACATTTCCCTCAAAGCTCAGAGTATAATGCACATACCTTATTAAACTACATTTCCCTCACACTTCAGAGTATAATGCACAATGAGTCATTGAATACCTGCAGTTTAATGCGGGATCGGTACAAGACCCCAGAATTTTATGGAACTCGGTATCAGGAGTAACACTACTCTCTTTGCCTCCAACCTCCGCAAGGAACGTCTCTCCAAATTGGTAGAACTGGAAGGGCTTCACTCTTCGTTGTTCTCCTCTTTACAACGCAACTACTCTTGTCGACTGGAGTTTCAAATTAAAATGTTGAAAAAGGAGATTAACTCCATCTTAAGACAACAATCTGAATTTCAAATACACAGAACAAGACAACATTATTACTTTCATGGCTCTAAACCTAGTCACCTACTAGCTATGAAGATACGGGCCAGTGAACAATTTGCGGATATCCCTGCCATCAAAGACCAAGAGGGGATGGTTACCACCGACCCCAAAAAAATCAACGAGACTTTTCGCACGTTTTATTTTAACCTGTACGAGTCAGAAGTGATCTTTGATCATAATAAGATGGAGGAATTCCTTGATCAAATTAACTTACCACAACTCTCAGAGGAAGACGCTAAACGGTTAGATGCACCCATTACACTAGAGGAACTAAGGGAGGCGATTTCTGACTTGCAAAGTGGTAAGGCCCCTGGCTGGGACGGTATTCCGCCCGAACTGTACCTCTCATGCTGGGATGTAATTGGACCCCTATTACTTGATATGATTTTACACTCAGTCAAAGAGGGAAACTTTTCCAGGGATGTCAATATGGCACTCATATCTGTCCTACTTATGAAAGATAAGGACCCCACCGAATGTGGCAGTTATAGACCCTTAAGCCTCCTTGGAACCGATCTCAAGCTGTCCGCTAAGGTACTAGCCATCCGACTTCAAAAGCATATGACATCTCTAGTTCACCCTGATCAGACAGGCTTCATAAGAGGCCGTCTGATCACGGATAATATTAGACGGTTACTGCATGTGATAGATGCCAGCAAGGATGCCGCGCCCTTTGACAGGTTGGAATGGTCTTATTTATGGGCAGTACTTAGAAGGATGGGGTTAGGTGAAGGGTTCATTCATATGATCAAAGTACTATATACAGGTCCATCGGCCATTATTTTAACAGGTAAACTCTGCTCTCCACTCTTCCCTGTGTCGCGCTAGTCCAGACAGGGTTGTCCTCTTAGTCCCGGACTATTTGCTCTATCCCTTGAACCTTTAGCACAGTACATAAGACAATCCCAGTCCATAGCACCGATCTCAATTAAGGGCACACACACATCAGCTTATATGCAGATGATGTAATCTTGTTCATGAAAAACCCCACCACCTCCCTACCTCATCTTCTCAAAGTAATAGATGATTTTGGCAATCTATCGGGGCAAAAATCGGCCTTCCTTCCACTCAATGTGACTGCGAAGGCTACCATCCTCCCAGCAAATATACCCATGGTAGAACACTTTAAATGTCTTGGAGTTGAAATATTCCCCACTATAAGCCAAACGGTGAAGTATAATTATTCCGGATTGCGAGACAGGATCACAGATGACTTCAGCAGGTGGTAAAAATAAAAAAACTCATTACAGGCCTGAGCGTCAATAGTTAAGATGAATGTTTTGCCCAGAATTAACTTCATCAGCTCCATGTTGCCGTTACACCCCCCCCCCTGCTGGTTACTGGCAAAAACTACACTCTGCTGCATATACATTTATTTGGAACAGCAAACGCCCACGATTTAAAAGATCCACTGCACATAGAAATAAAACAGACGGGGGTTTAGCCTTTCCAGACTTCAAATATTACTTTAAAGCGTTCTCTTTAAGACCACTGATCACCTGGTTTGATTCTCAAGCAGCGGTATCCTGGAGACCATTAGAGGAGAACATAGTGGCACCACAGACTGCAGGATATAGTGTACACCAACATATCAATTAAGCAATGCAACTTAAGATTTGGCCCTCTTATTACACATGTGACCCGGATATGGCGTGACACACAGAAAACATTTACTAACCACCATAAATGACACAGGCCAGGGTTCGAAATTAACGGGGGCTCGGGGCAAAATGCCCTTGAAAATGGACAAAATGCCCCCGAATATCAGTTAAGGGGGGCAGAAAATGCCCCCGACAGTTTACTAATTATATATATAATTATATATATGATCTACAGTGCGAGCATTTCCCTTGTATTTGGCCCTAATAATATGTGTGCGCGCGCCACCCGGAAAAATCATTTACTCGAGACGAGTGACGATTACAAAACAGCTCCGCTGTTATAATAGTCCCACATTACACAAGGCGCATAAACGTCCAATCCCAGTAGCGCCCGAAAACAAAGTCACGTTACCGGCTTAGGCAAGTTATACATTCAGAATCAGACAACGCAAAAAAATCAGCCAGCCATGAAGCCCATTCATTTTTATTTTGAGCAAAAGAGAGACGAGGAGAAAGAGAGGAATCCGGCTGACATGGCTTTTGAAGTGATATTCGCACGTGTTTTTGCGGGTCCAGTCCCCACGGTATGTTGACAGAATTCGCAAAACACCTTATCGACTGAAGCATAAAAGTCATTAGGATACTGCTCTGCTCTGAATTTAGGGCTTAGTGGGGAATTTCTTCCGACGTTAACGTTAACGACGCACCGAAGCAGCTAGACCATTTCTCCGTGTTGTGTGTAACACGCAGCGGTCCCCGCCTCCTCCCTCCTTGCAACAAACGTTCCACCCAAAAACGGAATTTCTATTTCATAATGAATTAAATAATTGTATAAAGAATTTTCAATGTTCTGTCATCTAATAATATATTCCATTACCTTTCCTATCTGTATCAAAGTCAAAATGTTGGTATCATAACAACACTACAACATACAAAAGCAGCTTGACAACCGATATCCTTTGCGTTTGATTGATTGAAAACTTTATTAACAGATTGCAGAATGGGTACAATACAGTACAGCTCAATACACACAAGTTAAGGGGATGCAGACCAGAGAAAGACTTTCGTCTTGTTTACATCAGGGTCCCCCATTTTCAATTCATAGTGTGCACACGCACAGTATAATAATGCATGAGATAAATAGTTAATAAACTCTGTTACTTGAACAATTTTCACTGTGCTCCTAAATTTCTTTGTGTGCTCCTAAATTTTTATTTAGATTTTATTTATTAACATTTTATTTAGGAGCACATGTGCTCCTTGGGAAAAAGGTTAGCGTAGAGCCCTATATATGGAGACATTAACATTACATTATCAAACATAGGGACGAAGACTGTAAAAAAAAGTGTCAACAATGTTTTATAATCCTTATGTTAATTTTCATCATAAAAATTCAGTGCCCCCGAAATACAAAAAAAAGCCCCCGAAAATCAATTAAGGGGGGCAAAAAAAGCCCTTGAAAAAAAATGTTAATTTCTAACCCTGACACAGGCATTCTCCCCTATTTAATAACAATTTACTCCTTATTGAACAACAACCTATCAGATACCCTGATTGGGGGGGGGGGGGGGGAAGAGCGAGCAAGAGCCCATGTATTGTATTTATTATTTTTATGTCTTTTAGTCTACTTTCATTCTGATTTAATTACTGGACTGTCATTATTGTTATTATTATTTCTGTTATTGTCCTGTGATTTATCGTTGATTATTACTGTTACTGTATTGTTTGTCTTGTTTCATGTAAAAAAATTAAAAATAAAAAACATTTGTTAAAAAATATATATATATATATAAAGCACATACCTTATTAAACTACATGTCCCTCAAAGCTCAGAGTATAAAGCACATACCTTATTAGGACTGATTAGATCAAAGTGTTCCCACATTTGAGAACGGCGTCTCTTCTTAGCTGTCTCCATGGTGATCAAAACAACTCTCCGAGTCAGACTACAAAACCCCACATCAAGGGAAATGTTTTATGTAGAGTAGAATGCCGCGCAAACCAGGGTTTCCGTTAGAAAAAATTGTTGCCGGTCTCCGTGACCTGCAAGATTTCAATCTACCGGACAAATGAGATTAATTCCGGTCATAGTTTATTGAGCTTTAAAACAATCGATAGGCAGGCTATATAAAGAATGTCATCCTCAAGGCATGTAGATTTATAATAGTATTACTTAAAACTAGGCTACTTTTGCGTATACAGTCATTAATATATTCCAAATAAAATAAGTCCCTCGATACTCCGTGCTGCTGCTGACTTGAAATAAAATAGACCGCGTATGTGGGCAGTCGGTCAGACACTAAACAGCAGTCTGTTATAATCACATTTTTATGAGCTAACGAATTCCGTTATATTGGACATTTGTATTAATTATATCAAGCGAAGAACTGAGAAAGCAGAGAGACGGCAACATTATCGTGGTTTGCGTGACGACTCTCTCCACCTCGCAACGACTTATTTGCAAAGAGTATGGCGCTGCAGAGAAGCTGATTCAGCTGTTATTGGCTCTTTTCTGGGAACCGCACAGCAGCGCCCCCCACCCAACATTGGCTGAAAATGGCTGAATTGGAGTACTGCTGGAATACTGCATTGTGCTGATAGTGCTCTGGCTCTGCAGCTTCACAAAAGTTCGCACACCCAGCACTAAGCTCTCGCTGACGACGTCGTTGTCATTATTAGAAGCAAAGAGGAAACAAATGTAATGATCGTTTCGTTCATCGCATAGGCTATTTAATTTTAGCCTATTTTAATACAATTCAAATAATCAAATTGTGCTTAGACTCAGGGAATTATTTTCACCGGACATTAAGACCGGAGAGATGAAATATGTCGGACTTCAACAGATTTTGCCGGTCAAATACCGGTAATTACCGGCTAACGGAAACGCTGGCGCAAACAAAAGGCGTGTTCGAGATTGATTTCGGCTCGCCTCGAAAGTAGACGAGTAGACTAGTGCAGCCGGGGGAGGAGTCGGAACGTTGAACACTTCAGATTTGAATACAGCCTCTCGCCTAGTCTCGCATGGCAGATATCGCGTTCACATTACCACACGCACACACACACCAGTCCAGCTCATTATAATGCGAGGGCCGCGTGAACAATTAGATTAGATTCAAATGTATTGTCATCACACAGCACACTAGGTATTAATATACCATATTTATATTCCATCTTGTTGCACGCTCCTGCCCACTGCATAATAAATAAATAAACTATATATGTAAAACATGAAAGAAATAAAATAAAAATTTAAACACCCGTGAATATCCCTTCCTCATCCCTGTACCTTGTGAACATCATTTCCTTATACATCAGTTTGAATTGTTTCATGTTTGGACATTTCTTTAGCACCACATTTAGACTGTTCCACAGTTTCACTCCACATATCGAGATGCAGTGTCTTCTCATGGTAGTGCGTACATTTAGCACTTTTAAATTGTGTTCTCCCCTCAGATTATAACCCCCCTCCCTATCAAAGAACAGTTCTTGAATGTTTCTTGGAAGTGCATGACTTTTTGCTTTATACATTAATTGTGCCGTTTTAAATTCCACAAGATCATTTAACTTCAATGTCTTTGACTCCAAAAACAATATGTTAGTGTGATCACGATAACCTGCAATGTGAACTATCCTTATGGCCCTTTTTTAGAGTATAAAAAGTGGTTGTAGTGTAGACTTATAATTGTTTCCCCAGACTTCAGCACAGTAATTTAAATATGGTAAAACTAGTGAACAGTAGAGAATGTAGAGTGATTTTCTATCCAGAATGTGCTTTACTTTACTCATGACTGAAATGCTTCGTGAGAGTTTAGATTGGACATGTTTTATGTGAGGTTTTATACTGTATATTGAGGCAAAACAGAATTATATATACACTATATATTGAGGCAAAACAGAATTATTCAGCAGTGTATGTGTGTGTGTGTATTAGGGCTGGGCGATATGGCCTAAATATGATATCACGATATTTTCTGACCTTTCGGCGATACACGATACGCATCACAATGTTTTACTTTTTTTCCCCAAACAATTCATTATGAGGCTTACCAAGACAGTATTTGAGTTTGCAAGCTAACATTAAAGACAAAATAAAATACCCATGCATTTAGCATTTTTATATTATATATTAGATTTAGATTATTGGATTATTAGATTATATATTGCATATATTTAGCAATGAGATATTATATGATTTAGATATGAAATATGATGAATTGAAAATGGGGGACCCTGATGTAAACAAGACGAAAGTCTTTCTCTGGTCTGCATCCTCCAGTCCACTGTTGACTGTTGTTGTATTGAGCTGTACTGTATTGTACACATGCTGCAATCTGTTAATAACGTTTTCATTCATTCAGTCGGCAAACAGAATCATTTTGATTGACAGTCGCGTCTGCCAATTACGTCTTAGCACCAATCGGCAAGCGCGTATTCATTTTTTACTTCCGCCATTGGAGAGCTCAATGACAACAACAATGGCAGCGGTAGCTCGCCGCGGCCGACGTTTAGCTTTTAGCTCCGCAGAATGACTAACCGACTGGAGGCATAATGATTTTACTGCAACGGATGTTATAATAAAAGCCTTTCCATACATCTGTCTGATTGAAAACGTTATTAACAGACCGCAGAATGGGCACAACTGAGTCAGCACGGGCTGAGATATGAACGACTAATGCTTGCTATATCTAGGTCGACCTCGGTCGTTGCTATGTAAATACGCTGATGTTATTGAAAGTGTAACTATATAATGTTAATGCCACAAAACGAATGCCTTTGTTATCATAAGTAGTCACTTTTGATGCAGTAGTGTGTGTGTGGGGCGGCGCTGTTCAAAAGTGTCAACGTGTGGACCAGATTGACGCGACACAAGCCTCTTGGGCAAAACATCACGATATCCACGATACGTTTAAAAAGTGTATCGTTAATGAACTGTACCCGATATTTATATAATATCGTCATATCGCCCAGCCCTAGTGTGTATACAGTATCAGCTGCTGCATCGTTAATGAACTATAGATTTATATGGAATTCGTTAATCTATTCTAGTCGGTTAACTGTGAGCCAGACGGCTTAGAGAAGTACTGTACATAGACCGGTAATGCTCAGATTGCTCATTGAGTCATGACTATAAATGCAAAACGTAATTGTCGTATTTATTATCATTATAATTATTTAATTCCGATGATAGAAACAGTCCGTCTGTAGAATTGACTTGAAGAAGCTCTTGGTACCCAAACTCCTGTATCCAATAATAATAATAATAAATCTATCTGATAGAGGGGATTAGTGTTGTCACGATACTGGAATTTCTAACTTCGATACGATACCTTGAAAAGTATCGATATTCAATACCATTTTCAATACCACAGGGAAAAAGGTTCAATCTTAAAATGTTAAAAAAAATTGCTGGTCGATTCTCCTCAGCTTCTCTCTCGTACTATAAGAGAAGATAAATATAACACTTTTAAAACCCTTTGTTTATCTTTAGATCACACATTTAAAAATAACTGTTCATCTCACTTAAATCATTTTTATTGCAGAACATGGTATTTTCTCAAGCAGACAGATGTAAACACTGTAATCTGTGTTGCATGTACCTGACAAACTGAACTGTTTGTATTACAGTCATATTCCGACTTAACTGAATGCACATGTGTGTGTGTGGACTACTGTACTATTACAGGTATTGAAATGAACAATGCAACTTCCTTATACAAAAAAATTATAATTAAATATCGATATTTCGGGAAATGATTATTGAAACCGTTTTAAATATTCAGAATCGATATGTATCGATTTTTCGATATTTTTGACAACACTAAGAGGTACTGTGGCGCCTGGCTCTGAAGGCTGAGCGTGGCTCTGAGAGGTACTGTGGCGCCTGGCTCTGAAGGCTGAGCGTGGCTCTGAGAGGTACTGTGGGGCCTGGCTCTGAAGGCTGAGCGTGGCTTTAAGAGGTACTGTGGGGCCTGGCTCTGAAGGCTGAGCGTGGCTCTGAGAGGTACTGTGGCGCCTGGCTCTGAAGGCTGAGCGTGGCTCTGAGAGGTACTGTGGCGCCTGGCTCTGAAGGCTGTGCGTGGCTCTGAGAGGTACTGTGGGGCCTGGCTCTGAAGGCTGAGCGTGGCTCTGAGAGGTACTGTGGCACCTGGCTCTGAAGGCTGAGCGTGGCTCTGAGAGGTACTGTGGGGCCTGGCTCTGAAGGCTGAGCTCAAAGGACTGTTTGTTATTTAAGATGAGGTCGGACTCGGCACTGACAGATTTGTGTTCATTGTGCTGCTTTTATAAAGCCTCAAATGACGGCTTACAATATTTCATGAAAGCAAAGTGTTTTGTTTGTCTAAGATTTAAAAAGGTTTAAACTTTACAGCACTGACAAAGTTGAACAAAGTGCTGTACAAGTCCCACAACATAATTTTTTTTTTTAAAGATTTAAAAAAATAAATAATATTTTATTTATTAGGGTCGGCCAACCAAGGTGTCAATGGCAGTAGGTGTGGTGGCCGTTTAACATTCCAGACTGCAGGCAGTAACCAATCACGCCGCATCATCAAACTAACCGATGCCAGTCTGGTCTTCAAAATCCAGTCTGGTCTAGCCCCACTTTCAGATTTTTCACCTCCAGGTTCACCAGAACTGTTGTACCGGGTGACTTGGCTGTTCCATTAAGGACAAGTACATTTAGCAAATCAGCCCTCTCCGTGAGAGCTGCCAAGACCTGGAACTCCATTCCAAGTTACATGCCGCCTGGGCATAACACGGATCACCTGAGGCCAAGGGCTTGCTCTACGAGGGCATAATGAGACTGAGTCAGAGTTAATCAAATCGTGGAAACTTTTTAGAGCTACTATGTACATTGTTTTCAAAGCAGCTTCACATTGAAAGTGATCTCACAGACAAACTTAAAGCAGAAAGGATCATTGATGCGCGAAACGTCGCATTTATTTTGTTGCATTAAGGTAAGACAATGGTTAATCATATTGGATGTCTACATTTGAACAATTAATTTGCACTATATGAAATGAGTGGGGCTCGCTGTAGTAGCCTAGTGGGTGTGTGTATTGTATGAAATCAGAACCTGGACAGCACCGTTTGCGTGCAAGCAAAAAAGAAAAAGGAAAACCATCCCATCTACAGCCTACCCTAATGTCCAGCTCACCCGACACCTATGGATTGTACAACTTCAAGGCTCCTTTCGAGCCGCTTCTGCAAGGAGGAGCAATAAGAGGAAACAATGTTTACATGTTTGTACTTACAGATGTTGTGGTGTCCAGTCTGCTGTCTGGTTCCACAAGAAGAAGGTTCTGATCCAGATGTTTGAGTAGAAAGCCTTGGTCCAGTAGAGTCACAGAGACACTTTACACTAGAAACACACAAAGCGTGTGTCAGTCATTCAGGAAGATGTGTTGTGGAGCGGATAGAGGGCGAGACTACTTTCAGAGAGGAGAGGGGGGGGGGGGGGGGGGGGGTTGGGTAGGGGGGACTCTGTACAAACAAAACTGTACATTGGATTATTGACAAGACCATACTTGGTAATTTACTGTACATTGGAGGGGGTTGTGTTCGGACATTTACAGGGGCCAGTTTCGAGTTGCAGTCTCCCTTAGGTGTTTTTTGAGAGTGTTTTTGAAAGTGGGTAGTGATTCACATTCCTTTACAGCTTTGGGTAGGGCGTTCCACATTGATGTGGCATAATTGCGAAACGTGTTTAGTCCCTTGTTTGAGCCGAATCTGGGTTTAACATGATTTGTGGAGCTCCCTCTGGTGTTGTGATCGTGGTATTCACTGACCTTTGGGAAGTATTTTGTCATGTACATGGGTACCTTGGTCGTGTAGTGTATCTTGTAGACCAGGCCCATTGCAAGTTGCTGTACTCTGTTGTCTACTCTAAGCCATCCTAGTTTGTCAAAGTGGGCAGGGGTGAGGTGGGTTCTAGGGGTAAGGTCAAGTAGAAGTCTGACCAGTTTGTTTTGTGATGTTTGTAATTTTGTTTTTAGCGCCTTTGAGGTGCTTTGGTACCATGAGGTGCAAGCATAGTCGTAATACCCTTGAATGAGTGCTCCTGCCAGAGTCTTCAGGGTATTCTTGTTTACCAGAGAGGAGATCCGGTACAAGAATCTAGTTCGTTGGTTGACTTTTTTTATTACCTTGGACGCCATTTTGTCACGAAAGTCTTTCTCTGGTCTGCATCCCCTTAACAATTGTGTGTATTGAGCCGTACTGTATTGTACCCATTCTGCAATCTGTTAATAAAATGTTCAATCAATCAGTCAAATCAAACTCACCGAAGACTATGCAGCCCTAGTGTAATTCCCTCTTATGCGATGATGACAGCAACACGTTCTTTATAGCACTGGTGGGATTTCTTTACAATCCGGACGGTGAGAACTGTTAAACACATGAAATACAATAAATCACTGATCAAACAATAACAACATAGATCCATCTTATTTCTACTCGTCTCTTAGTGTAACATGTCTTTGCAATATTGTTAAACAAATTAACGTAACCTACAAAACACATTAAGTCCTTCTGCAATAATAACTCACTTAGTAAACATTTAGTTAGCAGCACTTTAGCTGCATGGCTTGGGCGACACATAGCTAACAACCACAACACCAACACCTACCTTACTGCTGCTGCAATAAGAGAGGACATTGTGGGGACTGTAGCATCTTCTGGACGTTGTAACAATGACAATAAAGATCATTCTATTCTATTGATCTTATGAACTCTTTACAAGAAGAAGTGAAACTATCTCTTTACAAGAAGAAGTGAAACTATCTCTTAAATCCGCGGAGATTTTGACACGCGTGCGTCGGCATAAAACGTCCCCGGACACTGTGGGCTGGGCTTCAACATTAGTTCCGCCATTAAACTAGCAGCATTTGAATGAATGAATGAATGAAAAACTTTATTTAACAGATTGCAGAATGGGTACAATACAGTACGGCTCAATACATACAATTGTTAAGGGGATGCAGACCTGAGAAAGACGTTTGTCTTGTTTCCATCAGGGTCCCCCATTTTCAATTCATATAGACATTTATTATGACATACACAACATACATGACATTTATGGCATAGGGACATATAGGTATTTAGTACTGATACATTTGTGACATAAGCGGTATTCAAATATACAGTACTGTTACCCCTAGATCCTGACAGAGTATATACGATGGGGAGGGGACTGTCCATTAGGTTCCTTCAACATTAGTTCCGCCATTAAACTAGCAGCATTTAAGTAAATCAAAGCATGTGTAAGCACTGAATGAATGAATGAATGAATGAATGAATGAATGAATGAATGAATGAATGAATGAATGAATGAATGAATGAATGAATGAATGAATGAATGACAACTTTATTTAACAGATTGTAGAATGGGTACAATTATAATTTCATGTGTGTGCATGTATCATTTCATGTGTGTGCATGTATCAATTCCTGTGTGAGAATTGTAGCTCCATATTTGTATACAGAGAAGCACTTTAATGGATATTGCAGTGAAAATGCTAATGAGAAAGTATAAAATAGAATGAATAGTTGTAAGGATTAACATTTGAAGTAATGCTTTATAATTAGAACAGTGGGGCCAACAACAGTATACAGCAGCACAGTCTCAAGTGTGTTATTGCTATCGCTGTAAAGGCCGAATGAGTGTTTTTGTTATGGATTATTATTATTAATATTATCATTATTATTATTATTATTATTATTATTATTATTATTATTATTATTATTATTATTATTATTATTATTATTATTATTATTACCAATAGAAGGTTATGATTTATGGGAATGTTATGATTATCTGTGTAACCAGTTGGGTGGACTCTGTTGTACTGTGGGCGGATCACCTGCACCTCTCAGGTGGGTCGGCCCACGGCGCGATGGAGATCATTAAATGGGTGATCGGGATCAGCTGTGGGTTGGTAGGACGGGGAAAGCATAATATTTTCTGACCGCTTCAGGACGCTTCGGGAACGCTTTAGAATAGTCTTTAGAAACACTTTGAACAATTAGAACCACGGTTATAGGAAATAGGATCGCTTTGATCACCTCTCCCATGTAACCTATCTTTTCTAAATAAATCGGATATCACGTTTGGTATCTGATAACGGAACTCAAGGTGTGGAGACTATTCTTTGGATGAAGCGCGTACGGAATCACTCCCCGACTACCAGGAAGCGGACCCGGGCAGAGGCCGCTACAATCGCTATATTGACAATGTGAACAGATTTGTTTGTATTATTTTTTAATTGATTGATTGATTGATTCATTACCCAAATGTGAACAATTGTGTTTGATATTGAGATTGTTTGTATTATTGTTCATTGAATTCATTACACAAATGAGAGCAACAGCATGTGTGTTTGTTTGATTCTCCACTCCCCCCTATGCAGGGGGTGCAACACTAGGTCCTCTGCTGTGCAGGGTCCACCTAACAGAGGACATGGAAGGAGGTGCTCCATGGTCTGGGGTTCTGTGCCACAGTCGCATGTGGTTGGGCCACTAAGATAGCCCCATCTGCTTGGGGCTTCCCTGGAACCATAGATATATATAGAACACTAGATAGCTTGCCCGCGCTGCCGTTCAATGGAGAGCGACGTCACTGAACCGCCGCCATCTTGCCCAGGTCAGCCTTGAGTGAGAGTGAGTGAGCTGCACAGACAAAAATACTCATAACTCGCTAAAATATTGACGGATTTACAAACGGTTTGGTTTATTACAAGCATTATTAACGTGGCTATGATTCAAGCGGTTTGTAAAAAAAAAAAACATCTTTTAAAAAAAAAATTATTTATAAGTATGCAGTATCATAACTACATCTTTGATGTTTATAGCAAACCAACCTGTTTGTAAATCCGTCAATATTTCAGCGAGTTATGAGTATTTTTGTCTGTGCAGCTCACTCACTCTCACTCAAGGCTGACCTGGGCAAGATGGCGGCGGTTCAGTGACGCTGGTGACTCCGCCTTAAGCTATCTAGTGTTCTATATATATCTATGCCTGGAACAGCCAACACCTGGAAAGGAGCTAAGCAGCTACAGTATGACCCACGTGGCGTGTGGCCGGGAAGCCTAAATATTAAAGGCAACCAACTTGTGTCTAGCCACGCCCCCAACTTGCGCATTATGTAGCAGTAATCCCCCTTCTTTTAACATTGAAAACTAGCTCAACTGGTAGTGCTGCCTTGCTGTGGATCCTGCGGTCCGTTGTTGACCAGTTGAGCTAGTTTTTTTTTTAAACGTGCATTCTTTCGCCGGTTAAGTTTAGGCATGTTAAGTTTAAGCATTGTTTCGGAGTTAGTTAAGGTTAGGGTTAAGGTTAGGCATTGTTTCGGAGTTGGTTAAGGTTAGAAGGGTTAAGTTTAGGCGCTGTTTCGGAGCTGGTTAAGGTTAGAGTTTGTCTTAGAGAATGGCAATATTCTTTCGGAGTTAGTTACGGTTAAGGTTAAGTTTAGGCATTGTTTGGGAGTTGGTTAAGGTTAGGGTTAAGGTTAGGCATTGTTTCGGAGTTGGTTAAGGTTAGAAGGGTTAAGTTTAGGCGCTGTTTCGGAGCTGGTTAAGGTTAGAGTTTGTCTTAGAGAATGGCAATAGACAGCCTATTTCCGCGCTGCAGCTCATAGCTGTCAACATTGGCAGGAGAAAAAACGTGCACATTTTAGCCTCCCTCTCGGCCCCGCCCCCTCCCAATGGAGCTGCCTCGTCACTGTATTATTTTACAGATTACTTTTGTTTTCCTACTTTAAGTGTAAATGCTATAAAAATACAGTAAATTACCTTTTATCAAAATATTAACCATTAAATAAAGGTTGTAATCTGTAAATGTATTTGATTTTACTGTAATTTGACAGTATTTGGAAACCATTGATGCCAGACATTTAGTTTTCTTGCATTTTTTTTCTTACAGTGTACAGTCAGTGAATCCTAAATCTCCACAAGGCAACCACTTAGAACATGAAGAACATATTTAGTATAACAGCGAACAGATATAATAACTAATTGTAAGAATTCTGTGTTTAAAACTGTTTTGAAACAGTTTGTACTCTCCACAGAGGAGAGGTGGGGGGGGGGGGGGTTATTTTTGCATCTGAATAGAGCTGCGCGTTGGGATTCAGATTCACTGAGCCAGGTAAAGGCATTCACACAGAGAGAGTCATTAACGTTAACAATGGACGCATTCAGGTGAGGGTAGTTTGTCCACGCCCCCCCCCCCTCCCCAAACTAGCTGAAGTGTGAACATCTTTGAGAGGCATTTCCTCCCCTTGAGCGTTCTAGACAACAGACTGAGTTACAAGATTTAAATGAATATATGATATTCAAAACATTCTCAGATTTCAAAGTATGACATCATTTGAAAGCTTACATTCTGTACTTTCACAACCTGGATCTGGAAAATGAAAATGGAGACATGTCGGCACAAACGCTGGACTTGATCACATATATTTTATGAGTTTAAAAATATATATATATAAAAAAAAAATTATTTAAAAAAAAAAATCTTTTACATTTTTTTTTTCAAAAACGTGCCAAATCCGTGAACCGTGAACAGGGCGTGAAGAAGGTTGAAATACAGGAGAATCCCGGGAAAAACGGGAGGGTTGACAGCTAGTCTCGCGCTGCGCGGTCACATGGGCGTAGTGGCCAATCAGAGAAACGCTAAACACAAGTTGGTTGCCTAAAATATTCACGCGGCCGGGACTACACACAATATCGGACCTTAACAGGAAACCCAACAGCACCGCTAACCAGGGGCGTCCATTTGGTATGGCAAGGTATGGCAATCGCTATACCTTGGCGGCGGCCTGTGAAAAAAATATCTAATTTGCCTGACGCAGTGTATTCATCTCATCCGCAACGTTGATCTCTGTCATGTTAGACTGACACCCTACCACCACCCAGCCTGTAGATGGCACTGCCGCGCTGTAGTTGAACGCCAGGTAGAGGTGGTGATGCTCTTTATTTAATAATAAACAACCAAGCGACTGATTAACGTTAACGCCGGAGCCTTCGCTGCCTAAACGTTTTCTAAAACCTTGTCCGAATTTCAGGTGGGGTTAAATTAAACAAACTGTATAAAAGCCATAATACTGTTGATTCAAATTAATTAAGTCCATGTTATGTTGTGTCAATATACGAACACGTTCTACATGTTATTTTAGTGAAGCATGTTTTGATATTGTCAATCATCTCACTTTTACTAGGTGACTAAGGCCCCGTTTAGACGGAAACGCTAGCAGGTGAATCCGCAAAAATATTTTTTCGGTTGTGCCTTTCGTTTATACGGAAACGGCATTTTTACGGGGTGAAACCGCAAAAAAGTGAGACTACCTTCCAGGGTGGAATTCCTAGAAACGCAAAAGCTTTGCGCTCTCGTCTAAACTGTTAAAACGTATAAATCTGATAAAACGATGACGAAAGGTTTGTCACGGCTCTGGTCGCGCGTACTGCTTACGTCACAGGTAGCAGGTATGCGCCAGTAGCCGAGACGTAAACAAAGCAAGTATGTCTGACTTATATCAACGGAGATCACCTGAAGGCTACATTGGCAGTACTTTTAACCCTTTCACTGCCACACGACAGGTTAACCCTTTACTATCACACAACCGGCTGTCGTGTGGCAGTGAAAGGGTTAAATACACAAGAATCTGTCCCGCGGCGTGAGTGGACCCACTGTCTGTGAGTGACTCTGCCTTGGTCCAATCACATTCCCCATCCACAGTCTGCGAATCAGAGGCAGAGTAGGGCGGGTCTTCACAGCACGTCATGTGACATATGCGCCAATCGTGTGACAGCGGGGCTCCGTCGTCTGCACGGAGAATTCCACCCCAAAACGCTCGTCTAAACGTAAAATTAAAAGTGAAACCGCAAGATGACTTTTGCGGTTTCTGTTCACAAAACGCTCGTCTAAACGGGGCCTCAAATGAGAATATGCCGCCGCCAGAAAGGGAAAAAAAGGGAAATGGATATACAGAAGTTTTTTAGTCAAAGGGCAGCAGAGACTGAGACAAGTGATATAGGGAAGCCTCAGGTAAGGTCTTAATGTCTTAGTTATTATAACAGTGCAGTTCAGCATTCAGTAACCCATACATTTTGTGAAAGTGTTTTTGATACAACATTCTGTTGAACACACACCTCAAAACCATACCCAAGGAAAATTGGCTCAATTGCAAGAAAAATAATAGACAGTTATGATATTACATTCTGCTCAGCATAATATGTATGCAAAATATTGTGGTTCCCTGCTTTAGTCTGTTGCCACACATTTCTATACTAAATGCTTTTGTAGTCCTGTGTAGCTCAATAGATAGAGCATAACTTGTATAAAAGGCATCCACCAAATTGCATATTATATAGAGTAGCTAAATCTGTAATGTTTTGTTTTGTTTCTAAGGAAATTGAAGTTGAACCAGGTCCACCTGCTAGGAGAGATGTAGACAGCAACAGTGACCATGATGATGAGATTGGCAGTGCAGTTCAATGCAGCAGCGAAGACATTAGTCAATCAAAAACCAACTCTCCAGTGCAACCTATTTTATGTCAGTTCCCCACAAGGAATGGGAGAAGGTTCAATACCCAGCTATACAAAGCATATGAATGGATTGAATACTCGGTGCAAAAGGACAGTGTATTTTGTTTTGCGTGCAGGCACTTTGGTGGGGTGTCAACATCTCAAGGGGACAGGCTTGGACACAGAGTCTTTATGGATAAGGGGTTTTCCTAGAGATGTTCCGATACCATTTTTCCCTTTCCGATCCGATACCTAAGCTTTGGGTATCGGCCGATACTGATGCATACATAAAAAAAATAAAAATAAAAAAATTATATAAATTATACTTTTTTTTTTTTTTTTTTTTTTTACAGATACTGTTATACTGTTTTTTTTAGTCATAACTAGAAAGTAATGGTATTTATTCAACAACAGGTGATTGTATAGATTTGTATTAGTATTATTGTTGTGAAGGGCCAGATTAAACCGAATATATATATTTATTTATATATATATATTTAATTGTATTTGTATATTCTCTAATATTCCCTGATATCCCTTGTATATTCCTTGTACAATATGCATTGAATATCCATTCTAGCCTACTGAACATCCCATAATAGTCTCCATTCTACTATTGGTCGAGACCTTGGTGCCAGGCTGCCATACCCCTCAGACCCAGTTCAAACGTACCGCTCCACATGTACGAACAAGTCCTAGTTCCGCGTAGGAATCTGGCTACCGCACCACCAATGGGACTATTTGTTCATAGTGCGTATATATACTGCGCTACTAAAGTAGGACTTTCTTTTCAGTCCAGTTTCTTACCCTCCAATAGAGTCACAGACGTAAAGCCTCCCCGCGACGCCACGTGTGGGAGTAAGGCCAAGTTCGCCTACCATCGGTATTGAGACATCGTGTATATTAATATTTGAATAGTCATATTTGGCACTATATCGTCGAGTTGGACGTAGTCTATTAAGCTAATAATAGTCTGTTAATATATAGTGCTTCGTGCGGTGAGAATACTACCGTAGTCAGTACCCCATCGTTTCGGGCAGAGAACTGGCTGCTTACCCAGGGTGGTTGACCCCATGTGAAGCTGCACCCGAGGAGCCCCAGAGCCGACGAGCGAGTGGACCTGTATACCGGATTATTCTACCGACGACAGCCCGCCTTCCCAGGCACGGATTATGCTTTGTATACATTGATTATTCCATGGATAAAGACCCCCGACACTGCCGTGTGTTGGAACCCCCCCCCCTGGAGAGGACGCAAGGTGAGGAGACGCTCTGCAAGACGAGGTCGCTTCACGTCTCTCCCCCGTGGACCGGAGAGAGCCGGCCCACAAAGAGTCCACCTGCTTTCATCTGTGGTCCAAGGATCGCCGGCGCATTGAACGGCACTACAGTGGGTTCACCTGGGATACCCTTGGCCGGACGAGGCAGCCGGATTCTACCCCCCCCCCCTCCTACTCCTGTCGGCTTACAAGCGACCGGATTAACCCCCTCTAGTGTATCTAGTATATAATCATTAAAGTATCATTGCTGTTATTCCTTAACTATTCCAGGTCGTATATTTACCACCTGCGCCTTCAGAGATTGGACATTCTCTATTGATATACCGACGAATACTCTTTGCCATAAAAGTGCATACTATTTCAATTCATAAATGTAATTAAGTGATTAAGTGCTTGTTCTACACACCATCGCTGTGTAGAAATAAAGACCTGTTTCGACTTCGTACATTTGTGTTGGATCCGTTTCATCTACGTGAGAGTGTTTATGATAATATATTTATGCCGTGTACTGGGTGGCCGAATATTAAGTACAAAGGTAGTGGTAGTAAGTATCATATCTAGTAATACAGTCAGGGAATTGTACCCCTCAGTTACAATTATTAATCAATGAGTATGGGCTGCAGCACTGCAGATATACCCTACTCCAATGATCCACACGGACATTAAACGGTGTTGCACTCGCTACTCAGTGGCTCTGCAGATATACCCTATTCAGTCTGTAAGCTAGTGGGAGATAGAACGTTCATGTTGTGATTTTTTATGCAAAATAAATATTCAACATTCTCTTTTGAAACTCCGCCTCAGACTCTTATCCTTTGGCACTTGCTGTACTTTGCTTGCAGGTCTGCAGCCATTATTGCTGGATTATGTGAATAGCACCAACTTTAGACACGGTAACGTTATCAAGCTAAGCTAACTGACCTAGCTCGTCTTCCCGCATTGACATTTGATAACGTTAGTAATAGTCAGCTAACGCTAGTCAGTAGCTACTTATACAATTCACCGTGGGTGCATTATTGTTGATAGCCGGTCACGGACAGTGTTAGGTCCTGGAGAAAGGACAGGCGATCATCTGATTTGATGTAACGTTAAAGTGGATGTTGTTCCAACTAGCTATCTTTCCAGCTAATGCTATCATAACACCAGCAAAACACATCCCGTCCGAGCTCCCCGTCACACCAGCACTGTCGGGGACAATGGAATTTAAGAAAGTGTATCTGCTGTTAAAATGACACAGCATCACACTTTAAAACATGTTCATTTTATAATCCTCACTCTCCGCAGGACTCGGCAGGAGATAAATTTCATCATGGGATCGGAGGCTACAATTCACGTGTACTTGCCGATACCGATACCAGCATTTTAGGCAGTATCGGCGGCATTTCCGATACTGGTATCGGTATCGGAACAACTCTAGGTTTTCCTGCTGGAAAAATATGCAGAGCCAACTGAGAGAGCACAGCGAAAGTAAGCGGCACGTCAGTGCAGTTGTGGGATGGGCCGATTTCAAAGCAGTAAGTGCAGGTCGAAAAGAGTCTATCGCGGCTGTTATAGATTCTAACAGGTCAGTGGAGATTCGGCAGAACAGAGAACACCTAAAAGCAGTGCTTAATGTAAAATCCCTGCTGGGTCGACAGGGCCTTCCCTTCCGTGGGCACAGTGAAGATGACGAGGGAGACAACAAGGGGAATTTCCTTGAGGCTATTGATCTATTAGCAGCAGCGAGTGGCAAGGAGGGTGGGGAGGCACTGAGGCAGGACAGACGGCATGCACAGTACTCATCCCCAAGAGCACAAAATGAGATGATCAACATTTTTGGAGAAAAGATCAAAAAAATAATTGTTGAAGAAGTAAAAGAGGCAGGCTATTTTTCCATTTTAGTTGATGAGACTAAAGATTTATCTAAAAAGGAGCAGCTAGCAATATTGGTCCGTTACACACTTCATGGCCACATAAAAGAAAGGGCTATTGGCACCGACCATATGAAGGACCTTTGTGCGGAATCTCTGGCCACAGCCATATGTGCTGAACTATCCAGTCAAGGCATTGATATGCAGCTGTGTGTGGGACAATGTTACGATGGAGCCAGTGTGATGAGAGGCATGGTTAGAGGAGTGCAGACCAGGATCAGAGAAAAAGTGCCGCATGCCGTGTACATTCATTGTCATGCCCACAGACTGAACCTGGTACTAAATCCTCCACCTGCTCTCTGGACCCTATGCCCACCACCCTGGTGAAGGCTGGCCTGCCTGCCCTCTGTCCTCTCATGGTAGACATCATTAACTCATCCCTGTCCACTGGCTCCGTCCCTGCTGACTTGAAGGTGGCAGCAGTCACCCCAATTCTAAAAAAAACCCGGTCTGGACCCCGATAACCTCAACAACTTCCGCACCATTTCAAACCTCCCCTTCTTCAGCAAGGTCCTCGAGCGTGCAGTAGCCGCCCAGCTACAGAGTCACATGGCCTACCATGACCTGTTTGAACCACTCCAGTCTGGATTCAGGGCTAAACACAGCACCGAGACCGCCCTGATCAAGGTAACTAATGACCTCCTCATGGCTGCTGATGCTGGCAACATCAACATCCTCATCCTCCTGGTGCCTTCGACACCATCTCACACCCAATCCTCCTAGACCGCCTGGAAAGTGTCCTTGGCATCACTGGTACCCCCTTGTCCTGGTTCACATCCTACCTGACCAACAGGTGGCAGTATGTTTCCCTCAGGGGCTCCAGCACTTGTGAAACAGGGTGTTCCCCAGGGTTCGGTGCTAGGTCCGCTCCTTTTTATGATTTACCTCCTCCCACTCGGTGATATCATAAGGAAACAGGGCCTCCACTTCTATGCAGACGACACGCAGCTTTACCTCCACACCAAAACCTCGGCTCCCCTTCCTCCCCCCTCCCTCACTGCCTGCCTCCAGGACATAAAAACATGGATGACCACCAACTTCCTTCAACTCAATAGCAAGAAGACCGAACTAATAGTTGTAGCCTCCCCAGCCCTCCTCCAAAAGATCGACCACCTTGTTCTCTCCGTGGATGGCTACTCCATCTGCCCCTCCACAGAGGTAAGGAACCTGGGCGTAATACTGGACTCAACCCTCTCATTTCACCCTCACGTCAAGTCTGTCACCAGTTCCGCCTTCTTCCACCTCAGAACCATCTCCCGCCTCCGCCCCTCACTCTCCGACACCTCAGCGGAAACACTCATTCACGCCTTCATCACTTCCCGCCTTGACTACTGTAACGGAATCCTTCTTGGTGCCTCCAAGAAGGTCCTGGATCGCTTACAGTACGTCCAAAACTCTGCTGCGAGGGTCCTCACGCGCACCAAACCCTGGCAGCACATCACCCCCACCCTGCAAAAGCTCCCCATCAACTACCGAATCCCCTACAAGAGCCTACTCCTCACCAACAAATCCCTGCACGGGTTGGCCCCTTCCTACCTGACCAACCTACTCCACCCCTACACTCCAGCACGAGGCCTCCGATCCTCCAACTCCGACCTCCTCACCATCCCCCGCACCAGGCGTTCCACACTGGGAGACAGAGCTTTCGCTGTAGCTGCCCCCAGACTGTGGAACTCCCTCTCCCCCCTCATCCGAGGCTCTGACACCATCAACCTCTTCAAAACCAAGCTAAAAACCCACCTGTTCACACTTGCCTTCACGCAACACGGCCCCGCTCCCAAGTAGCCCACCCCTGACTTTTTTAAGCCACAGATTCCGTTGTTTTGTTGTTGTTTGTTTTGTTTGTTAATTTCAACCACTTCATCCAATTGGACAGAACCTTGCTTCCTTTTTTATCTCTTTTATCTTATTTGTTTTTTCTTGTGGTTACTATACACAGATATTCATAATTTATTTTTTTATCTTTTATGTATTTTATTATATTTTTTCAATTTAATTTTTTTTATTTTTCCATCCTTTCCTTGTACAGTGTCCTTGAGTCTGAGAAAGGCGCTTCTCTCTTAAAATCCAATCTATTATTATTATTATTATTATTATTATTATTATTATTATTATTATTATTATTATTATTATTATTATTATTATTATTATTATACTAGCAGTGCTGGATGCAACAATGGAGGCTCATGCAGAAGGCTCACTAGAAGCAGCTGGGCTGAAGTTGAAAGTGGAATGATTCCCTTTTGTCCTCCATCTGCATGCCCTCGAGAGAGAGAGAGTCCTATCTGTGACGTATGGGTTGTCTGAGCAGCTTCAGACTCGAGGTCTGGTCATCTCCAGAGCTGCAACTCTAATAAAGTGTACAAAAGCCCGACTCGAGAAGACGAGGTCAGAGTGTGAGTGGCGGGCCACACTGCATAATGCCAAGGCATTTGCCTCAAAAGTAGGCCTACAGACTGACGCCCCCATTCCCCGACCACGGAGAGTCAGTAAAGCACTGGCAGGTTTCCTCCTTGAGTCCACCAATGGCCAGAGACCGCTAGAAAAGAGGGTGACAAGGATAGGAGGATGTTCTTTGAGATCCTTGATCGCTTCATCATGGAATTCACACGGGACTTTTCTGAAAATGAGACTCTCATCAGCACCATCCAAGCATTTGATCACAACTCTCCCATGTTCATGGATGCATCTACTATGACAGAGTTTGCCAACCTGTATGAGAGCCATATTGACACCACACTGCTCCAGGCCCAGTGCCACTCAGCGAAAGCCTTCCTAACCATGGAGAAAGAGGATGATGATGATGATGGCGATGGCATCCTTGCCTCTCTCTCGAAGCTTAACACCCTGCCTGTGGCCTTCTCAGAAGTGATGAAGCTTTTCAAGATTGTGGCCACCTTACCTGTTTCTACTGCCTCTAATGAACGCTTCTTCTCTGTGCTCAAACGAGTGAAGACCTAGCTGAGGACCACCAGGGGGCGATGAGAGGCTCACCCACCTCATGCTCATGGCAGTACTACCTGAGGACCACCAGGGGGCGACGAGAGGCTCACCCACCTCCTGCTCATGGCAGTAGAGCAGAAGTTAAATCTCTGAACATGGATGATTTGGTGGACGACTTTGCCAAGATGAAACGCCGTCGTTACCCTCTTATGGATTGATGCACCTATCTGTTATAAGGTAAGATATGCTTTTTATATATACTATTATTATACTAATATTATTATCCATATTGCTATTATTATTTTTCACAAAGGCAAACTCACAAAACAGTATTTTTTACACTTCTGTTTCTGAGAAACTATTTAAACTAAAACTAAAATCTTGGTTTAATTGTTTTTACAGGCTTCAATAGCATCAACCCACATGGCACCTGCTTCGGAATCTCCACTAAACTCTATCTCCATTTTCTGGTGACCAGGAAGCTGTGATCCTTACCCTGATGAGGTCCTGTAGCGCTTATCACTACATTTCACGAAAGAAAAATAGAATAGAATAGAATAGATATTTTTTTTATTATTATTTATTAACCTTTATTTACCCAGGGTAGGTTCTCTGAGCACGGATGCTCTTTTTCAGGAACGCCCTGCTTCACATTCACACAGTTCCACAGTTATTGTCATTGTTACAGAGTTGTTACAACGAAATTTAAAATGCAGCCCTAGGTGCTAGTAAAAATATTAAAACAGAGTCTTAAACACAGTATTAAATATAAAAACAGGAGTAAAGCATAAATAACATTAACATAAACAGGGGGGTGTAAAAGATAATTGCACTATCCCTTAATGTTGTGTGTGCGTGGGGGGGGGGGGGGGGGGGGGTGCAAGGGAGACTGTTGTTTTAAATTTTAGCTGAGTTTAGTGCACATATGGCCCTGGGATAAAAACTAAACTTCAGTCTGTTAGTCCGGGTGGGCATGACGTCTTTCAGTATTTTTACTGCTTTTTTAAGGCAGCGGGAGTTGTATTGCTATATAAGTGTAACACTATATTTATCATTATGATCCACTCTAATAAAAAAAAATTGTTTACTACTTACATACTGTATTTGTCTCCTTTGTTCATTAATGTTACCTAAATGTCATATAAGTGAATTGTATAGAAACAACTCACCAAAAGTGACTATTGCAGAACTGATTTGACAAAAAAAATTGCCTTTTACTGAATGGACGCCACTGCCGCTAACATTGCTGCCTCCCTACCGGATGAGCTGAACAGCTTTTACGCCCGTTTTGAACGGTACCACCAACCTTCCAGGGGAAGCCCCAACCACTCATTAACCCCTCCCACAAGTCTGTACGATGAACGGTTCATGAGATATGAAAGTTATTGCAATGGACAATAATCTATTCATAAATAATTGTAATGCATGTGTATATCAATGACAATAGGTTCACTATGGCATGTCTATATATTGTTAACAGGTGCCAGAGAGCTGATTACCAGCGAACCTGTGTAATATCACCCTCTTGTGGTGAAAAGCTATAACTTCATACTGAATATGCATTTCAATGATGGAAATTAATTAACTTAAAATACTTGTCCAAAACTGCCCTATTGTGAGGTTAGCTGCAAACAGAGATAGACAGGTGGACAGAACCGACCTGATGGAGATAATTATTATATTATATATAGTGTAGAGGCACTAAACCAACATTCATCTCTATGTGGGGGAATGGTATCCAACAAACAGTAAAGTAGCAACGGAGAATGAGACACTTGTTTTAAATTAAACCATTATTTTATTTTTCTGCCTAGGTTACGTCTCTAAACTCTTACTGACATAAAGAAATCACTTCCTGTTCCTTATATTACGGGGAGAGGGGGAGGGGCTAATAGGTTAAACCCACAACATTTAGAGATTTCTCACAAATTAATAATATAGCCATACCATCGGTAATATGAACAAAAACTAACGTTACAACTAACCTAAAGTTAGTTTAGGTTCGTGTTAACGTTAGATCATGTACAAAATAAACGTATTTCCGCTGCTATAGACGTCGCTCTTTTATTTTGGAACTCCCCGACCGGAAGTTATTACCCTCGTTATCTGCTTGAGTGCCCGGTTGTTGTTTTCGTTAGCTACAGTAGCAGCATATCAAGACCAGCCATGGGAATACTGTTTTCTAAATTGTGGAGGCTTTTAATCGTCAAGGTAAGAGGATTTTAAGTCATGGTATCCATAAACTTCAATCGGTTCGGATCCTTTGAATGAAATGAAAATGTAAACAAACACGGCGTCACGTTAGTAAGTATCACTGCGATGCGTGAAATAACTGACTGCGCCCCGAGAGGAGTGGTTCAGCAAAAAATTGTTTAGTTAGAGTATATTTGCTTAGAAAACGTAATTGTCGAATTCAATTATTTTTTATTTCTCCACGTGGTAAATACACAGGTCACAACATGTTTACAGGAACGTTTTGGAGTGTATTTCGTGACTGTAGGGAACGTCAGGGTACAAGTCTGACCCACTTCCAGTGATGAAGCTAAGATACGCTAACGGAGCGGCTGTTCCCTAAGCTTAATGCACGCACAGAGAAGAAAAGGGTATGTATCTTCTTGTCTAACTCCAGGGAAGATGGCAAATAAGTGAATTTCCCAAAATGTTGGTGTTTTCCTTTAAGCAAATTGTCTGATGATGATGAGGATTTATTATTAGGATTAATGGTTACTATGATTATTATAGGCTATTATTGTGCTAGGATTTGTTTTGTTGATGATTTAACCTCTCTTTATGCATGATTTCAATGTAGACATTGACCCTGAGGTCAATCTCTTTAATAATATTGATATAGTGTGTGACTACTATACAGAAGAGCAAGTAAATGGTGAAGTAGATCATGCAAATCGATTTTCAATCATACACTTTAACAGCAGGAGTATGTACAAAAATATTTCACATATCAAAGACTATCTGAGCCAATTTTCTACACAGTTTAGTTTAGTAGCAATTTCTGAGACCTGGATTGCCCAAGAGAAAGATGAGTTTTTTTAGTTGAATGGGTATGATTTTAGATGTATAAACAGAATCCACAAAGGGGGAGGCGGGACTGCTTTATTCATTGATACAAAACTAAAGTATAAGGTTATTGACCACATGAGTGCTGCTATTGAAGACCTCTGTGAGTACATTACAGTGGAGATTGAAAGGGAAAAGCAGAAAAACATCTTGGTTAGCTGTGTGTATAGAGCGCCTAGTTCAAGCATTGAGAATTTCAGAGAAAAGATGGAAGAGCTACTTACTAACATAGAGCAAAAGGTTACATTCATTTGTGGCGACTTTAATATCAATATTTTAAACCCAGACAAAAAAACAAATATAGATGATTTTACATCAATTATGCATAGCCTAGGCCCGATAATTAATAAGCCTAGCAGAATAACCTCTCATTCTGCTACTTTGATCGATAACATTTTCACTAATGTTATAAATAATAGAATTGTGTGCGGACTGCTGACAAATTATATAACAGATCACTTACCAGTTCTTGTAATAATAGAAGATAATAATCAGCCAAAGAGGGAATCTCAGAAAATGTGTAATAAAAGGCACCTTTCAGAGGACTCAATAGGGGCACTCAAAAGGGTCTGATCAAACAATAACAACATACATCAATCTTATTTCTACTTGTCTCTTAGTGTCACATGTATTTGTAATATTGTTAAACAAATGAACTTAACCTACAAAACACATTAATTCCTTCTGCAATAATAACTCACGTAGTAAACATTTAGTTAGCAGCACTTTAGCTGCTATAGCTAACATAGCTAACAAAAACCACAACACAAAAACCCCCATCTCAGTTGCTTTATAAAAACGCCGTTTCAACCACAAGCAACCAAGGCGTGCAGAAGATGCTTGACGTTGGAATGCTGTAGGATGTAGCGGAGCACTATATTCAGGATTTTGGTGAGCAGTATTTATTTCATGGTCAGTGACTTCTTCTTCGTCGTTGTCTAGATCACTTCCCGAACTGTATGCCCTCACTCGGGCTGCTGCTACCTGGACTTCCTTCTCTGCTTGTAGCTGCTGTAACTTCATCCTCTCCTCCTCCAGCTTACGTCGACTCTGCACCTTCATCTTCTCCATTTCCATCAGCATGGCTGCCTCTTCCCCCTCTAGTTGGAGGAGACTGGTTTGCTGAGCCTGGATCACTTGAATGGCCTTTACCTCTTCTACTTTAGCCGCGAGTTCAGCTTCCCTCCGCCTGTTTGATGCCTTGGAACGTTGAGAGTGAATTGTTTCAGTATTTGTGTGACCATATACAGATATGTACTCTTCTTTGTTCAGAGCTATTCTCACCCTCTCCTTCTCAAGTCTTTTATTAAAATCTTCCTCTTTTTCTTTGTTTCCAGCTGCTTACACACAAGCTCTTGGGTGTCTGTCGTCAGCTGAATACAGGCGTCCATTTTATTTGCGATCTCAGGAGTCGTGGCATGATTACGTAAAATGGACTCATATAAACTTCTTACTAAGTCACAACTTGCTTGAATGTCTTGTTTTAGTCTTTCAAGTTCTTCTGCTGGACAGAAGGTTCTTAGCTTCCCTCTTGCTTCCTTGGCTATCTTCTTCCACTTCTGATAAGCTTTGTTAAAAGCTTTCTCATTCCTCTTATCCTCCACTTCACGATTTTCTTTTCCTTTCTCGGTTAGAGTTCTTTGGCGAGCACCTGTTCTGTTCCAACTCCAAGAGGTTGCCAGCATCGTCTTCTTGGGCCGACATTGTGCTTGATCACACACACTCAAAATATCAAATAAATAGATGGTATTTAAGAGTTCCACTTGCTGGGATGGATATCAGACAGCATAATATTCATTAAATATACAGGAGTTGCCACACGTCCGTGGTATTGCTGGGATGGATACCAGACAGCATAAGGGTAATTAGATATACAGAAGTTGCCACACGTCCGTGGTATTGCTGGGATGGATACCAGACAGCATAGGGTTAATTAGATATACAGGAGTTGCCACACGTCCGTGGTTTTGCTGGGATGGATACCAGACAGCATAGGGCCAATTAGATATACAGGAGTTGCCACACGTCCGTGGTTTTGCTGGGATGGATACCAGACAGCATAGGGTTAATTAGATATACAGGAGTTGCCACACGTCCGTGGTTTTGCTGGGATGGATACCAGACAGCATAGGGTTAATTAGATATACAGGAGTTGCCACACGTCCGTGGTTTTGCTGGGATGGATACCAGACAGCATAGGGTTATTTAGATATACAGGAGTTGCCACACGTCCGTGGTTTTGCTGGGATGGATACCAGACAGCATAGGGTTAACTCAGTAGGTTCATTCTTCCTTCTCTTCATACATGTATTTTCTTTAGTGTAGGGTCCTCAACATACATGTATTCTCTTCGGAGTGAGGTCTTCAACATATATGTATTTTCTTCAGAGTATGGTCTTCATTGTACATGCATTTTCTTCAGAGTGAGGTCTTCAACATACATGTATTTTCTTTGGAGTATGGTCTTCATTGTACATTTATCCACTTCAGAATAAAGTCTTCATAATACATCCATCCTCTTCAGAACATCTATCCTCTTCAGAGTAAGGTCTACTTCACATTTATCCACTTCATAATACATTTATCCTCTTCAGAGTATGGGTTTTACTCACTGTTTATCATCTTCAGAGTATGGGTTTTACTCACTGTTTATCATCTTCAGAGTATGGGTTTTACTCACTGTTGATCATCTTCAGAGTATGGGTTTTACTCACTGTTTATCCTCTTCAGGGTCGGGTAAGTTTTCGCTCACCACTGGTCGGTAAGTTTTCACTGTAACTGCCCCCCGGCTTGGTGTTGAAATAAAGATGCGGTTATGTTTCGTACAGATGCTTAGCAGTACTGTAGCTTTTCTTTGGTAGTTTGTCGTTTGTACAGGTAGTGACGGTTGCCTCATTTGCACCCCGTTTGCACCGTGAAAACTGCATAGGACAGTCAAACACAAACATACAATTAGTTACATATTTCACAGTTCAATATTGTTCACATGTTGTTCATTATTATACCAATGTGTTCAAACAAACAATTGCATTCAAAGATATTTAAAGGTGAACTCGTCTTCCATAACAAAGGCACTCAGGGAAAAACAATGATAAATAATAACGTTACTTGTCCGGCAGCAGGTGCCTTTGATTAGAAGCTACTCCGTGAGTGCACCACTTTATATGTTTATAAATGTTTGGCGGTTACACACATAAATATACAACAACATATCTTCAACAACAGTAATAATAATAATACATTTGAGTGTTCGACATACCTTATTCCGCTTTACCAAGGGTAGTTATTTAACTGGAGTAAGGTTCTTCTATCATACATAATTCGCTGCCTGCTCCGTCGTTATCTCTGAGTTACTTCCGCCTTTGTCACACAGGAAGCTGTGACCGTTTATACTATAAGAAAGATGAGCTCTGCCCCCATGTGGACACGAAATGAAAATGCACAAGTGGCTCCGAAATATTATTTTCTTAAATAGATAAATAGAGAGCTCAGTATTCTGAGCCAATACAGAGAAGTTGATCATCTAGACCAACGCAAATCAAAGCTTACTGACAGTAAAGATGATAGGCATCTTTACCCTTGGCGGTCAGTTACATGGCTACTTAAAGTGTGATGGGACTGATGACATGCAGGTGTGTTAGTAATCAGGCTACCTGGCTACTTAAAGTGTGATGGGACTGATGACATGCAGGTGTGTTTGTAACCGGTAAGAGTTTACAGTTTTGACCGTCGTTTGCCACGTTGTTTTGTTTATTGTTTGTTGTGCAAGGTAGTACCGTTTACTTTGTTACATGCAATTGTGCATTTGTTAATTGTATGGTGTAAATAAATACTCTGTTGAGTATTATCGTAACAGACCTTGTGGACATTCTGTCTTTGATCTGACGAGGAGCCACAGACGCGTCAATTACGCTCTAGCCGGTTCTCAGCCACCTCACTGGCTTGTAGGTTTGTTGTTTTTTATTCACTAGTTAATTCAAGCCTTTTCTACTTCTAATTTACATGCTATACTATGTTATTTGATACTTATCTTGTCTAGCACAGTCTCTGGAGCGTAACAGTAAGAAGCATTTTGTATAAAAGTATTCTGTACTTCTGTATGACAACTATTAAAGAAACTTGAAATTGAAACTATATAATGTTTAGAGATTAAAGTCAACATTTATGACGTCAGACTAAAGAGATAATGTTTACAGATTAAAGTCAACATTTATAAAGTCAGAATAAAGTCAAAATCTTTAGATTAATCTCTTAAACCCTAGCCATATTTTCAGAAAATTCACTTAAAAGTAAACAGCCAAGTAAATGGAGAATTGCTCCACTTCTACAAGGTCCATTTGCATGTTCATGGTATCTAGGGACATGTATAATAATAATAATAATAATAATAATAATAATAATTAATAATAATAATAATAATAATAAATTGGATTTTAAGAGAGAAGCGCCTTTCTCAGACTCAAGGACACTGTACAAGGAAAGGGTAGAAAAAAAAAGATTTAGAAAAAACAAAAGATAAAAAAAAAATTATTAATATATGTGTATAGTAACAACAGGACCTGTGAATGTATGGACCTCTGGGAATGTATTCTCAGTGTCAGATATATTGTGTATGTTACTATTCTTGAGTAAATTGTAATGAACCAAAGGAGAATATCTATTATTATTTATAAGTTTTTTCCATCTTTGATGGTGAATAACACCATGCTAACATTGACCAGACATGAGATTTACCTGAACTGATTTAGCACCTTCATGAGATCAAGTGTACAAAATATCTAAGCAAATTAATAAAGGGCAGATGATTTACAGGTTTTTTTGTAGATATAGTACTGGATTTTGCCATCCAGACACATGCCATTTGAAATGAAATGAATACAGAATATAAGGCCTAAAGATTACCTTATTATGGCCAAGTTATACATCAATGGATCGGATCCAATGGCAGACTTAAATCTGGATTTAGTACCACCAGGCGCCCCTGACAGGGCAGCAAACACGTGATTGAAATCTACTGTAAGTACAGTTACTTTTATATATGTCCATAGCTCCGCCATTTTTCACCAGATTGCGACACGTTTTTTTGTAGACGTTCACAGAAAGGTGTATTTAATTTATTTAGAATGTTGTATTTAATGGCAATAACGTTCAGGTTTGTTCGACCCGTGAGATACAATCATGAAAAAAACTTAAAAAAAAAGAAAAAAAAAGAAAACAGCTTAAACAGGGGCTGGTGTGAGCTGGGTAGTGTAGTTTTATGAAATTTCGACATCCATCGAAAGCCCTGGGACTCTATTTTACGACTACAACGGGTTCATGACTGTGTCATTTCCTCACGTCTAATTCATCTGATTTCCAATCCAATGATTTCAATAAACACATATTTCGCTAATAACACTTAACCCCTTAACACATTGGACGCCAGAGGTCGCTGTGGGCGTATGGCCGTTTGTGCCAGAGCTGTAATGAAATGGGGGTAGATGCCGGTGTTTGTAGTGCTAAAACTATATTAAATATTATAGCTATGGATCTAATAACAACGTCGATTGTCAGTGAGTTTCTTCCGGTCAACATGCAAAAAACTGAAAAATTTCATTCATACATTTACGTTTTATACCGTGGTGAATATATTGGCGCTTTTCCACTGCATGGTACCTACTCTACTCTACTCTACTCTACTCGGTATTTTCGGTTTTCCATTACCAAAGTACCTGGTACCGGGTACTTTTTGGGTACTTTCTGGGTACTTTTTTAGTCCCTGCTCTGTCGTGGTTCTTAGCGCGAGCCAAGCGAGTAGAACTGGTACCACAAAAGTCACGTGAAAAACTGCAGACCACTGATTGGTCAGAAGAGAGACGTGTCACTGTTTGGAGAGTCTGAACGAAAACAGAAAGCCGCCATCTTGAATGGCTCTCATAGGATTTCATTATGGTTGCAGCAGGCACAAGTTCAATAAACAAACGATACAGTCACTGTGTATTCTGCCTAATTTATTGATTAAACAAAACCGATATCAACACAATATTTAACAGATTGCAGAATGGGTACAATACAGTACAGCTCAATACACACAATTGTTAAGGGGATGCAGACCAGAGAAAGACTTGTCTTGTTTACATCAGGGTCCCCCATTTTCAATTCATAGTGACATTTATGACATACACAACATACATGACATCATGACATTTATGGCATAGGGACATACATGACATACAGGTATTTAGTACTGTTACATTTGTGACATATACGATATGCAAATATACAGTACTGTTACCCATAGATCCTGACAGAGTATACATATATGTGGAGGGGACTGTACATTAGGAGGGGGTGGGTGGGTTGGAGAGAAATATACATACGGTGGGGAGAGAATATATACATACGGTGGGGAGGAGACTGTACATTAGGAGGGGGTGGGGGGGTTTGGACATTTACGGTGGCCAGTTTCGAATTGCAGCCTCCCGTAGGTGCTCTTTAAGAGCGGTTTTGAATGTGGGTAGGGATTCACATTCCTTTACAGCTTTGGGTAGGGCGTTCCACATTGATGTGGCATAATTGCGAAACGTGTTTAGTCCCTTGTTTGAGCCGAATCTGGGTTTAACATGATTTGTGGAGCTCCCTCTGGTGTTGTGGTCGTGGTATTCACTGACCTTTGGGAAGTATTTTGGCATGTACATGGGTACCTTAGTGGTGTAGTGTATCTTGTAGACCAGGCCCATTGCAAGTTGCTGTACTCTGTCGTCTACTCTAAGCCATCCTAGGTTGTCAAAGTGGGCATGGGTGAGGTGGGTTCTAGGAGTAAGGTCAAGTAGAAGCCTGACCAGTTTGTTTTGTGATGTTTGTAATTTTGTTGTTAGCGCCTTTGAGGTGCTTTGGTACCATGAGGTGCAAGCATAGTCGTAGTACCCTTTTATGAGTGCTCCTGCCAGAGTCTTCAGGGTATTCCTGTTTACCAGAGAAAAGATCCGGTACAAGAATCTAGTTCGTTGGTTGACTTTTTTTATTACCTTGGATGCCATTTTGTCACGAAAGTCTTTCTCTGGTCTGCATCCCCTTAACAATTGTGTGTATTGAGCCGTACTGTATTGTACCCTTCTGCAATCTGTTAATAAAATGTTCAATCAATCAAATCAAACTCACCGAAGACTATGCAGCCCTAGTGTAATTCCCTCTTATGCGATGATGACAGCAACACGTTCTTTATAGCACTGGTGGGATTTCTTTACAATCCGGACGGTGAGAACTGTGAAACACATACATGAAATACAATAAATCACAGATCAAACAATAACAACATACATCAATCTTATTTCTACTTGTCTCTTAGTGTCACATGTCTTTGTAATATTGTTAAACAAATGAACTTAACCTACAAAACACATTAAGTCCTTCTGCAATAATAACTCACGTAGTAAACATTGAGTTAGCAGCACTTTAGCTACATGGCTTGGGCGACACATAGCTAACAACCACAACACCAACACCTACCTTACTGCTGCTGCAATAAGAGAGGACATTATGGGGACTGTAGCATCTTCTGGACCTTGTAACAATGACAATAAAGATCATTCTATTCTATTGACTCTTAAAAACGACCTCTTTACAAGAAGAAGTGAAACTATCTCTTTACAAGAAGAAGTGAAACTCTTAAATCCGCGGAGATTTTGACACGCGTGCGTCGGCATAAAACGTCCCCGGACACTGTGGACTGGGCTTTAACATTAGTTCCGCCATTAAACTAGCAGCATTTAAGTAAATCAAAGCCCATATAAGCACTGAATGAATGAATGAATGAATGAATGAATGAATGAATGAATGAATGAATGAATGAATGAAAACTTTATTTAACAGATTGTAGAATGGGTACAATACAGTAGTGGCCAAATAAAGCACTGAACCAGTATTGAACCACTTCACCAAATGTATTGAACATGGATTCATTCATTCAAATGTTCGTTTCAGTGCCCTCTGCTGGCGAAATAGGAGACTGCCTGTTTTGTGTGGATGGAAAGCAATTTAGAATTGTTTGTTTTGTAATATATATTGTTACGCCCTCACACTTAATTGATCTGATCATAACAATAACAGGTGTTCCCAATGACAAATCAGTCCCCCTCACCCCCAGAGTATAAAGAGGCTGGCATGCAACACCTTTCTCTTCCCTGCACAGGTTCACACACACAGGTTTTTACTTTGAATTATTTCCTTCTGGGGATGGAGATTAATTGCATGATTGAGAGTGTAAATATATGTAGTTGGGACGGAGAGGGTGTGCTTGGGAAACGGGATGTGCAGGATAATGATGATGGCTGTGCTTGTGTAACTAGGGCAGGGTGTGATTATGGGACTCAAAGATTTTTATTGAGGAATAGAATATCTTCAACAGTTTTTGGACTGAGACGGTTTCTTTTCTTGCTGACCACTTCTCCAGCTTTTGAGAAAACCCGTTCACATGGAACAGATGAGGCTGGAATACAAAGATAGCGTTTTGCCAGTCTGAACAAATGAGGGTTTGATTGATTGATTGATTGATTGAAAAGTTTATTAACAGATTGCAGAATGGGTACAGTACAGTACAGCTCAATACATACAATTGTTAAGGGGATGCAGACCAGAAAAAGACATTTGTCTTGTTTACATCAGGGTCCCCCATTTTCAATTAATCATAACATATGACATACATGACATACAGATAGACAGTACTGCTACATCTATACATTTATGACATATCAGATTTGCAAATACAGTACTGTTTGTGATACAAAAGTGTCCAGAAAAAGAGTGTATATACATTTGACGTAGAAACTGTACATTGGAGGAGGTTGGGTGGGTGGGGTGGGGGCTGTACATTGGAGGTGGGGGGGGGGGGGGGGTTGGGTAGGGGGGGGGGCACTGTACACTGTACATTGGAATACTGACAAAGCCATACTTGGTCATTTACTGTACAACTGGGTTAGGACATTTGTAGGGGCCAGTTTTGAATTGCAGTCTCCCGTAGGTGTTTTTTGAGAGTGTTTTTGAAAGTGGATAGTGATTCACATTCCTTTACAGCTTTGGGTAGGGCGTTCTACATTTCCCCCTCCATTTTTCCTCCCAATTTTCTCCCATCCCAATGTTAGTCGTATGCCAATTCCCAGTCCCTTCCTGGTCGCTGCGCACTTACCCCCCACAGTCAGATCATCTGGGAGAGTGGAGGCTACCACGTGCTTCCTCCGACACACGTCCAGCCAATCACAGCTTCTTTTCACCTGGCAGCGCGGATTCTCATCGAGAGGGCGTAGCGTGTGGGAGGATCACACTATCCCCCTCAAGTCCTATCCGCGCTTAGCAGGCGCCCCGACCGAACTGTAGGAGTCGCTGTTTACAACGACCCGGACCCACCCCGCCAGCTTCTCCCACCCTCTAATACAGCCAATTGTATTAGTGCAGACGGCCAGCCAAGCTGGTGACAACCCCGGAGCTGTGAGCTGGATTCGAACAGGCGAATCCAGCTCACAGCTCCGGGGTTGGTGACGAACGCAATCTCCGCTCGGCCACCTAACCGCCCTGGGTTAAGTACTTCTATTCTATTCACATAATATGCTTACTTCATATATCTACTCCATTCACATATATGCTTACCACTTGTATCTATTGCTATGTCCGCCCACCACAACCACATGAGCTGTCTAACGCCTGTCCCGTCTCCCTGTCCCCCGTGAGTTGCTGTCCTGGAGTGCTGACCGGAGTATCGGACGTCCCGTGATGAAGGCCGGGAGGCTGCGACCCCCTCTGCGTGCCCCCCTGTCTCCGGAGGTCTCGTAGTGGTGATCGGAGTGCCAGACGTCCCGCGATGATGTCGGGGAGTTCGCGACCCTCTCTGCGCCACCCCCTATCTCCCTGTCTCCGGCTGTCCCTGAGCAATGACCGGAGTGTTGAATGTCCCGTGACTAAGACGGGGAGGACCTGACCCTATTTGCGCCGCCCCTGTGCCTCAAATAGATCCGCTATCAGCTCTATCTTCAATCTTTCAAAATGTTCAGTTGCTATCGCTATTAGCTCTATCTTTAATCTTTCAAAATGTCCAGTTGCTATTGCTTGCACTCATCTGTGTTTCTCTACACACTTGAGTGCATGCTTACCAACTGTTAGTCTGCAACACTACTATCACAGACATCTAAGAAGGGAGATCCCCCTTGAATGGCCCTTCTAAGGTTTCTGTAACTGAGGGGTACAATTCCCTGACTGTATTGATAAGTATGGTATTATTAAACCACTACCTCTTGTACTTTAACTTCTGGCCATCCAGTACATGATATAGATATGATGAACACTTTCCCACCTGATGAAACGAAGTCCACACAAATGTATAAATCGAATATTTTATATAGCAAAGGGTATATACAACGTTCACTTAATGACATTTATGATTTGAAATGCACTTGTATGGCAAATGAGTATTCGTAGGTAAATCAACATTGAATGTCCAATCTCTGGTTACGCAGGGAGCAAATATACAACCTGGTTCTTTAGGGAACTATAGCGATGGTACTTAAATGATTATAGCTGGATACACTAAGGGGGGGGGGGTCCCGCTGGTTGTAAGACAGTAGGGGGGGGTTAGAAGAGCCGCTGGCGGTATCCCATCTGGCCGACGATTTCTTGGGAGAATTCAGAGTCCTGAACACGATGCCCACAGAACCTCGGTCCGCAGATGAATACAGCTGGACCCTCTGGTGGACGGTAGCTGCCGGTCCACAGATGAAGAGATGTGAGGCGACCTCACTCGGGGTAGAGCGCCGTCTCACCTGGACTCCTCTCCGGGGGGTAGTTCCAACACTCAGCAGTGTTGGCCGTTATCCATGGAATAATCAAAGCACCCAAAGCATGTAGATAATCCAAGCCGTGGAAGGCTCGCCGTCGTCCGGGTAAAGTAATCCAATGTACAGGTCCACTCGTCCTGGCCCGGAGCTCCTCGGATGCAAGCACCACACGTGGTCTGCCCAGCCTGGTTAAGACTCCAGATAACGTCAGGAACGATGGGGGTACTGCTCACTTTATAACTCTAACCGAACGATGCACCATACATAATAGACTATTATTAGCTTAATAGAAATACGTCCAACTCGACGGTATAGTGCCAAACTATGACAATTCAACTATTAATCCACACGATGTCTCAATGCCTATTCTGAGGCCAAGTAGGCCTTACTGCACCACACGTGCGTCGTGGGTGAGGCTTTGCGTCTGTTACTTAGTTGGAGGGTAAAGAACTAATGGACTAAAAGAAAGTTCTACTTTACTTGCGCCATATATATATGCGCTGTGAACAAATAGTACCATTCGTATTTCGCCAGACGTATTCCTACGCGGAACCGGGCTTGTAACGACATGTTCGTCGGCACGATTGAACTTGAACCAAGGGGCTTGGCTGCTGGCGCCAGGTTCTCGTCCAATGGTAGAATGAAACTATTATGGGCTGTTAGTAGACTAAAGGGATATTCAGTGTATATTGTACAAGGAATATACAGGGGATATCAACGATATACAAATACTATTAAATATATATCCATAAATAAATATATATATTCGGTTTAATCTGATCCTTCACAACAGCCGCCCCCTAATTAGTCCCACCTAATTAGCTAAGCAGAGACAGATTAACCGCACTGTCTACCACTCAAGGTCCGCTGTAAGGGTCAGTCAACTCACAAAGTCATGGGGTCATGGTCGTCATCGATAGTGTCTGGGAGTCTGGGCAGTTCTATTAGCCTCGCCACGGGTCGTGTGTAAGTTCGCCCTTGGACGAGCACTTCAGCTGCTCGGACCTTGCCATCGGCACCGGTGATCACTTTGCTTACGCGGCCAGCCGGCCACATAGCTCTGGGTAGTGACTGGTCGATAATCATGACGACTGTTCCTTCTGTCAAATTGTCTCTCTCTTTTACCCACTTCTGGCGGGTCTGTAGAGACGGTAGGTAGTGGAGTAGGAAGCTGTTCCAAAACTTGTCAGCTAGTACTTGACTGTACCTCCACATTCTTCGGCCGTTCGCTTCTTCAGGCCTGTACATTGTCTGGGGTAGCGCGGGGTCCAGCCGCCCCATTAAGAGTGTGTTGGGGGTGACTGGGTCGACATCTGCTACATCACTGGAGACGTAGCCGAGGGGCTTGGAGTTCAATATTCCCTCGATCTCCGTGAGGACTGTCATTAGGACTTCTTCCGCCACAGTCTGGGCCCCAAGCACGGCGTACAGGGCTGTCTTTATAGAACGTACTTCTCGTTCCCAGGTTCCACCGAAGTGGGGTGCGTTCCGGGGATTAAACTGGAAGTCAATCTGGGATGGAGCGAGGTGGGTCTTAAATTCTGGGCCCATAGCTTGGAAGCTCTCTCTCAGCTCTCTTTCTCCGCCTTTGAAGTTTGTCCCGTGATCAGACAACAATGTAGACGGTTTTCCTTTCCGTGATGTGAATCTTCGGAAGGCCATAAGGAATGAGTCTGTGCTCATGGTTGAAAGGAGTTCGATATGTATCGCTCTGGTGGTCATGCATTTGAATACAATACCCCACCGCTTCTCGGTTCCTCTTCCTTTCTTTATATACAACGGGCCAAAACAGTCCATGCCTGTGGAGTGGAATGGCTTGTCGCCGAGTCGGAGGCGACAGGGAGGTAGGTCAGCCATCCGTGGTATGCTGGGCTGCGCGCGCCACTTTCGGCAGTCTAGACAGGTTCGCTGGAAGCGTCGCACCGCTTCTCTTCCTTGAAGTATCCAATAGCGACGTCTGATCTCCGCGAAGACTCTCTCTGCTCCTGCGTGGTGTACATCCTCGTCGTATTTCTTTATGATCAGCTCTGTGACCTTGTGTCGGCTGTTCAAGACTATCGGGTACTTAACGTCATCCGGTAGATCGGGGGCTCTCCGCAGACGACCACCCACTCTGATGAGATTATGGGCGTCGCTCTCGGGTGCCAGGTGGAGCAGTCTGCTGTCTGATAGGACGGGCTTTCCTCCCTGTAGACAGTCTAGCTCATCGGGGAACGAGTCTCTCTGGGCTCGTTGTAGTAGAAGAAGTTCTGCTTCTTCGTAGTCAGCTGCTGAAATGTCGGCAGTGGACTGAATCTCTGGGTGGTGCCACAGGAATGTCTTTAGCTGCGCACTCTGTAGGGTAATGCAATCATCTATGTTGGGGTCTGTGGAGGCGACTGTGCTCAGCCCACAGAACATAGGTTTCTTGTTCTCAGCCTCCTCTTTACTTGCTTCCCGTGGGGTGGGCGTAGGCCACTCTTCTTCCGGGAGCTTGAGGAATTCTGGTCCGTCACTGTAGATGTTGCGACGGGTGAGGTCATCCAGGGACATTCCCCGGGTGATGACGTCAGCTGGGTTGTGTTTGGTGTCCACATACCGCCAGCTCGCTGCTTCTGTTAACTCTTGAATCTCGGTGACTCTGACTCCCACGAGGACTTTGTATCTGCATGAATCAGACTTGATCCATGTGAGTACTGTCGTGGAATCTGACCACAAGATTGTTCTGTGCACCGGAATGGTGAGTTCACATTGGATTAACGTGGCTAGATGCGCTCCTGCTAGGGCTGCGCAGAGCTCTAGATGCGGGATAGATTGTTGCTTTCGTGGGGCTATTCTTGAGCGAGCCAGGATGAAAGCAGTGTGTATCTCTCCTCCCTTCTCTTGGGCACGCAAGTAGGCCACCGATCCATAGGCTACTTCGGAGGCGTCGCTGAAGACGTGTAGATCCATCTTGCATGTCTCTGGCCTCACTGTGGGTGGGAAGTAGCTGCGGCGTATATTGACGCCTGGGAGTGAGCGGAGTTCCGTCTCCCACTCTCTCCATGTGGAGGCAAGGTGTGCGGGTATTGGGTCGTCCCAGCCCTGGTCCTTGTCCCATAGTGCTCGTACAATCATCTTTGCCCTGGTGGTGTAAGGTAGAATACATCCCAACGGGTCATATTGTCTGGCGAGTGTTCTGTACACAATCCGTCTGGTGGTCGGTGTCGCCGTCGACCTTCCCTGCTCTGGAGTCAGGGGTTTGTGTCTATAGTGGAGCGAGTCTGTTTTGAAGCGCCAGGCTAGTCCTAGTGTCATTTCTTGGGCTTCTCCTGGGATGGTCGCCATCCAGGTCTCGCTGCTGGCAGCCTTGTCCGCGGGGGAGAGGCTGCGCAATACGTGCGGGTCACTGCTGGCCCACTGCCTGAGATCAAAGCCGCCTTTGATCAGGGAGGCGCGTAGCTTGATTAGGAGAGCCTCGGCTTCTTCTTGAGTCGAAACGCTTTGTAAACAGTTGTCCACGTAGAAACTGTTCTTCACACTGTGTCGGACCTCTTCATCTGCTGCTGGGTCCTCTGCGACGTGTTTCTGTAGTGCAAATGTAGCACAGCACGGGCTGCATGTGGTTCCGAAGGGGAGTACTTCCCACTGGTAGATGGCTGGGTTCTCATCTCCGATCCTCTCTCTCCATAGGAACCGCAGCAGGGGCTTGTCCTCCTCCACTAGTCTCACCTGCAGGAACATCCCTTTGATATCCCCGCTGATAGCCACCTTGTCTTGGCGGAAGCGCAGTAGCACGCCCAGTAGGGAGGGGCCGAGTGTGGGGCCGGGCAAGAGCTCTTTATTCAGATTTTGGGATCCGATCTGGTAGCTGCAGTTAAACACAATGCGATCCTTGCCGTTGTGGTGGACCTTGTGATGCGGCACGTACCATGATTCGGTCGTCTGATCGGCCTCTTTAATGTCAATCTTTGTCACGTGTCCCGCTGTGATTAGCTTCTCAATCTCAGCGCGGTACACACTCTCTTGAGCGGGGTCTTTGGCTAGGCGCCGCTCTGTGTTCAATAGATAGCGCTCCGTGGCGTCTTTCTTTGCGTGAAAGGTGGGCATTCCCTCTCGCCTCAGGAGTGGAGTTGCGTATCTCATCACTCCGCCGACTGTGACTCTCTTTGTCCCTTGCTCGAGTAGGTTGATGGCGTAAATGTCTTCTTTAGAATGAATATCTTTCTTTTCGTTCTTAAAGGGCATTGTCTCTAGTGTCCATAGCCTCTCGACATGCTGCAGGAGAGTGGTGTCTTCTTCTGTCGTTCTGGAGTGGAGGCAGCTAGTGGCTGCTGTTCGGTTGAGAGATTTAGCGAGGGGGCCTTGTAGTGTCCACCCTAGGCGGGTCTCGACTGCTGCAGGACAGCCTCGGGGTCCTGTATGGACCCGGTCAATCGGGACTATAAGTTCTGCATGGTCGGAGCCTATCAGCAGGGTCGGGGTGGCGCCGTCTATGAGCGGGATAGGTAGTTGACGCAGGTGCACATATTTATCCATCAGCTTGGCGATGGGGTAGGTGTACTGCGATAGTCCTATTTCTTGGCTGGTGAAAGCATTTGTAATCCTATACCGTCGCTCTGGCTGCCCGCTTGCTGCGATAGTGAAGGAGACATTCTCGCCCTTTATCGTCTTTAAATCTCTTCTTAGTGTCCGAATCGTCATTTGGTTCTCGCTCCCCCGCAGTCCCAGCTGGGCCGCAGCGGACGCGAGCAGAAGGGTCTTCTCTGACCCGTCATCAAGGACGGCGTAAGTGTCCATGACTTTATCTTGGTAGCTCAATGTCACACGGACTACCTTTAAGAGCACTTGGGCGCCACTGCTGCTGGCGGGGTCAATGTACATGACACTTGCCTTGGTGCCGCTCGATGGTGCAGGTGCAGGCCTTCTTCGGTTACTGTCGTGTAGTACATCTAGATGGGCTCCGTCACACCGACTGCACCTTTTCTTTAGGCGGCATTTGGCTGCCATGTGACTGCGCGCACATCGGTAACAGCGCCTGTTGGACTTTATCCATTGACTCACTTCTTCTGCATTCATCTTTGTGAACAGGTCACATTGTGACAGCCAGTGTTCCTTCTCACAGTAGGGGCACACCATCTTCCACTTCTCTTTTCTCGAGGGGGTACTGTGGCTCTTACTGCTCGGTACTGACTCTGATTGGTGCATGACAGTCACCGATCTTCTTCCATCGTTTATTCTCCTGGGTCCCTCTCTGGAGCTTGGCGTGCTCCGCACGAACGTATCCAGTCGTAAGCTGCTGACTTCTCTCGCCAGGAAGTCGGCTAGATCGAGGAGGGATGGTTCGGGACCGTTAGGATCACGGTGGTCTCTCTGCCGCCTAAAACGCTCTTGTCTTGCGGGTGGCAGCTTCTCTAAAATCCTCCGACGTTAGAGTTGGCGTATAGCTCGTGCATGCCCTTTTCTCGTTGCGCTCCCAGCATCCCTACCAGGGACTGCACTTTTATCGACAGGTCGTCTAATGAGCGATTGTCTGTTGCTGGGGGTAGGCGATCAATATGCCTTATCTCTTGGATTACGTAATCCCATATACGTCCATATCTCTGGTCCAGCGCTGCTAGAGCCGCGGTGTATGGGGTCGTAGAGGTGGCATAGGCTAGCGCTATATTGTGCGCTCGCGGTACTTTCAGGTGCTTCAGTAATATTGCATACTTGTGGCGTTCATCAGCGACATCCACCATCATTGTCTCTAAGCACATCCGGAGCTCCGTGTACTGTGCTCGATTCTCATAGGTGAAGTCTGGGAACGTCGGCGTGGCAATGTATGACGCCGTGGATGGCTGATACATCGGCGAGCGTTGGGGGAGAGACCTCCTAGGCGAGTCTCCTCTTGCGCCTCTCTGTGGGCTGGTACCGGCAGGGTACCATGGCCCGCTGGTCCAGGTGCTATTCCTCGGGGCTGGTCGTGCGTCGTGCTCACCCGTGAATAGAGTCGGGGGTCTGTAGCGCAGCGCCGCGGGGGTATAGCCTGGGCTGTACTGGACCTCCTGGTCCGGTGGAGTACTGTGCTGTCGTCGGGCTTGGTTCTCCTCCTCTCCCTCTTCTTCTTCTATCAGGTCCTCTAGATCCTGTAGTCGTTTATTTAGCTTCTCCGCAGTATATGCCGCTCCTTCCTTGTAGCTGGGTCTCGCTTGGACCGGTCTGGGAAGGGGGTCTGCGGGGGGTATAGGCTTGGTCTGTTGGTCAAGTTCAGGGTCGCTTGCTCGGTTAGGAGACACTGCCCTTGACTGTTGTCTCGACGAGTTCCTTGAACCCCTGGCGGAGGGAGAGGGTGTTGCCTTGAGGATCAGCTGCTCCATTAGCTGCGCTTGTAACTTGTCGCGCTCGGCTTCGCGCTTGGTGAGATCTGCTTCTCTTTGGGCACCGGCAGCGGTGCGCTGGGCGTCGGCCCGGTCTCTTGCCATATTCTCTTCCGTCTGAAGGCGTCTCATCTCCAGGCGTATGCGCTCTTCTTCGCTCCGTTGCTGCGCTTGGAGTTGTTCGCGCTCGATAAGCATCTGTGCTTGGAGTCGATCGCGTTCACCCTGAAGTCGATCGCGTTCGGTAGCGGCTGTCAGGCTGACGAGGAACGCCTGTGATAGCATCCTCTCCGCTTCGCTGGGGGAAGACGGTTGTAGAGGTGAGCCGCTCCTGGGTGAGCCGCTCCTGGCTGTACTCGTTGGGGAGTCCTGGCGCTCTATTTCCTCGGCGCTCTCCTCCTCTTCTTCCGTGCAGAGTTCTCTCTCTGTAGGATTGTCTTCCTCCCGGGGCTGGTCGGGGACTACTTCTTCGGTATTGGCGGGGAGTAAAGGCATGTCAGCTCCCTCCTGGTCCCCACCGTGAGCTTGGTCAGTTACATTAGAACCCACTAGGGCCTCTGTGGTCGGGGAAACCTGGTCGTTAAGGTCAGACATAATTTTACTTTCTACTTTTACCGCGTTTACCGTTTGTAGAAGGCTAGGTAGTTGACTGACAGCGTAATCCTCTAAGTACTGAGGTGGCTGTCGTCTGCGCTGCGGGCGTTCTACGTTAGGAGGACCGTTTCGTGGAGTGTTCATCATAGGCCATTTCAATATTAATAACACTATATTAATATTACACTAGTTACCATCCGGCTCGAAGGACCAATTGTAACTGAGGGGTACAATTCCCTGACTGTATTGATAAGTATGGTATTATTAAACCACTACCTCTTGTACTTTAACTTCTGGCCATCCAGTACATGATATAGATATGATGAACACTTTCCCACCTGATGAAACGAAGTCCACACAAATGTATAAATCGAATATTTTATATAGCAAAGGGTATATACAACGTTCACTTAATGACATTTATGATTTGAAATGCACTTGTATGGCAAATGAGTATTCGTAGGTAAATCAACATTGAATGTCCAATCTCTGGTTACGCAGGGAGCAAATATACAACCTGGTTCTTTAGGGAACTATAGCGATGGTACTTAAATGATTATAACTAAGGGGGGGGGGGGTCCCGCTGGTTGTAAGACAGTAGGGGGGGGTTAGAAGAGCCGCTGGCGGTATCCCATCTGGCCGACGATTTCTTGGGAGAATTCAGAGTCCTGAACACGATGCCCACAGAACCTCGGTCCGCAGATGAATACAGCTGGACCCTCTGGTGGACAGTAGCTGCCGGTCCACAGATGAAGAGATGTGAGGCGACCTCACTCGGGGTAGAGCGCCGTCTCACCTGGACTCCTCTCCGGGGGGTAGTTCCAACACTCAGCAGTGTTGGCCGTTATCCATGGAATAATCAAAGCACCCAAAGCATGTAGATAATCCAAGCCGTGGAAGGCTCGCCGTCGTCCGGGTAAAGTAATCCAATGTACAGGTCCACTCGTCCTGGCCCGGAGCTCCTCGGATGCAAGCACCACACGTGGTCTGCCCAGCCTGGTTAAGACTCCAGATAACGTCAGGAACGATGGGGGTACTGCTCACTTTATAACTCTAACCGAACGATGCACCATACATAATAGACTATTATTAGCTTAATAGAAATACGTCCAACTCGACGGTATAGTGCCAAACTATGACAATTCAACTATTAATCCACACGATGTCTCAATGCCTATTCTGAGGCCAAGTAGGCCTTACTGCACCACACGTGCGTCATGGGTGAGGCTTTGCGTCTGTTACTTAGTTGGAGGGTAAAGAACTAATGGACTAAAAGAAAGTTCTACTTTACTTGCGCCATATATATATATGCGCTGTGAACAAATAGTACCATTCGTATTTCGCCAGACGTATTCCTACGCGGAACCGGGCTTGTAACGACATGTTCGTCGGCACGATTGAACTTGAACCAAGGGGCTTGGCTGCTGGCGCCAGGTTCTCGTCCAATGGTAGAATGAAACTATTATGGGCTGTTAGTAGACTAAAGGGATATTCAGTGTATATTGTACAAGGAATATACAGGGGATATCAACGATATACAAATACTATTAAATATATATCCATAAATAAATATATATATTCGGTTTAATCTGATCCTTCACAACAGTTTCTCTCCTCCACACTGCCTGTGGAGCATTTTTCCCTATTGTTAGGTTTTAGTGAGTTTTTCCTTACCTTCGCGTGGGGTATGTCTGGGAGTGCTTGCATTCTTTCATTTATTTGCATTTATCTTAAATTTTTTGGACCTTATGGTGGTCTTGTTCTGTTCTTGACTTATTGTTATGTTTTCTTCTTGACTTGTTTAAAGAAGACCTGTACGGCCCATGGGGACATTAACGTGTGTTGTCGGGCCTTATAAATAAATCTGATTTGATTTGATTTGTTTGTCTTATTTCCATCAGGGTCCCCCATTTTCAATTCATATAGACATTTATGACATACACAACATACATGACATGTATGGCATAGGGACATACAGGTATTTAGTACTGTTACATTTGTGACATATACGATATGCAAATATACAGTACTGTTACCCATAGATCCTGACAGAGAGTATACATATGATGGGGAGGGGACTGTACATTAGGAGGGGGTGGGTGGGTGGGAGAGAAATATACATACGGTGGGGAGAGAATATATACATACGGTGGGGAGGAGACTGTACATTAGGAGGGCGTGGGTGGGTGGGAGAGAAATATCCATACGGCAGGGAGGGAATATATACATGCGGTGGGGAGGAGACTGTCTATTAGGAGGTGGTGGGGGTTTTGGGCATTTACGGTGGCCAGTTTCGAATTGCAGCCTCCCGTAGGTGCTCTTTAAGAGCGGTTTTGAATGTGGGTAGGGATTCACATTCCTTTACAGCTTTGGGTAGGGCGTTCCACATTGATGTGGCGTAATTGCGAAACGTGTTTAGTCGCTTGTTTGAGCCGAATCTGGGTTTAACATGATTTGTTGAGCTTCCTCTGGTGTAGTTGTGGTAAATATTGACGTGTTATTTCATAAATAATATGTGTGAATAATCAGAGATCATCACAGCTACCTTTCAATAGCAGAGTGGACTCAGTGGCTAAATAAGGAACCATACTTGAGACAGTTACATCAGATAACAGCAGCAACAGTTATTTCAACCCCCACTCAAGCAATGACTAATTTAGAGAACAAACAACACCTTCTTGAATTGACAGTATGTAAATGTAGAAGCAGAGACAGCTGGGTTGAACACAGGGCAGACCAGTTTAGACTTGTTGAAGCATGGACACTAACTCACAAACAAAGTAATCTATTAATCAACTGTTTAGTATCAAAAGAGTAAACCATAATATTAGAAATAAGGTTTGAAGGGTGATTACACTCGTGTTAAAGAAGTTATCACAGCTACTCTGCCAACTAGCAGGGGTGACGAGAGCTACTCTTCACCCCCACTCTGTGATCAGATTAGTACTATATGGTAGTTTGGCCCAAAGTGTATTCACACCCCCCACCAGAAGGACATCAGGCCAGCCCCCCCCCCCCCGTGAGAAGACACACAGAGGAACCCAGAGGGAGGGGCTGCCAGCGCCACAGGACACCGCTCACAGAAGGCGCCCACAAGAGATCAACCGCCCACAGGAGACGCCTGATTGGATCAACTGTAATAGTGAACTGAATTCTATTATTGGCTAGAAATTATAGTATATAGGAGGGCCCTAAATGATAATTCGGGAGCTCTCAGACCAGACACCAACCAGGGGGGTCTGGGGGCTCCACTGACTCCTCCCGACCAGAGAAACTACTGCTTTTTGATGTAAGTAAGCCGGATGGAACCCGCATTGTTTGGTTAGACTAGAATGTAACTTAGCTTAGAAACCAGGCTTACTTATATGCAAAAAAGGGCTTACAGTATTTTCAATGTATGTTCAGATTATGTTACCGACTGTTTTATGTACATTATTGAGGTTGGAGATGCAAACCTGATTGTGATATTTCTGTACAACAGACAGCTGTTAATGTTTTCTGATAATCTTTTGTATGTAAAAGTCAACCTTTTATTCACTCTTGGCTCTGGTTCAAATAAATCAGCTGAGTTGAAATACAGTTCTGGTTTGTCTGGCCTACACGTTTTATTCCTCATCTGCTAAAGTCTGATGAGGAGACCAACAATTCTATCAAGTATGAATTCTCTCTCCTCCTTCCAGATAATCAATCTCATTGTATTGTACTACAATAACCTCAAATTATTGTAGAAAGTCTGTGGGAATTTACCACAGAAATGGTGCCGTTCTTCCCATCCTTTGTGTCTCCCCCTGAAAAGGTGCGGTAGGGTCTTGTCATATGTATCATATCTGGACCTTGCTGTGTGTTGGGGACACGGGGCAAAGAGCTGGGGTGTTGCTGCGTTTGAAGTGATTAACGGTGGGCTTGTTGTCTGAATGGAGGAGGGAGAGGGGGACAGGTTGAAGGTTGGTTGTGTACGCCACTGTTGGGGCCCACGGTGAATATGGCTTTTGCATGCAGGGTTGGGGGTTGCGGTGTCTTAGGTTAGGATGTCCGGAGGTATGACGATCGCGCTTGTTGTGCAGTGAACATGCAAACGTGGGCTTTTTATGTTGTTATGTTTATTCAGACACAGGAGGCCGGTCTCGGCCCAGCGGGCCACGGGGGTTGGGTTGGTTAACTCGTATGGAATATACTTTATGAACTATACGGGGGAGTTGCACCAAGAAGGTTGGTGGCGCACAGACTATCTGATCATGGTGTAATGGGATGATTAGCGTCGCATGACGGCAGATAAAAGGCTTTTCTGGCTAGGAAGCGCGGCGATCTGGTGTGTGCGACAGGGGCGCGTTCTGAGTATATAAATTCCCTAAAAATTATTCTCAGGAAGAGGGCGCGGGTAATGGTTGATTAAGATTTTTTTGTTCTGAATGGGGAGAGAGCTGTGTATAAGAAGAGCTCTGTTGTTATTTAGAACATGCAAATCAGGTATGGTAAAGATGAGTTTGGCCCCTGCATGATCGGGGAACTTGGTCTGTGCGATTACAGGAATAACACGTAGTAATTAATAGATGGTAGGGGTGCCGGTGTGTTCAAGAGGCTCAATAATAGAATGGTTTACTGGCTGATCGCGTGATAGTCAGGACGTGTCTGCGGGAACCAATCGGCCGAATTAAATGAAGATATATATTCGTCCTTAGGTATAATATCGAATTGGGTCCGGAGATCCCTTTTTAATCTTGAGTGAAACCGGCGTGTTGATTCAATTACGTGCGCTGTGATACGAAAACAATGTGCTTAAAAACATTTGGTTAAGATGACTGATAAAGTACTTAGTGGAAATTCGACAACAGTGCTATGGTAAGCTTAAACATTCAGTAATGATTGTATGTGAGATTCAAGATTCAAGATTCAAGAGTTTTAATTGTCACGGCATACAGGTATACAATGAAATGCGGCTGGTCTTGCCCGCGACGATGTGCAATACAGTGGTACAACATATAATAGAATCCAATAAAATACAGTGGTACAACATATTAATAGAATCCAATAAAACAGTGCAATAAACAGGTACATGGTGTGCCATCTCGGTATCTGTACATTAGTATTTACAGAGCATATAGGACATGCTAGTTAGCTTTAGTAGTGCAATACACTGTTCCTGATGTTATACTATTTTAAGTGGCCTTTCCTCTGGCCATAAGTGTGCGTGTGTGCGGCATGAGTGTTAAAGTGGCTGCTAGTGTGTGAGCGTGCTCAGCGTGCGTGTCGTGTATGTACTTGTGTGTGGATAGTTCAGTTTCTGTGTCTCTCGATGTTCATTGTTCAAGGCTCTGATGGCCTGGGGGAAGAAGCTTAGCCTAAGCCTCTCCGTCTTAGTCTCTAGAATTCGCAGGCGTCTGCCTGACCTCAGCAGCTGGAACAGGCTGTTATTGGGGTGGTGGGGGTCTTTCATTATCCTGCAGGCTCTGGATTTGCACCTCTTGTTGTATAGAGCCTGCAGGGGAGGTAGCGCAATACCCGTGGTACGCTCGGCTGAGCGCACCACACTCTGTAGGGCCTTCTTGTCCTGTGCCGTGCTGTTCCCATACCAGGCAGTGATGTTTCCGGTCAAGATGCTCTCTACAGCTCCTGAGTAGAAGGACTGAAGTATCTTCCCCGATACTCTGAACTTCCTTAACTGTCTCAGGTGGTAGAGGCGCTGCTTCGCTTTCTTTACTACTGTGCCTATGTGTGTTGACCATGTCAGGTCCTCTGAGATGTGGACCCCCAGGTACTTGAAGCTGCTCACCCTGTCCACGGTAGCCCCGTTAATCCTCAGTGGTGTGTGTGTCTCCCGCTGTCCTCTCCTATAATCCACGATCAGCTCCTTGGTTTTACCAATGTTCAGGAGCAGGCTGTTGTCCTGGCACCAACGTTCCAGTACCTCAACCTCCTCCCGGTAGGCCTTCTCGTCGTTGTCCGAGATCAGCCCCACCACCACCGTGTCGTCGGCGAACTTCACAATGGAGTTGGAGCTGAACTTGGCCACACAGTCGTGTGTGTAGAGTGAGTACAGCAGGGGGCTTAGAACACAGCCCTGGGGGGACCCGATGCTCAGGGTGATGGTGTTGGAGGTCTGACCCCCCACCCTGACCGCCTGGGGTCTTTCACTCAGAAAGTCCAGTACCCAGGCGCTCAGGGCGGAGCTCAGGCCTAGCTCGATCAGCTTGTCCACCAGTCTGGTGGGGACTATGGTGTTGAACGCTGAGCTGTAGTCAATGAACAACAGTCTCACATAGCCCCCCTTCTGACGGTCAAGGTGGGAGAGAGTGCTGTGCAGTACCTGGGAGACCGCGTCATCAGTGGACCTGTTTGTCCTGTATGCAAATTGCATAGGGTCCATATCGCTGGGGAGAGAGGCACAAATGTGGTCCTTGACCAGCCTCTCGAAACATTTCATGACCACAGAGGTGAGTGCCACCGGTCTGTAATCATTTGGACATGTTGGGGAGGGTTTCTTCGGTACAGGGATGATGGTAGACATCTTGAAGCAGGCAGGGACTACTGACTCCGCCAGGGATTGATTAAATATGGCGGTGAACACCGGGGCAAGCTGGTTTGCACAGGACTTAAGTATGCGTCCTGTTATACCATCTGGGCCTGCAGCCTTCCTGGTGTTCACCTGCATAAATGCTCTTCTCACACTGTGTTCCGACAACGAGAGAGCGCCCCCGCCCCCCCGCGGTTGCCCCCCCCCCTCCACAACAGCCGGTGCGCCAGTGACGTCACTAGCCAGAGGGCTAGCGGCGACACTGTCTACACCGAACCGAGCGTAGAAGGAGTTGAGTTTGTCCGCTAGAGAGGCGTCGTCGCTCCCCATTGCGGGGGCGCTGACTTTGTAGTCAGTTATTGTCTTCAGTCCCCTCCACAAGCCTCTTGTGTCGTTTTGTGCCATTTGTGTCTCCAGTTTCTCAGCATATGTCCTCTTAGCAAGTTTAACAGCCTTGCGCAGAGTGTAGACTGAAGCCTTGTATTCTTCCATATTTCCTGACTCTCTGCCCAGGTTATAAGCCGTGGTGCGTGAGTTTAGGGCTGTTCTTATAGTGCTGTCCACCCAAGGTTTCTGGTTTGGGAAAACCCGCGCCGTCTTTGTGGGGACAATGCCGTCTGCCACTGTTGTTATGTAGCTTACAACGGTATCAGCATACTCGCTGACGTCACTGGCGCTTCCTTCAAACATGTCCCAGTCTGTATCCTTGAACGCGTCACGGAGCTCGGCCTCTGATTCGTCAGCCCACTTTTTTGTCTCACGTGACACGACGGCTTCGCGTGATCGCTGTTTGTATGCTGGGATTAAAAAGATGGAGTCGTGATCGCTCGCGCTTACAGAGCCCATCAGTGGCGGAGCCGCTACAGCCTTGTAGGCAGCTCTGAACGGGGTGTAGCAGTGGTCGAGTGTGTTTCCCCCTCTTGTGGAGCAGGCGATGTGCTGAAAAAAAGTCGGCATCACTTTTTTCAGGTTTGCCTGGTTGAAATCACCAGTCACTATCGTCGCGGCTTCCGGGTGCTTGATCTGCTGTTTGTTGATGTGGTCGTGTAATTCCCCCAGCGCTTTGCCGGTATTTGCCTGTGGATGAATATACACGACGGATAAAATGACCGCGGTAAACTCACGGGGTAGGTGATACGGGCGACACAGGATCTGGAGATGTTCCATATCTGGGGAGCATGAACTTGAGAGGACATGTACTTCCTTGGGATTAACCCAGAGATTGTTCGTGAGGATGCAGACCCCACCTCCGACGCTCTTCCCAGAGGCTGCCGTGCGATCTGCTCTCAGGACGGTGAAATTGTCCGATGGAGAGACGCTGTTGTCCGGCGTTGCTGGTTTGAGCCATGTCTCAGTGAAACACATGATATTAACGTCTCTCATCTCCCGTTGGAATCGTACCCTCGCTCTCAAGTCGTCCATCCTTCCCTCCAACGAACGTGCATTCGCCAGAAAGATGGATGGAATTGCTGGACGGTAAGCAGATCTTTTTAATCTAAGTCTGATACCGCCTCGTCTACCTCTATGTTTCTTTCTGCCGTTTCCTTTGTTGCCGTTCTCCCGCTTGATTTCTGTTAGCCCTTCTGGGCATAAAGTGTCTCCCAACTCCAATTTGAGTCCGGAGTTTAGGTCCATAAGTGTCTGGCGGTCGTATGACATACCCGCCAGTGATGATTTAATAAAAAAAGTCGAAAAAACAAACATAATAGCTAAAAATGAGCACAATCGTCGCGGAGCTAAACCAAAGGCGACTGACCGGGGGTACTATGGCTATGGTTAAGAAATGCATGAATGAATTATGGCTATGGTTGTGAATGATTGGCGTAACGTGGGAGCTTATTGTTATTTTGTTATGATATTTTAATAACCAACGGACATATGTTGGAGGCGAGTCCTACTGTTGGCTGGGGCTAGCTGGCTTAGCTCTGTGGAAAAGTCCGCGGTGAAGCTGGGGACGTTACGGTGGCGTTATGAGAGGATTGATTAAACGCTGTGGCGGCGAGTACAGGTGAGAGGCGAATCTAGACGTGGACGGGAGAAATTGTGGCCGTTTTGAGGGTTATTATTGATGCAGTAACGATGGTATAATATGATATTAGGGATTCGCTGCTTGGTGACGTCATGGTGTTGTGGGGAGTATGTAACGTTCGCGGTGCTATGAAGTGAGGCGGAGTAGGTAGGAGAAAGGATTTGTGTTGAACTATATGTGCGGCGTTGGTCGGTGTAAATGTTTTGAAAATTATTTTCTGTTAGAGTGGTTGGTTATTTTAAGCTTGTGTGAGTTGTTTATGCTTTGGTTGGTACTGAGCGAATTGCGTGGATGAACGGATCTTGAAAGGCACGGCTCCCGTGAGGGCCTTGAACGTCGCATTAGAGCTGGCTAAAGCTAGTTAGCTTGCATGCCGTTGTTTTGTGGCGTTTTGCGGGCGGCAGATGTTACGTTTCGAGTTTTGAGAATGATGTTGGGGAACGTGATGAATGTCGTGGCAGATTATGAATATCGGGGCATGTTATGAATGTCGTGGCAGACCTTGGTTGTCATAGCAACGTTAACAGTCGCTTCGGTTGCCACTGCGCATGCGCGGTACAACGTGGATTGGGTCTAGTGCATTCGTGATAGTTCGCTCAGGGGATAGAAATAACGGGTAAGAGGATATTCTGCATTATGTAATATGGCGGTATTTGTATATTGTGCATTGTATTTTTGTGTAAGCAGGGGAAGAGATGTAACATGTATGGTGGTTAGGTTAGGGGAGATGGTCATTGAGGGTTTACTTAGGCTGCGAACAATACAGTGAGCCTATTGAGGAGAAATGAAATAATGGATACATTGCCTATGATAAATCTGGGGTTCACAATCCGGCTATACTGGGCAGATTGTATTATTGTCTTTAATGCACGGGGTATATTTTTAACCAGGGGGGAAAGACTAGGGATTGATTAAAAATAAGTACAGCTCAATACACACAATTGTTAAGGGGATGCAGACCAAAGGAAGACTTTTGTCTTGTTTACATCAGGGTCCCCCATTTTCAATTCATCAGATAGTCAGTACTGCTACAACTATACATTTAAGACATACCAGATTTGCAAATTCAGTCACCCGTGTTAAAATACAACATAACTTTTATTGCATACATGATACACAGATAAACGGTAGTTTGAGAGTAGTTATAGGCTGAATTTGGAAAAATGCTCTACACTGGAGTTACATGTTGCTTGCAGTAAAATCAATTTATCACACGTGTATGAAGAAAGGAACATTTAGGACTAACCACTATAATGTTATGTTGAAATGAAAGATGCTTACATGTATAATAATTAGAGTTGATGGAGTATTTCCAGTTTTTAAATTTGTGTGACATGTACAATTGTAAGCTTGGAATAATGAGGTTTTGTTTTATGTAGCTTGAATTAAGATGCTTGTATAGAATGCATTGATGTTGAAATGTCAGATATTGATACTTGTTATAGCTTTAAGGCCATTGATTTAAATAGGATAATGTTTAGATTAATGTTTGCTGCAAGTCTTTAGATCATGGGGATGATAATTTAGTGATGTAGGCTTGTTGGGGTATATTTTCTTTTCATTGCTATGTTGAAATACTGTTAGAATGTTATGTTTTTAAATGCCATTTGCAAATCCTTGGGTCACAGTGGGATAATTTAGTGACAGGGGGTTGTTTAGAAGCTGCTATGATGTAGGATTGTGTTTTAGCAGTTTTTATAAATGTTTGATAGATGATTTGTGTATGAAATGATTAATCCTTCTGTTGAGTTACAGGGAGGTCACGGAAACTCACAGGGGGGACTCAGGCTATCTTTACTAGGCCCAGGGGGGTCGTGTATACAGCTGTTTACGATGGCTGTTCTTTTTATGACAGGATGACGTGAGATTAGATGCAACAGGAGAGGGTCAGAGGTGAAGATGCAGGAGACAGTTGTGGAGTGAGAGAACAGTTGGCAGTTATTTTTATGACGGGGGAAATGTTGAGACAGGAAGCGTGCTAATACAGAACACAGGTGGGTGAGTGAGTGAGACGATCAGGGAGGTAGTCGTTCAATGGGATTATGACTTTTGGAGGGCTAGCTTTTTGGTTAGGGAGAATAGCGGTAGACTCTCAAGGTACTAGGAATGCTTTGAGGTTCTGTCGTTGAGGGAGGGTTCCTAGACTCTCTCTGGCAGTAGGTAGGAGTGTAGAAATTAAGTGTGAATTGTATTAGCCAGAGATGAGTGTAGCCTGATGAGAGAGCAGAAGAGATGAGTGCAGAAGAACTAACCTTTGTTTGTCAGAAATGTGAAATGATTAACGAGTGTGGTGAAAGGTATATGTTTATAATATGAATGAGGCGTGGATGATGTTGAATTGTGATGTTTGGTGGTTTTTTGCTTTTATTTCTTTTTTAGAAAACTCTAAGAAGGTTCAGGATTGAATGTGTTGTGACACTGTGAGAGTGGAGGTTTGGTTGAGTTGGTACAGATGTTATTTTTTATTTAAATTTAATTTTTGTATGTATGTGTGAGATTGAGATGTCCTTTTGATTTCAGTGAATGATTGAGCGGGGGATGGTGGCCAGGAAGCTTACCCATTCACACACAGACACACACACACACACACACACAGACACACACACACGGACACACACACACAGACACACACACACACACACACACACAGACACACGCAGACACATTCACACAGTATGATCACACATGCATACACACACACAACTTGGCTTTCACTTAAGGTGAAACTAGTCTTAAGAATAGCAGACTGTGTTTAGGTAGGATATATCTGTGTTTCCTATTCACCTCGGCCTCCTGGCTCTGCTTTGAATTAGGAGTTTTAGATTTCTTTTCTTTTTTTTCTCTAAGTGACCGTTGAGGTGGTCTGATGTTGGTGGTATTGATTTCATTGTTTTGCTATTTTGGGGATGAATGATAATCTCACATGTAGTTGTATTCGAATATTAATTGGTGGTTTTTGTTTTTTCCCAATCTGTGTTACATGATGTGGCGGGGGAGGACTGTTGAAAGAAGAGGTGCATTGGATCCGATCGATGACAAGTTAAGTAGTGCCACCACGATTTGCATATGGAATTAATGGCTTCCCTTATTGAGTATGTTGACATATTGTGTCAAGTGATTTGCTCTGTGCTTGTGTCTTCAACAGCTCAGAAAAGGGAGGGGAAAGGCAGAGCAACGCTGAGAGAGACATGAATACATTTCATTAGATTATGACACGATGGTGTGAACCCGTTCAGTCAGTTCCTGTGGGAGATTGTTGGATTATGAAGAGAGGTCGCTTGGGACGCTACCCCTCCTTCAGTATAGCCCCGGATACGAAGGCCGGGGGTTTGAGACAAACCTCCAGACTGACAGAGTCGTTCGTCTGTAGATCCATGGAAATACAGTCATGGGACAGAATATGACGAGGTCCAGGCCTACAAACATTGGCTTCAGCTGAGGCTGGCCGACATGGGGTGGAGGGGGGGGGGGGGGCGGAAACGGTCAGAGACTGTGCAACCAAAGCGGTGAACAAGGGCCTCTGTGTGATTGATTGGTATGTTGGACGGGAGGTGACTGAACGATAACAACTGATATAGATTATGACACAACGCAAGAGTACTAAACTAGACACATACACATAGGTTATATATTAGGTGTAGGTTATGGCCGACATGGTGAATGAAAGAAAATCTTCGTTGAAATTCTGCTTTTCTCGGCCAAGACTGGGCTGTGGGAACAAGAAGTGACAAGTTTATGACCGTTATGTGTCATAAAAGGGGGGAGGATAGGTGGGAAGCAATTAATTGATTATGCAGACGTGATTGTACTATCTTAAAGAAAAAATTAGCAGAATCAGAGAATGAATGTAAAATGGAAAATTGTGATACTAATGGATCTTGTCTCCCCAGATCATGTAAACGGATACTGTAATTTTAAAAAATTGTGTTTTATTTGAAGGGTATAATGATTAGATTAAATTGTTTTATTGTGATTCAACAAGCTCAAAAGTTGTTGTTTCAAAAGTAGGCCTCTGGCTATGAGCCTTGAGGAACAAGAAAGCTAATTGCCAAAGAAAAATGGAAAAAGAAAAAAAATGGAGAAATTTTGAAAAAAATGAATTTTAATTTTGGGAAAAAATTAATTTTATTATGTATGGTTAGTATGTATAAAAAATCAAGTCAATATATCATATGTGACGATAAGAATCATCAAAACGGGGAAATGTGGTAAATATTGATGTGTTATTTCATAAATAATATGTGTGAATAATCAGAGATCATCACAGCTACCTTTCAATAGCAGAGTGGACTCAGTGGCTAAATAAGGAACCATACTTGAGACAGTTACATCAGATAACAGCAGCAACAGTTATTTCAACCCCCACTCAAGCAATGACTAATTTAGAGAACAAACAACACCTTCTTGAATTGACAGTATGTAAATGTAGAAGCAGAGACAGCTGGGTTGAACACAGGGCAGACCAGTTTAGACTTGTTGAAGCATGGACACTAACTCACAAACAAAGTAATCTATTAATCAACTGTTTAGTATCAAAAGAGTAAACCATAATATTAGAAATAAGGTTTGAAGGGTGATTACACTCGTGTTAAAGAAGTTATCACAGCTACTCTGCCAACTAGCAGGGGTGACGAGAGCTACTCTTCACCCCCACTCTGTGATCAGATTAGTACTATATGGTAGTTTGGCCCAAAGTGTATTCACACCCCCCACCAGAAGGACATCAGGCCAGCCCCCCCCCGTGAGAAGACACACAGAGGAACCCAGAGGGAGGGGCTGCCAGCGCCACAGGACACCGCTCACAGAAGGCGCCCACAAGAGATCAACCGCCCACAGGAGACGCCTGATTGGATCAACTGTAATAGTGAACTGAATTCTATTATTGGCTAGAAATTATAGTATATAGGAGGGCCCTAAATGATAATTCGGGAGCTCTCAGACCAGACACCAACCAGGGGGGTCTGGGGGCTCCACCGACTCCTCCCGACCAGAGAAACTACTGCTTTTTGATGTAAGTAAGCCGGATGGAACCCATATTGTTTGGTTAGACTAGAATGTAACTTAGCTTAGAAACCAGGCTTACTTATATGCAAAAAAGGGCTTACAGCATTGTCAATGTATGTTCAGATTATGTTACCGACTGTTTTATGTACATTATTGAGGTTGGAGATGCAAACCTGATTGTGATATTTCTGTACAACAGACAGCTCTGTTAATGTTCTCTGATCATCTTTTGTATGTAAAAGTCAACCTTTTATTCACCCTTGGCCCTGACTCAAATAAATCAGTTGAGTTGAAATACAGTTCTGGTTTGTCTGGCGTAAACGTTTTATTCCTCATCTGCTAAGTCAGATGAGGAGACCAACGATTCTATAAGTATGAATTCTCTCTCCTCCTTCCAGATAATCAATCTCATTGTATTGTACTACAATAACCTCAAATTATTGTAGAAAGTCTGTGGGAATTTACCACATAGTGGTTGTGGTATTCACTGACCTTTGGGAAGTATTTTGACATGTTTATGGGTACCTTAGTCGTATAGTGTATCTTGTAGACCAGGCCCATTGCAAGTTGCTGTACTCTGTCGTCTACTCTAAGCCATCCTAGGTTGTCAAAGTGGGCAGGGGTGAGGTGGGTTCTGGGGGTAAGGTCAAGTAGTAGTCAGATCAGTTTGTTTTGTGATGTTTGTCATTTTGTTTTCAGCGCCTTTGAGGTGCTTTGGTACCATGAGGTGCACGCATAGTCGTAGTACCCTTGAATGAGTGCTCCTGCCAGAGTCTTCAGGGTATTCTTGTTTACCAGAGAGGAGATCCTGTACAAGAATCTAGTTCGTTGGTTGACTTTTTTTTATTACATTGGATGCCATTTTGTCACAGGAAAGATTTGCCTCTAGGATGGAACCCAGGTAGGTAATTTCGTCTTTCCTTGTGACAATATTGTCACCCACTGCAACTGAGAAGCCGTCGGTCTTGCTGAGTTTGTTATTTGAGCCGAAGAGAATGGACTCTGTTTTGCCCATGTGTAATGATAGTTTGTTATCAGCGAGCCATATGCAGATTTTGCCTAGTTCCGAGCTGAGGGTTTTTTCAACCTGCAACTTGTTCTTGTCAGAGACCAGCAGGGCTGAGTCGTCCGCAAACAGGAACAAGTTGCAGTCACAGGCTGACGACATGTCATTTGCATAAATTAGGAAGAGTAGCGGTCCTAGTATGCTTCCTTGTGGAACACCACAGCTCACTGTGAGGGGGGGGGGATAGAGTACCGTTTACCTCTACCATCTGTTCTCTCCCCTCCAGGTAGGATTGCATCCAGCTCACTGATAAGCTATCAAAACCAATTGCTTTTAGCTTGTCAATCAGAATGGAGTGATTGACAGTGTCGAAGGCCTTTTGTAGGTCCAGCATGACCATGCCGCAGTATTTGCCCGTGTCCACCTCATGTGTGTGCATGTATCATTTCATGTGTGTGCATGTATCAATTCATGTGTGTGCATGTATCATTTCATGTGTGTGCATGTATCATTTCATGTGTGCATGTATCATTTCATGTGTGTGCATGTATCATTTCATGTGTGTGCATGTATCATTACATGTCTGCATGTATCAATTCCTGTGTGAGAATTGTAGCTCCATATTTGTATACAGAGAAGCACTTAAATCATTGAACGGATATTGCAGTGAAAATGCTAATGAGAAAGTATAAAATATAATGAATAGTTGTAAGGATTAACATTTGAAGTAATGCTTTATAATTAGAACAGTGGGGCCAACAACAGTATACAGCAGCACAGTCTCAAGTGTGTTATTGCTATCGCTATATTGACAATGTGAACAGATTTGTTTGTATTATTATTTCATTGAATTCATTACACAAATGAGAGCAACAGCATGTGTTTGTTTGATTCTTCACTCCCCCCTATGCAGGGGGTGCAACACTAGGTCCTCTGCTGTGCAGGGTCCACCTAACAGAGGACATGGAAGGAGGTGCTCCATGGTCTGGGGTTCTGTGCCACAGTCGCATGTGGTTGGGCCACTAAGATAGCCCCATCTGCTTGGGGCTTCCCTGGAACGGCCAACACCTGGAAAGGAGCTAAGCAGCTATGACCAGGCACGCTGGAACTATAAAACGGCAGGGGGTGCTGGGGGGTCGCCAGATGATAAAAAAAAAATAAAAATTGGCGGTCAATAGTTAGATAACCTAGGTGGGGAACAACCAGGAGATCACTGCAACTCACACAAGTTGGAGAACTATCTCTCTCTCTCTCTCTCTTGCTCTCACACACACACAAAGGGAGCCGCATGTGATTGGTGGAGGCGGGATCCTTACGAAAAACTGCTAATCATTGACACATGCTAGCCTGTAATAACCCCCCCCAGAAAAATGTACTTTGCATTTGATATATTGCAAATATATGCCATCACACACACTGGCATTTAAAGGGTTAGAATTATAAAATGAATATGTGGTGTTATGATCAGGGCTGAAGTTGAATAAAATATTGTATTTATCAATTACAAAAAACTGAAAATCCATAAAAATCTGTGTTGTTGCTAATCATACATATGCTAGCCTGTTTTTTAACAATAATTTGTGATGCCATCACAAACACTGGCTGTAACTGAGGGGTACAATTCCCTGACTGTATTGATAAGTATGGTATTATTGAACCACTACCTCTTGTACTTTAACTTCTGGCCATCCAGTACATGATATAGATATGATGAACACTTTCCCACCTGATGAAACGAAGTCCACACAAATGTACAAATCGAATATTTAATATAGCAAAAGGTATATACAACGTTCACTTGTTTACACTTATGATTTGAAATGCACTTGTATGGCAAATGAGTATTCGTAGGTAAATCAACATTGAATGTCCAATCTCTGGTTACGCAGGGAGTAAGTATACAACCCGGTTCTTTAGGGAACTATAGCGATGGTACTTAAATGATTATAGCTGGATACACTAAGGGGGGGGGGGGGTCCCGCTGGTTGTAAGACAGTAGGAGGGGGGGGGGTTAGAAGAGCCGCTGGCGGTATCCCATCTGGCCGACGATTTCTTGGGAGAATTCAAAGTCTTGAACACGGTGCCCACAGAACCTCGGTCCGCAGATGAATACAGCTGGACCCTCTGGTGGACGGTAGCTGCCGGTCCACAACGGAGAGACGTGAGGCGACCTCACTGGTGTAGAGCGCCGTCTCACCTGGACTCCTCTCCGGGGGGTAGTTCCAACACTCAGCAGTGTTGGCCGTTATCCATGGAATAATCAAAGCACCCAAAGCATAATCCAAGCCGTGGAAGGCTCGCCGTCGTCCGGGTAGAGTAATCCAATGTACAGGTCTCCTCGTCCTGGCCCGGAGCTCCTCGGATGCAAGCACCACTAGTGGTCTGCCCAGCCTGGTTAAGACTCCAGATAACGTCAGGAACAATGGGGGTACTGATAACTTGATAACTCTAACCGAACGATGCACCATACATAATAGACTATTATTAGCTTAATAGAAATACGTCCAACTCGACGGTATAGTGCCAAACTATGACAATCCAACTATTAATCCACACGATATCTCAATGCCTATTCTGAGGCCAAGTAGGCCTTACTGCACCACACGTGCGTCGTGGGTGAGGCTTCGCATCTGTTACTCGGTTGGAGGGTAAAGAACTAATGGACTAAAAGAAAATTCTACTTTACTTGCGCCATATATATATGCGCTGTGAACAAATAGTACCATTCGTATTTCGCCAGACGTATTCCTATGCGGAACCGGGCTTGCCACGACATGTTGGGCGGCACGATTGAACTTGAACCTAGGGGTATGGCTGCTGGCGCCAGGTTCTCGTCCAATGGTAGAATGAAACTATTATGGGCTGTTTAGTAGACTAAAGGGATATTCAGTGCATATTGTACAAGGAATATACAGGGGATATCAAACGATATACAAATACTATTAAATATATATATATAAATAAATATATATATTCGGTTTAATCTGATCCTTCACAACAGCCGCCCCCTAATTAGTCCCACCTAATTAGCTAAGCAGAGACAGATTAACCGCACTGTCTACCACTCAAGGTCCGCTGTAAGGGTCAGTCAACTCACAAAGTCATGGGGTCATGGTCATCATCGATAGTATCTGGGAGTCGGGGCAGTTCTATTAGCCTCGCCACGGGTCGTGTGTAAGTTCGCCCTTGGACGAGTACTTCAGCTGCTCGGACCTTGCCATCGGCACCGGTGATCACTTTGCTTACGCGGCCAGCCGGCCACATAGCTCTGGGTAGTGACTGGTCGATAATCATGACGACTGTTCCTTCTGTCAAATTGTCTCTCTCTTTTACCCACTTCTGGCGGGTCTGTAGAGACGGTAGGTAGTGGAGTAGGAAGCTGCTCCAAAACTTGTCAGCTAGTACTTGACTGTACCTCCACATTCTTCGGCCGTTCGCTTCTTCAGGCCTGTACATTGTCTGGGGTAGCGCGGGGTCCAGCCGCCCCATCAAGAGTGTGTTGGGGGTGACTGGGTCGACATCTGCTACATCACTGGAGACGTAACCGAGGGGTTTTGAGTTTAATACTCCCTCGATCTCCGTGAGGACTGTCATTAGGACTTCCTCCGCCACAGTCTGGGCCCCAAGCACGGCGTACAGGGCTGTCTTTATAGAACGTACTTCTCGTTCCCAGGTTCCACCGAAGTGGGGTGCGTTCGGGGGATTAAACTGGAAGTCAATCTGGGATGGAGCGAGGTGGGTCTTAAGTTCTGGGCCCATAGCTTGGAAGCTCTCTCTCAGCTCTCTTTCTCCGCCTTTGAAGTTTGTCCCGTGATCAGACAACAATGTAGACGGTTTTCCTTTCCGTGATGTGAATCTTCGGAAGGCCATAAGGAATGAGTCTGTGCTCATGGTCGGAAGGAGCTCGATATGTATCGCTCTGGTGGTCATGCATTTGAATACAATACCCCACCGCTTCTCGGTTCCTCTTCCTCTCTTTATATACAACGGGCCAAAACAGTCCATGCCTGTGGAGTGGAATGGCTTGTCGCCGAGTCGGAGGCGACAGGGGGGTAAGTCAGCCATCCGTGGTATGCTGGGCTGCGCGCGCCACTTTCGGCAGTCTAGACCGCTTCTCTTCCTTGAAGTATCCAATAGCGACGTCTGATCTCCGCGAAGACTCTCTCTGCTCCTGCGTGGTGTACATCCTCGTCGTATTTCTTTATGATCAGCTCTGTGACCTTGTGTCGGCTGTTCAAGACTATCGGGTACTTAATGTCATCCGGTAGATCGGGGGCTCTCCGCAGGCGACCACCCACTCTGATGAGATTATGGGCGTCACTCTCGGGTGCCAGGTGGAGCAGTCTGCTGTCTGATGGGACGGGCTTTCCTCCCTGTAGACAGTCTAGCTCATCGGGGAACGAGTCTCTCTGGGCTCGTTGTAGTAGAAGAAGTTCTGCTTCTTCGTAGTCAGCTGCTGAAATGTCAGTGGTGGACTGAATCTCTGGGTGGTGCCACAGGAATGTCTTTTGCTGCACACTCTCTAGGGTAATGCAGTCATCTATGTTGGGGTCTGTGGAGGCGACTGTGCTCAGTCCACAGAACATAGGTTTCTTGTTCTCAGCCTCCTCATTACTTGCTTCCCGTGGGGTGGGCGTAGGCCACTCTTCTTCCGGGAGCTTGAGGAATTCTGGTCCGTCACTGTAGATGTTGCGACGGGTGAGGTCATCCAGAGACATTCCCCGGGTGATGACGTCAGCTGGGTTGTGTTTGGTGTCCACATACCGCCAGCTCGCTGCTTCTGTTAACTCTTGAATCTCGGTGACTCTGACTCCCACGAAGACTTTGTATCTGCATGAATCAGACTTGATCCATGTGAGTACTGTCGTGGAATCTGACCACAAGATTGTTCTGTGCACCGGAATGGTGAGTTCACGTTGGATTAACGTGGCTAGATGCGCTCCTGCTAGGGCTGCGCAGAGCTCTAGACGCGGGATAGATTGTTGCTTTCGTGGGGCTATTCTTGAGCGAGCCAGGATGAAAGCAGTGTGTATCTTTCCTCCCTTCTCTTGGGCACGCAAGTAGGCCACCGATCCATAGGCTACTTCGGAGGCGTCGCTGAAGACGTGTAGATCAATCTTGCATGTCTCTGGCCTCACTGTGGATGGGAAGTAGCTGCGGCGTATATTGACGCCTGGGAGTGAGCGGAGTTCCGTCTCCCACTCTCTCCATGTTGAGGCAAGGTGTGCGGGTATTGGGTCGTCCCAGCCCTGGTCCTTGTCCCACAGTGCTCGTACAATCATCTTTGCCCTGGTGGTGTAAGGTAGAATACATCCCAACGGGTCATATTGTCTGGCGAGTGTTCTGTACACACTCCGTCTGGTGGTCGGTGTCGCCGTCGACCTTCCCTGCTCTGGAGTCAGGGGTTTGTGTCTATAGTGGAGCGAGTCTGTTTTGAAGCGCCAGACTAGTCCTAGTGTCATTTCTTGGGCTTCTCCTGGGATGGTCGCCATCCAGGTCGCGCTGCTGGCAGCCTTGTCCGCGGGGGAGAGGCTGCGCAATACGTGCGGGTCACTGCTGGCCCACTGCCTGAGATCAAAGCCGCCTTTGATCAGGGAGGCGCGTAGCTTGATTAGGAGAGCCTCGGCTTCTTCTTGAGTCGAAACGCTTTGTAAACAGTTGTCCACGTAGAAACTGTTCTTCACACTGTGTCGGACCTCTTCATCTGCTGTTGGGTCCTCTGCGACGTGTTTCTGTAGGGCAAATGTAGCACAGCACGGGCTGCATGTGGTTCCGAAGGGGAGTACTTCCCACTGGTAGATGGCTGGGTTCTCATCTCCGATCCTCTCTCTCCATAGGAACCGCAGCAGGGGCTTGTCCTCCTCCACTAGTCTCACCTGCAGGAACATTCCTTTGATATCCCCGCTGATAGCCACCTTGTCCTGGCGGAAGCGCAGTAGCACGCCTAGTAGGGAGGGGCCGAGTGTGGGGCCGGGCAAGAGCTCTTTATTCAGATTTTGGGATCCGATCTGGTAGCTGCAGTTAAACACAATGCGATCCTTGCCGTTGTGGTGGACCTTGTGATGCGGCACGTACCATGATTCGGTCATCTGATCGGCCTCTTTAATGTCAATCTTTGTCACGTGTCCCGCTGTGATTAGCTTCTCAATCTCAGCGCGGTACACACCCTCTTGAGCGGGGTCTTTGGCTAGGCGCCGCTCCGTGTTCAATAGATAGTGCTCCGTGGCGTCTTTCTTTGCGTGAAAGGTGGGCATTCCCTCTCGCCTCAGGAGTGGAGTTGCGTATCTCATCACTCCGCCGACTGTGACTCTCTTTGTCCCTTGCTCGAGTAGGTTGATGGCGTAAATGTCTTCTTTAGAACGAATATCTTTCTTTTCGTTCTTAAAGGGCATTGTCTCTAGTGTCCATAGCCTCTCGACATGCTGCAGGAGAGTGGTGTCTTCTTTTGTCGTTCTGGAGTGGAGGCAGCTAGTGGCTGCTGTTCGGTTGAGAGATTTAGCGAGGGGGCCTTGTAGTGTCCACCCTAGGCGGGTCTCGACTGCTGCAGGACAGCCTCGGGGTCCTGTATGGACCCGGTCAATCGGGACTATGAGTTCTGCATGGTCGGAGCCTATCAGCAGGGTCGGGGTAGCGCCGTCTATGAGCGGGATAGGTAGTTGTCGCAGGTGCACATATTTATCCATCAACTTGGCGATAGGGTAGGTGTACTGCGATAGTCCTATTTCTTGGCTGGTGAAAGCATTTGTAATCCTATACCGTCGCTCTGGCTGCCCGTTTGCTGCGATAGTGAAGGAGACATTCTCGCCCTTTATCGTCTTTAAATCTCTTCTTATTGTCCGAATCGTCATTTCGTTCTCGCTCCCCCGCAGTCCCAGCTGGGCCGCAGCGGACGCGAGCAGAAGGGTCTTCTCTGACCCGTCATCAAGGACGGCGTAGGTGTCCATGACTTTATCTTGGTAGCTCAATGTCACACGGACTACCTTTAAGAGCACTTGGGCGCCGCTGCTGCTGGCGGGGTCAATGTACATGACACTTGCCTTGGTGCCGCTCGATGGTGCAGGTGAAGGCCGTCTTCTGTTACTGTCGTGTAGTATATCTAGATGGGCTCCGTCGCACCGACTGCACCTTTTCTTTAGGCGGCATTCGGCTGCCATGTGTGGTCGCGCACATCGGTAACAGCGCCTGTTGGACTTTATCCATTGACTCACTTCTTCTGCATTCATCTTTGTGAACAGGTCACATTGTGACAGCCAGTGTTCTTTCTCACAGTAGGGACACACCATCTTCCACTTCTCTTTTCTCGAGGGGGTACTGTGGCTCTTACTGCTCGGTACTGATTCTGATTGGTGCATGACAGTCACCGATCTTCTTCCATCATTTATTCTCCTGGGTCCCTCTCTGGAGCTTGGCGTGCTCCGCCCGAACGTATCCAGTCGTAAGCTGCTGACTTCTCGCCAGGAAGTCGGCTAGATCAAGGAGGGATGGTTCGGGGCCGTTAGGATCCCGGTAGTCTCTCTGCCGCCTAAAACGCTCTTGTCTTGCGGGTGGCAGCTTCTCCAAAATCCTCTCGACGTTAGAGTTGGCGTATAGCTCATGCATGCCCTTTTCCCGTTGCGCTCCCAGCATCCCTACCAGGGACTGCACTTTGATTGACAGGTCGTCTAATGAGCGATTGTCTGTTGCTGGGGGTAGGCGATCAATATGCCTTATCTCTTGGATTACATAATCCCATATACGTCCATATCTCTGGTCCAGCGCGGCTAGGGCCGCTGTGTATGGGGTCGTAGAGGTGGCATAGGCTAGCGCTATATTGTGCGCTCGCGGTACTTTCAGGTGCTTCAGTAATATTGCATACTTGTGGCGTTCATCAGCGACATCCACCATCATTGTCTCTAAGCACATCCGGAGCTCCGTGTACTGTGCTCGATTCTCATAGGTGAAGTCTGGGAACGACGGCGTGGCAATGTATGACGCCGTGGATGGCTGATACATCGGCGAGCGTTGGGGGAGAGACCTCCTAGGCGAGTCCCCTCTTGCGCCTCTCTGTGGGCTGGTACCGACAGGGTACCATGGCCCGCTGGTCCAGGTGCTATTCCTCGGGGCTGGTCGTGCGTCGTGCTCACCCGTGAATAGAGTCGGGGGTCTGTAGCGCAGCGCCGCGGGGGTATAGCCTGGGCTGTACTGGACCTCCTGGTCCGGTGGAGTACTGTGCTGTCGTCGGGCTTGGTTCTCCTCCTCTCCCTCTTCTTCCTCTATCAGGTCTTCCAGATCCTGTAATCGTTTATTTAGCTTCTCCGCAGTGTATGCCGCTCCTTCCTTGTAGCTGGGTCTCGCTTGGACCGGTCTGGGAAGGGGGTCTGCGGGGGGTATAGGCTTGGTCTGTTGGTCAAGTTCAGGGTCGCTTGCTCGGTTAGGAGACGCTGCCCTTGACTGTTGTCTCGACGAGTTCCTTGAACCCCTGGCAGAGGGAGAGGGTGTTGCCTTGCGGATCAGCTGCTCCATTAGCTGCGCTTGTAACTTGTCGCGCTCGACTTCGCGCTTGGTGAGATCTGCTTCTCTTTGGGCACCGGCAGCAGCGCGCTGGGCGTCGGCCCGGTCTCTTGCCATATTCTCTTCCGTCTGAAGGCGTCTCATCTCCAGGCGTGTGCGCTCTTCTTCGCTCCGTTGCTGTGCTTGGAGTCGATCGCGTTCGCCCTGAAGTCGGTCGCGTTCGGTAGAGGCCGTCAGGCTGACGAGGAACGCCTGTTGTAGCATCCTCTCCGCTTCGCTGGGGGAAGGCGGTTGTGGAGGTGAGCCGCTCCTGGGTGAGCCGCTCCTGGGTGTACTCGTTGGGGAGTCCTGGAGCTCTATTTCCTCGGCGCTCTCCTCCTCTTCTTCCGTGCAGAGTTCTCTCTCTGTAGGGTTGTCTTCCTCCCGGGGCTGGTCGGGGACTACTTCTTCGGTATTGGCGGGGGGTAAAGGCATGTCAGCTCCCTCCTGGTCCCCACCTTGAGCTTGGTCAGTTACATTAGGACCTACTAGGGCCTCTGTGGTCGGGGAAACCTGGTCGTTAAGGTCAGACATAATTTTACTTTCTACTTTTACCGCGTTTACCGTTTGTCGAAGGCTAGGTAGTTGACTGACAGCGTAATCCTCTAAGTACTGAGGTGTCTGTCGTCTGCGCCGCGGGCGTTCTACGTTAGGAGGACCGTTTCGTGGAGTGTTCATCATAGGCCATTTTAATATTAATAACACTATATTAATATTACACTAGTTACCCTCCGGCTCGAAGGACCAATTGTAACTGAGGGGTACAATTCCCTGACTGTATTGATAAGTATGGTATTATTGAACCACTACCTCTTGTACTTTAACTTCTGGCCATCCAGTACATGATATAGATATGATGAACACTTTCCCACCTGATGAAACGAAGTCCACACAAATGTACAAATCGAATATTTAATATAGCAAAAGGTATATACAACGTTCACTTGTTTACACTTATGATTTGAAATGCACTTGTATGGCAAATGAGTATTCGTAGGTAAATCAACATTGAATGTCCAATCTCTGGTTACGCAGGGAGTAAGTATACAACCCGGTTCTTTAGGGAACTATAGCGATGGTACTTAAATGATTATAGCTGGATACACTAAGGGGGGGGGGGGGTCCCGCTGGTTGTAAGACAGTAGGAGGGGGGGGGTTAGAAGAGCCGCTGGCGGTATCCCATCTGGCCGACGATTTCTTGGGAGAATTCAAAGTCTTGAACACGGTGCCCACAGAACCTCGGTCCGCAGATGAATACAGCTGGACCCTCTGGTGGACGGTAGCTGCTGGTCCACAACGGAGAGACGTGAGGCGACCTCACTGGTGTAGAGCGCCGTCTCACCTGGACTCCTCTCCGGGGGGTAGTTCCAACACTCAGCAGTGTTGGCCGTTATCCATGGAATAATCAAAGCACCCAAAGCATAATCCAAGCCGTGGAAGGCTCGCCGTCGTCCGGGTAGAGTAATCCAATGTACAGGTCTCCTCGTCCTGGCCCGGAGCTCCTCGGATGCAAGCACCACTAGTGGTCTGCCCAGCCTGGTTAAGACTCCAGATAACGTCAGGAACGATGGGGGTACTGATAACTTGATAACTTTAACCGAACGATGCACCATACATAATAGACTATTATTAGCTTAATAGAAATACGTCCAACTCGACGGTATAGTGCCAAACTATGACAATCCAACTATTAATCCACACGATATCTCAATGCCTATTCTGAGGCCAAGTAGGCCTTACTGCACCACACGTGCGTCGTGGGTGAGGCTTCGCATCTGTTACTCGGTTGGAGGGTAAAGAACTAATGGACTAAAAGAAAATTCTACTTTACTTGCGCCATATATATATGCGCTGTGAACAAATAGTACCATTCGTATTTCGCCAGACGTATTCCTACGCGGAACCGGGCTTGCCACGACATGTTGGGCGGCACGATTGAACTTGAACCTAGGGGTATGGCTGCTGGCGCCAGGTTCTCGTCCAATGGTAGAATGAAACTATTATGGGCTGTTTAGTAGACTAAAGGGATATTCAGTGCATATTGTACAAGGAATATACAGGGGATATCAAACGATATACAAATACTATTAAATATATATATATAAATAAATATATATATTCGGTTTAATCTGATCCTTCACAACACTGGCATTTAAAGGGTACAAATAAAAAAAATTCCTGCACCAGAATGCAGGAAATTAAGTCTTTGTAACAAAAGAATTCCTGGTGGGGGACCCCCAGACCCACTGCTTAAAAAGTGGCCTGACTGGGGCTATATTTCCTGGCCTGAATGATTTCCCCAGTCCGGCCCTGGTTAAAAGCCTCCAATGCTTATTAGTGTGTGTGCGTTTGAACGTTTGCATGTTTCAACCATACATTTCCATTTAAAATATTTTTTTTTACCTCCTATAATAGTGGGGGTCGCGGCTCTCTGACACCGTTTTTTTTGGGTCGCGGCCTGAAAAGTTTGGGAACCCCTGGTCTAGCCTGTACCCCCCAGACATGTTGCTGGCCCCGTCAAAACAGTATCCTATCAGCCTCTCCATGGGCAGGTCGAGGCGTAAAAGTATTTTATACACAAAAACAGCGTCTCTGGGCCGGGCATTGTAAAAACCCCAAAAGAAGTTCTGAGCTTCCAAGTTGTCATCGGCGAACTGTATATTACACGAGAATTGTTCTTTTCCAGTGAGTGACATCAGTGGTTCCGTCAGCGCTCAAGCCAAAGATTGGGCTTTTGGATGCTTTGCCTCTAATTTGTCGCTGAATATCATGGGCAAACAGCTGTAAGATTTCGTTTTGGATGTTGTTGGACATCCAGTTGTCTCTCTTTTGGAGCCAATTCTTCAACTCGGGATCAGACTCGGTGCGCACTCTTTCCATCATGAGCTGCCATAACACCCCATCCCTATTTGCATCACCCCTCAGTGGAAGCCCCTGGCGCCCGAGGGGGGGTATAGGGGAACAGACTCAGTTAACTCTTCAATACCTGATGCTGAGGCTGAACCTGTCGTCTCTGTCTCTCTCTGACGTTTATCAGATTTAGTGGGACTGTCACTGGGACCGGCAGGACGTTTCGAAAATAAATCTGATATTTTTCTTTTCTGCGAGTGAGACATTCTGTGCTAGAAAAGCCTGACTACTAGCTAAAATCAACTGACTGCGCAAGCACTGTATCACAGTAGCTCAGTGGTTCGTGGCGCGTGGGAAGGGCGGGAGACGGGAGGTGAATACAATTAGTTGTTTCACCTGTCATTCAATCAGTCTGTGACAGTCTGTCATCACTCGAAAATCTACTCGGTTTTACACGTATGATTGTGTACATACAGTAGTGTAATGAATGAATGAAAACTTTATTTAACAGATTGGAGAATGGCTACAATACAGTACGGCTCAATACACACAATATTAAAATGGTGAAGTGCTTTGAGCAGGATAAACTTATAATATACAGTGTTACAGTTATACAGTTACAGTATATACAAATATATAAATACTGTCATAAAAAAAAACAGAAAAAAAAAAAAATTATATATATATATATTTTTTTGTGCAATAATTGAGAGGGGGTGCTGCAGCCCCCCCCGCACCCCCCCTTCCATCGTCCCTGGCTATGACCCACGTGGCGTGTGGCCGGGACTACACACAATATCGGACCTTAACAGGAAACCCAACAGCACCGCTAACATGAATGAATGAATGAATGAATGAAAACTTTATTTAACAGATTGCAGAATGGGTACAATACAGTACGGCTCAATACACACAATTGTTTTTTTTTTAATCAATTTTTTTTATTATTATTTACATGAAACAAGACAACACATTAATCACAATCACAATACACAGAACTTCACAGGAAAATAACAAAAACAATAATAATACAGAATAACAAATTATAAAGACAAAAATAAAATAAAACAGAGTTCAACCTTTGAATTTTAAATTCAAGGGGTACTATCTAATAATGGCCTTTCCCAGTATTCAGTCCCATCTCCCGGCCGTGTGGCCCTATATTAATAAAACGTACATCTCCAATTAACAATGAACCTTCATGAAAAACAAAAACCTACAGAGGTGTTCCATAGACTCACAGGAACCGTGTAAAAGTGACCAAATAGTGAAGAAATAGCTAAATAGCTCCCCCCCAATAAAATCCCTAGTTAAATTCAAGAGGACAACACAAAAGACAAGACAGACAAGACATTTCCTCCTCCCCCTCCCAAGAGACCGCCGGACTCCCCCGAACAAGCACCCCAACCCCGCTCAGCCGCACACGGCGGTCCTGACCTTCTCAGCTGCTGCGAACCACAGATCAATCCCAGTCTGCCCCACCCCAATCACCCGCGCCGTGGATATCTCAAGATAAATCACATCCAACAGTGTTAGGGACCAGTTAATCACTGTGAGCTTCTCAGGCTCCTTCCATCTCAATGCTATTAGCTTCTTCGCTGCTGTGAAGCTCGCTAGGACAACCCTTTTTAGTTGTACGGACGCGGGTAGTGTTGTTATATCGTTCAGGAGTAGCGTAACAGCTGTGAATGGGATAGTTAAGCCACACAGATCTGAAAGTTTGTCCGTTATTGACCTCCAGAAGCGGGCCACTGGTGGGCAATCCCAATACATATGCATATAAGTGCCAGTGGCCCTTTGAGAGCACAAAGTGCACCGAGAGTCGGTTACCAGTCCCATAGCAAATAGCTTCCTAGGTGTAAGATAGGTCCTATGAATATAATTAAAATTAATTTGCTGGTGATTGGGGTTGCGGGAAGACAATGCCACATTTGCCCAAACATCATCCAAATCAAACTCGGGGTCCAACTCCGGGATATCCCCACGCCAGATTGTATCCAATGATAGATTTTTATACGTGGATTGAATTAAGAGCGTATAAAAGTCTGAGACAAACCCTCTGGAGGCCGTCCTGTCCACTATGAGCCTGAGGAAGGGGTGTGGTTGCAAAGCTTGAGCCCACGGCACTCCATGCGCCCTCAGCGCTGACCTTAGTTGAAGGTAAAGAAAGAAGGACTCGCCGGGCAGATCATAAAATTCTCTTAAGTCCTGAAACGCACGAAGGCCGTTCTTATCATAAATATCCTCCAGAGTATGAACTCCCCTCCTTTGCCATTGAGGAATACTAACCGGCTTGTGCCCAACAAGTAGTTGCTGGTTATTAAAAATTGGAGAGTCCAGGTGCCATGGGCATTTAACCCCACACGTCTTCTGTACATTACGCCATGTTTGGATCACGTGAGTTATGATCGGACCATACCTCAGTCGGCATTTCGAAATAGGGACAGTGGAGTACACTACATCCTGCAATCTTAGCGGTGAGACCGCCGCCGCTTCTAAGGAGCGCCAAGATACAGCCTCTACAGGGTCTAGCCAGCACATCAGAGGTCTCAGTGAAAAGGACCAGAAATAAAGCTTAAAATCAGGGATTGCGAGGCCCCCATCTTGTTTTCTACGCTGAGTAGTAGCTCTTTTGATTCTCGGGCGTTTGTTATTCCAGATAAACTTAGATACCATCGATTGCACCTTGCGCCAGTGGTCTATTGGAGGGGGCAGGGGGAGCATTGAGCTAACAAAATGTATCCTAGGCAAGACATTCATTTTGATTATGGAAGCCCGGGCTTGTAAGGAGTTAGGAAGGGATGACCATCTGTCTAGATCCTGGCGTATTTTATCATAAGTACCCGTGAAGTTGTACTTAGTAGTTTGACTCAGCATGGGGAATATCTCTATGCCTAAGTATTTAAAATGTTCCACTATGGGGATATCAGCTGGTAGTCGCACCGCCTTGGCCAGCTCATTAAGAGGTAGGCAGGCTGATTTGTTCCAGTTAATCTTAAAGCCTGACAATTTACCAAAGTCGTCGATTATTCCCAGTAATTTTGTGGCAGACCGTGAGGGGTCGTCCATAAAAATCAGTAGGTCATCCGCATAGAGCGCAATTTTGTGTGGTGTATTATTGACCATTATGGGGACGATGTCCTCCGATTGCCTAATAAATTGGGCCAATGGTTCGAGGGAAAGCGCGAATAGTCCTGGGCTCAGAGGACAACCCTGTCTAGAAGATCTGGAGACTGGAAAAAGTGTGGAACAGTTTTTGCCTGTCAGTATCATTGCCGACGGCGAGGCATACAGGACTTTAATCATATGAATAAAATTCTTTCCAAGCCCCATAACCTCAAGTACCTTCCACAGATATGACCATTCTAGTCTGTCAAACGCCTTCATGGCATCCAAAGACAGAACTGTGGACGGAGCTGTATTGTCTTTACTGTTATCCACTACATGCAACAGCCTCCTAAGATTATCTGCAGCCAGGCGCCCCGGGATAAAACCAGTCTGATCGCAGTGTACCAATACCGTCATAAATCTCTGCAGGCGGCGGGCCAGCACCTTGGCAAACACTTTTAGATCGGCCCCGAGAAGACTCAAGGGCCTATAGCTACCACAATCATTAGGATCTTTATCCTTCTTGAGAAGTAAAGAAATCAATGCCATGTTGACATCTCTTGAGAACTCCCCTTGTTCGATAGCGTAATTGATCATATCGAGCATCAATGGACCCAGTTGGTCCCAGAAAGCTAAATATACCTCGGGTGGAATCCCATCCCAGCCTGGTGCCTTACCCCTCTGCATTTCAGCAATCGTCTCCCTAAGTCCCATAAGAGTGATCGGTTTCCCCAGTTCCTTAGCCTCTTCCTCAGAAATGTGGGGTATCTCAAGCCCGCCAATGAACGATTCAAATTTAGAGTTATCGAAATTAACCTCTGAGCTATATAACTGTGAGTAAAACTCTTCAAAAGTGTCGTTGATCTTTTTTGAATCAGTAGTGACTGTTCCCTGTCGCGTCCTGATCGAAGGGATATCCGAGAAATGATCATTCGAGCGTATCTTCATTGCCAACAGATGGCTAGGCCTGGAACCGTGAAAGTAGTAATTTTGCCTTGTCCTATGTATCAAGAACTCAGACTGTTGTTTAAGTATGGAGTTTATTTCTTTCTTGACTATCTTACGTTGTGTGTTTAGTCGTTCACTATAGTTAGCTTGCAAAGATGCGTATTGGTCCACGTATAATGTTTCCAGTCCTTTTTTTTGACCGGGATTTACGCAAATTGGAGGCGAAAAGTGTGACATGACCCCTGATAAATCATTTCAATGCGTTCCACAGGACCCTAGGGTCTTCGACCGTGCCGACATTGATCTGCAAGAATTCAGCTAGTTTACTCCTGAACTCTGTACAGAAATCATCGTTCTTTAATAATGTTGAGTTAAAGGGCGGTTAGGTGGCGTAGCGGAGATTGCGTTCGTCACCAACCCCGGAGCTGTGAGCTGGATTCGCCTGTTCGAATCCAGCTCACAGCTCCGGGGTTGTCACCAGCTTGGCTGGCCGTTCACACTAATACAATTGGCTGTATTAGAGGGTGGGAGAAGCTGGCGGGGTGGGTCCGGGTCGTTGTAAACAGCGACTCCTACAGTTCGGTCGGGGCACCTGCTAAGCGCGGATAGGACCTGAGGGGGATAGTGTGATCCTCCCACACGCTACGCCCTCTCAGGGAGGATCCGCGCTGCCAGGTGAAAAGAAGCGGTTGATTGGCTGGACGTGTGTCGGAGGAAGCACGTGATAGCCTCCACTCTCCCAGATGATCTGACTGTGGGGGCTAAGTGCGCAGCGACCAGGAAGGGATTGGGAATTGGCATACGACTAACATTGGGATGGGAGAAAATCGGAGGAAAATGGAGGGGGAAAAAGATCAAAAAAAAAAAAGATGTTGAGTTAAAACGCCACCTGGGAGCTCTCGCGGAGAGCCTACCAAAGGTTGCCTTAAGGAAAATCCCCTTGTGGTCCGAGAGAGCTAGGGGAACCAATGAGACGTCAAAACTATCAAACATATTGTGAGGTTTCTGTCCTTGCTCTCTCACTCGTTCTGTTCCTTTAACCACCTCGCTCTGTTTTCATTTGTTTTTTCTGTTAATTATTTCAATTCCCTCATTCACACGCTTCTCCCCAGTGACGTCATCAGAGACGTCGCTGATTGGTTCTCTCAGGTCCGCACGCTTTTCAATCACATTCCCCAGCTGTCACTGCTTGTCAATCAATCAATCAATCCCTTATTATTTATACCCCGTTTCTCCACTCTAAGTTTGTTGGATCGTCTTGATTTTTCTCTGGTTGCATTCTCCGTTTTGCTGCTGCTGCTGCTTTGCTCTCTGTGCTATCTCCAGGATTTTTCCAAGAAGCCTTCCTCTTGGACACCTGTTCCCGTGGCGCGCGCTCGCTCCGCTGTTGTTCCAGCACCATTACGCATTACGTCTGGGTGAGTTTTTATTGACTGTCTTGATCTATTCCGTTTTTCGTGTGTTACTATTACACTGAAGATTACCACCTTTTTGTCAGACAGTCACTCACCCAGGGTTCCCTTTTGTTTGTTCCCTCTGGGATAATATTTTTGGGACTTTTCATCTCCCTCCGTGTGTTGCTCACACCGAAGATATTATTTCACATTTGGATTGTTTTTGGACTTCACTACTGTGTGTATATTACACGAAGATATTCACTTGGGACTGTGTTTGGATTTTTGCTCACTGTGTGTTTTACACGAAGAGATTCACTTGGGATTTGTTTTGGAATTGTGCTCACTGTGTTTAATTACACGAGGATTAGTTCACCCTGTTCTCCTGCTCGTTCAACCTGCACTGTTGTTGACTCGTTCCCTCTCTCCCTCTCTCGGTCTCGCAACACATCGGAGATTCTGCCGAGAGAATTCTGCAGAGCGGTTCTGACGTCAACATCTGCTATTCCCAAACTACCACCACGGGAGAAGCTGCAGAGCAGCAGAACTTTTGCCCCCTGGCCTATGTACCTGTCTTGTTGACTTGCCTATCCTGTACTCTTTATATTTAGTATTCAAATAAACAAGCCCTTGTATTTGGCAACTCTGAATTCCTACTCTCTTGTGTCGTGCGTTTGGGGTCGGTGTCAAACCATAACATTACGATCCAACCAAAATGACGACCCCAGCCGACACAGAGAGGGTCAGAACCGCACTTGCAAATCAAGTCGAGTTGACCAGGGATCACAGTCTCCAATTAGAGCGGGCTGCGGCTGCGGTGCAGAATCTCAGGGACCAGGTCCTGCCTATGCAGGGTTCAATGGCCGCTATGGCGGGACAACAGTCCGACATTCTCGCTCAGCTTCACTCGCTGGGTGACACCGTTAATACCTTTCATCTCTCACACCCTTCAGGAGCATTCCCCGCAGCCCCAGCAGATCTCGCATCTCGGGAACCCCGTCTCTCCGTCCCACGGCTGTTCGACGGTAATCCCGAGGAGTGTGCCACATTCATCATGCAATGTGAGTTGGTTTTCCGTCATCAACCAAGCCGTTTTTCTGCTCGTGGGTCCCAAGTGGCTTATATAACAAACTTACTTTCAGGCCATGCTGCCCAGTGGGTCACTTCCTCCTGGGCAATAAAAGCAGATTTTTTGTTTTCCTATCCAGACTTCGTGGCGGAGCTCCGCAGAGTGTTCCACCATCCAGCCCGAGGTCTGGACCCTGGAGCCCGGTTGGGGACCTTCCGACAGGGGAGCGGCAGGGTGACGGACTATGTCATGGAGTTTCGTCTGGCGGCGGTGGAGAGTGGATGGAACGAACCTGCTCTTCGCCTAACCTTCTTGAGGGGGCTCAGTGACGCAGTCCGGGACCAGCTCGCTACCCGGGAGTTGCCCGACTCCCTCGAGGATCTGTTTAGCCTCGTCATCCGTATTGACGGACGCCTCCTGGAGAGAAGGCGCGAGAGGACCCGACTGTTACCTCCTGAAGCACCCCGGACTCCTGGACGCCCCGTCCCCAACACTACTGGTGGTAACAGGCTTCCCCGTTCGGTTCGCGAGGAGGAACCCATGCAGCTGGGACGCTCTCATCTGAGCCAGGCGGAGCGTGAGGCAAGGCTCAGGTCCGGTCTCTGCCTCTACTGCGGAGGTGCGGGACACCGTATCGCCGACTGCCCCATCCGGCCAAAAGATCAGGCTCACCGAGACCCCGGGAGATCCTGGTGAGCCGTTTTTCCCATTCCCAGCGCCGCGCACCACCTGACCATCTGATGAGCGTCACCCTGGCCTGGGGGGACCAACGTGCCACGGTGGAGGCCCTCATCGACTCTGGGGCAGACGAGAATTTCCTCGACTTCGAGTTTGCCACTCGAGCCAACATACCTCTTGAGGACCTTGTGAGGCCCTTGGAGATCTTTTCGTTGGACCAACACCGCCTGGCCGACATCTCTCAACGCACCGGCCCAGTCGTGCTGACCATCGCTGGGAACCACGTCGAGAGAATCCAGTTCCTCATTACCCAATCCCCCCTTGTCCCGGTGGTCCTGGGTAGGCCCTGGCTCGCACTGCACGAGCCCCACATCGCCTGGTCCTCCGGTACCATCAGGGGCTGGAGCTCCTCCTGTCACGCCCGCTGTCTGCAGGCGGCGTCCTGTCCCCCGCCCCGGAGGCCCGCTGGTGAGTTGCCCCCGGACCCCTCGTCCATACCTCACGAGTACCACGACCTCATGGAGGTATTCAGTAAGACCAGGGCTCAGGCCCTTCCACCTCACCGCCCCTATGACTGCGCCATCGACCTCCGCCAAGGGGCTCCCCTTCCCGGCAGCCGCCTCTACAGTCTGACTGTCCCGGAGAAGAAGGCGATGGATCTCTACATCTCTGAGTCATTGGAAGCAGGACTCATTCGGCCTTCCTCCTCCCCGGTGGCGGCCGGGTTCTTCTTTGTTGGTAAGAAGGATGGGGACCTGCGACCCTGCATCGACTATCGTCAGCTCAACGAGATCACCATCAAGAACAAATACCCCCTACCTCTCATGAGCTCCACCTTCGAGCCACTGACCCAGGCCTCGTTCTTCACCAAGCTGGACCTCCGAAGTGCCTACCATCTTGTCCGTATCCGTGAGGGCGATGAATGGAAGACCGCCTTCAAGACCCCCAGGGGCCACTACGAGTACCTTGTAATGCCGTTCGGCCTCACCAACGCCCCGGCGGTATTCCAGGCACTCATGAACGACGTCCTTCGTGACATGCTGGAGGTGTTCGTGGTGGTGTACCTGGACGACATTCTCATCTTTTCCAGGACCCTCGAGGAACACATCCTGCATGTCCGCCGTGTGCTGGAGCGCCTCCTCCACAATCGGCTCTTCGTCAAGGCGGAGAAGTGCCGTTTTCACTCCAACTCCGTCGACTACCTGGGCTTCATCGTTGAGAAGGGCTTGACCCGAGCGGATCCTCGCAAGATCCAGGCTGTGGAGGATTGGCCAGAACCCACCACTCGGAAGGAGTTACAGAGTTTCCTCGGGTTCGCCAACTTCTACCGAAGGTTCATCCGGAACTACAGTCAAGTGGCGGAGCCACTTACCAAGCTAACCTCCCCCGCTCTGCCGTTTGACTGGTCCCCAGCGGCATGCGCTGCGTTCCGCTCCCTCAAGAGAAGGTTCACTTCTGCCCCTATCCTGCTCCACCCTGACCCCAAGAGACAGTTCATCGTGGAGGTGGACGCCTCGGATTCTGGCCTGGGCGCTGTCCTATCCCAGCGATCTCTTTCAGACCAGAAGGTGCATCCCTGCGCCTTCTACTCGCGTCGCTTCCTCCCCGCCGAGAGGAACTACGACACCGGCAATCGGGAGCTGCTGGCGGTCGTGGCTGCGCTGGAAGAGTGGCGTCATTGGCTAGAGGGTGCCGAGGAGCCTTTTACCATCTGGACGGACCACAAGAACCTGACGTTCATCCGCGCTTCCAGGCGCCTCAACGGTCGGCAGGCGAGATGGGCCAGTTTCCTCAGCCGGTTCGACTTCTCGCTGACCTTCCGCCCCGGTTCCCGCAACACGAAGGCCGACTCCCTGTCCCGGATGCACTCCAAGGGGGCTCCACCCTCTGAGGACCCTTCTCCCATCCTCCCGGAGGCCCGAGTGGTTGGAGCCATCACCTTGGGCATCGAGGGTGTGGTGAGGCGTGCCCTACGCTTCCAACGTGCTCCAAGCAACGTCCCTAGGAGCCATCTCTTCGTCCCCGACTCTGTCCGGTCCCAGGTACTGCTGTGGGGCCATACCAGCCGGTTCGCCTGCCACCCTGGCGTCCATCGCACGTTCTCCTTCCTGGCTCGTCGTTTCTGGTGGCCCACCATGCGGAACGACGTCAAGGAGTTCGTATTGGCCTGCGCGGTCTGTGCCCGCAGCAAGGCCTCTCACCAGGCACCCTCCGCGCTCTTGCAGCCACTTCCCATTCCGAGCCGTCCGTGGTCACATGTGGCGCTCGACTTCGTCACTGGTCTGCCCTCCTCCCAGGGGAACACCTGCCTTCTGACCGTGGTGGATCGATTCAGCAAGGGGGTCCACCTCGTGGCCCTCTCCAAGCTTCCCTCGGCGGCCGAGACGGCGGACCTCCTGACGCACCACGTGTTCCGCCTTCATGGCTTTCCCCAGGACATCGTCTCTGACCGGGGGCCCCAGTTCACCTCCCAGGTATGGCGGGCCTTTTGCAAGGGATTGGGGGCAACGGTCAGTCTCTCCTCTGGTTATCATCCCCAGACTAACGGGCAGACGGAGAGGATGAACCAGAGCGTAGAGTCTGCTCTTCGGTGTGTGGCAGCCGAGAGACCAGCATCCTGGAGCCATTTCCTTCCCTGGGTTGAATACTCCATCAATTCAATGGTCAGTTCCGCCACCGGCCTCTCCCCTTTTGAGGTCTCCCTGGGCTACCAGCCCCCTCTTTTCCCCGCACAGGAGACGGAAGTGGCAGTTCCCTCCGTGCAGGTCCACCTCGACCGCTGCCGACGAGTTTGGGAGATCACCAGGACCGCGCTGCTCCGGACATCTGAGCGCGCCTGTCGTGGTGCCGACCGGCGCCGGGTTCCTGCGCCGACTTACCGCCCTGGGCAGAGGGTGTGGCTCTCCGCGAAGGACCTCCCGCTACGGTCCTCGGCCAAGAAGCTCAACCCCCGTTTCGTCGGGCCTTTCGAGGTCCTGAAGGTACTCAGTCCGGCGGCCCTGCGCCTGAAGCTTCCTGCGTCCATGCACATCCACCCCGTGTTCCATGTCTCCCGGGTTAAGCCCGTCTCCCTCAGTCCCCTTATGCCTCCAGCTCCTGATCCGCCGCCTCCCGTGTTGGTGGATGGTCACCCCCAGTGGCAGGTCCGCCGGTTGATGGGCGTTCGTCGGCGGGGCCGGGGGTTCCAATACCTGGTGGACTGGGAGGGTTACGGCCCTGAGGAGCGTAGCTGGGTCTCCCGGCAGCTCATCGTGGATCCCGGCTTGATCACCGACTTCCATCGAGCCCATCCTGACGAGCCGGGTCGGCCTGGTCGCCGGGTGGCTCCCGTGGAGGGGGGGGTACTGTGAGGTTTCTGTCCTTGCTCTCTCACTCGTTCTGTTCCTTTAACCACCTCGCTCTGTTTATTTGTTTTTTCTGTTAATTATTTCAATTCCCTCATTCACACGCTTCTCCCCAGTGACGTCATCAGAGACGTCGCTGAGTGGTTCTCTCAGGTCCGCACGCTTTTCAATCACATTCCCCAGCTGTCACTGCTTGTCAATCAATCAATCCCTTATTATTTATACCCTGTTTCTCCACTCTAAGTTTGTTGGATCGTCTTGATTTTTCTCTGGTTGCATTCTCCGTTTTGCTGCTGCTGCTGCTTTGCTCTCTGTGCTATCTCCAGGATTTTTCCAAGAAGCCTTCCTCTTGGACACCTGTTCCCGTGGCGCGCGCTCGCTCCGCTGTTGTTCCAGCACCATTACGCATTACGTCTGGGTGAGTTTTTATTGACTGTCTTGATCTATTCCGTTTTTCGTGTGTTACTATTACACTGAAGATTACCACCTTTTTGTCAGACAGTCACTCACCCAGCGTTCCCTTTTGTTTGTTCGCTCTGGGATAATATTTTTGGGACTTTTCATCTCCCTCCGTGTGTTGCTCACACCGAAGATATTATTTCACATTTGGATTGTTTTTGGACTTCACTACTGTGTGTATATTACACGAAGATATTCACTTGGGACTGTGTTTGGATTTTTGCTCACTGTGTGTTTTACACGAAGAGATTCACTTGGGATTTGTTTTGGAATTGTGCTCACTGTGTTTAATTACACGAGGATTAGTTCACCCTGTTCTCCTGCTCGTTCAACCTGCACTGTTGTTGACTCGTTCCCTCTCTCCCTCTCTCGGTCTCGCAACACATCGGAGATTCTGCCGAGAGAATTCTGCAGAGCGGTTCTGACGTCAACATCTGCTATTCCCAAACTACCACCACGGGAGAAGCTGCAGAGCAGCAGAACTTTTGCCCCCTGGCCTATGTACCTGTCTTGTTGACTTGCCTATCCTGTACTCTTTATATTTAGTATTCAAATAAACAAGCCCTTGTATTTGGCAACTCTGAATTCCTACTCTCTTGTGTCGTGCGTTTGGGGTCGGTGTCAAACCATAACACATATTAGGGGACGCAAATGCATAGTCTATTCGAGAGAAGGTTTTGTGTCTGGCTGACAGGTGAGAGTAATCCTTGAGGGTGGGATTGGATATGCGCCATAGGTCTGCGAGCCCCGTGTCCTGGGCCCCCATCCTGAGGGCCTTAGAGGACCGTTTTTGGTCGCTTGTCTCAGAGGACCCGGACCTATCCATCTCCGCATCCCAGCACGCATTAAAATCGCCACCCACAATGAGAGCGTATCCAGTAAGTTCCAACATATTCTTCGTGATTGTATTATAGAACGCTGAATCAAATGTGTTAGGGGCATACAATGCTATTATTGCCATCTTCCTATGAGAGAACTCAACTTTTGCTATAGTAATCCTTCCCTCCATGTCCGACCACACATCCAGGACTTTGATATCAAGGTTACGTCTTGTAACTATGACGACTCCTTTTGTCTTATCATCGGCTGAGGATGAGGAGATAACGTGATATTGTCGATTCGCTAGCCTTGACACATCACCCACCAATAAATGCGTGTCACTAAGGAGAGCAATGTCAATATTTCTTCTCTTCAATAACCAAAGGACACTGGCACGCTTGTGTGGGGCGTTAAGACCCCCAGCGTTCCAAATTAAAATATTCAATTTAGCCATGGTCGAATTTGTCTAAATGCGTGTAGAACATACCAGTGCAGCCAGGCTGAGGACAGAGGCGCTGATCCAGGCGGGCCCAGACGGTCAATCCCAAGAGTTCAGAGGAGGAACAATTATACACATATAGGACAACAGTACAGAAAACACAGAAAAATACCACCCCAGTTACAACCCCCCCTACTTCTACTCTAAACCCTCTTTGAGGGTCATCAAAGAGAAGCCGCCTATTCTCAGTCCTTGCCCCACAATGGTGGAATGAACTACCCATCCCAGTTAGGACAGCCGAATCCCGTCCAATCTTTCGCCGTCGACTAAAGACTCACTTCTTCAACCATTATCTGAAATGATTAAAAAAAAAAAAAAAAAAAAAATCTAACCCTGACTAACCTTACTGTCATGCACTTGTCCTAATAAACTAACCTACACTGTAACACGCAACACTTGATGAACATTGTTACTCAGCTGATAGAGTTGTACCCTTCTTGCTGTCTTGTCGTACAGAACTTGTAAGTCGCTTTGGATAAAAGCGTCAGCTAAATGACTAAATGTAAATGTAAATGTAAATGTAAACCCTAACCCACCCCTCCTAATATTAACCCTCCTATACCCACTCTCCAATCCCCTCCTTATGCTCCATCCACTAAGGATGGTCATCTTCCTATCGTTTCCCACTGGAATCATGGATCCAATAAGACGCTCTCCACTCCGACCCCCTCTCTAGATAAACCCCTGATTAAACCCCCCACTAGTCCATAAACACAAATAAAAATAAAATTTCAATTCAATAAAGTTATCGGTCTAAAACCACCGTGAGCCTTGGCCCTAACATGAGACAACTATAAGGGAAAAAATAGCTATTATTATATAATAACTCAACATCATCTCTGTAACCAACTACCTCCGAGTCTGCGTATCAACGTCGCAATGCTATAGCACAAACGGTTAAAGGAACATTTAAAAAATGAAAGCTTACCAGAAGATAGTCTAAGGCAGGACCCGATCACAGTTAAATTGTGCAAACAAATGTCATTTAAACAGCAACAACAAAAAGAAAAAGGAAAAAGGGTTATGGTCAAGGTGCAAGCATTTAACAGTCCCTCTGGTCAGGCATAAAGGCTGGGATGACATAATCCTATATAAGAATAGAAGTAAACACCTTCATTAACCCGGGGACAGTAATAAGCTATACCTGACACAACCTGTTATTATATATTGCATACATATACTTAACAGATCACAAACGAACAATACTTCGAACCTGCCAACATCAATGAAATAACCAACGCCAATGGACTGAACATTTTTCACATTAACATTAACAGCTTAAAAAACAAACTGGATGAAATCAAACAATTATTCATAAATGGTAAGGCAAACATACTGTGCTTCTCAGAAACTAAGCTTGACGATTCTGTAAAAGATCCAGAGATAGAGATTGAGAACTACTCAATAATTAGGAATGATAGGAACAAACATGGAGGTGGTGTCTGTATGTACATACACAAGGACACCAAATTCATCAACAGAAATGACCTGAATCATAAATCAATTGAAACTGTATGGGTGGAAATCCTATTCGAAAGGGCAAAATCCCTACTGGTTGGCACAGTCTACAGGCCACCAGATCATAGTGACTTTTATGATACACTGGATGGGTGTTTAGCTGGAGTTGAGGATGTAGACAAAATTCTTATTGGAGACTGGAACACGGATATGCAACGAAAAGATGCACCCGTCTTCAGGTCATTCAGTAGGTTTTGTGATCTGCACGGCCTCAGCCAGCTAATCACCCAACCCACACGTGTATGTGAATCAACTCAGACTACCATTGACCTCATTCTGACCTCCGACAAGTCCAAGATCTCCAAGAAAGGGGTTATAGCATGCGGGTTAAGTGATCATTATATGATATTCTGTACCCGCAAAAAACTAAAACAAAAGGCTGGCTGCCACAAAACAGTCACATCTAGAGACCTCAAAACCTACTCTAGCGAGGCCTTTAACCTTGAACTGGAGAGCCTGGACTGGTCAGATGAACTCAATGGTACACTGGTTGAAGAAACATGGCTTGGTTTCAAAACCAAATTCTCAACAATACTAAACGACATGGCCCCCCTAAGAACCACCAGGGTAAAAAATCGCGCTGAGCCGTGGATGCACTCCGAAATACTGGCCGCTATGAAAACCAGAGACAAAAAATGCTCTGAGTTTCGTAAAAGTCAGTCAAAGCTTACTAAAAGCACGAGCAGTGAACTCCAAGCCCACGTGACTGAACTCAAACTAGAAAGAAACAGACTAAGAAACGACGTAAACTCCATGACAAAACTGAGGAAAACAAAAACAAACCACGAGAACTTTGGAAATTACTCAATAATCAACTAGGATGCAGTAAAAAACTTAAAACCAGATTCTCAAACATAAACATAAAAACGGACAACACGCTCATCACAGACAAGCTGGATGTAGCCAATTACTTAAACATTTTCTTCACAAACATAGCCACAACACTGGTAAACAAACTACCCTCCCACTCAGGGCTTTATGGGGTAGAACACATAGTAGCTTACTACAAAAACCTAGGGGTCCGCAAGGACGACTTCAAGCTGGAAATGGTAACAACAGATGAGGTACTCAATAAACTGAGCGCCCTCCAACCTAACAAGGCCACTGGCCATGACAACATCCCCTCCAAATTCCTCAGAGACTCAGCAGCCGCCATCACCCCAATCATCACACACATAATAAACCTCTCCATAAAACAGGGACACGTCCCCAAGGACTTCAAAATTGCGAGGGTGACCCCTCTGCACAAAAAGGGCAGCAAATTAGACCCAGGCAACTACCGCCCTGTTTCTATTCTCACCTCCATCTCGAAAGTCATGGAAAAAATAGTCTACGAACAGGTCGAAAAGTACCTAGCGGAAAAAAATCGAATCTACGAATTCCAATCTGGCTTCAGAACATCCCACTCCACTGACACATGCCTTCTCTATTTGAATGACCACATCAAACAAGAGGTGGACGCAGGCAAATACTGCGGCATGGTCATGCTGGACCTACAAAAGGCCTTTGACACGGTCAATCACTCCATTCTGATTGACAAGCTAAAAGCAATTGGTTCTATAAACAAGCAAAACTGTACATTGAGGGGGGGGAGACTCTGTACAAACAAACAAAATTGTACATTGGACTATTGACAAAACCATACTAGGTAAATGACTGTACATTGGAGGGGGTTGGGTTAGGATATTTACAGGGGCCAGTGTTGAATTGCAGTCTCCCGTAGGTGTCTCTTGAGAGAGGTTTTGAAAGTGGGTAGTGATCCACATTCCTTTACAGCTTTGGGTAGGGCGTTCCACATTGATGTGGCATAATTGCGAAACGTGTTTAGTCCCTTATTTGAGCCGAATCTGGGTTTAACATGATTTGTGGAGCTCCCTCTGGTGTTGTGATCGTGGTATTCACTGACCTTTGGGAAGTATTTTGCCATGTACATGGGTACCTTGGTCGTGTAGTGTATCTTGTAGACCAGGCCCATTGCAAGTTGCTGTACTCTGTCATCTACTCTAAGCCATCCTAGGTTGTCAAAGTGGGCAGGGGTGAGGTGGGTTCTAGGAGTAAGGTCAAGCAGTAGTCTGACCAGTTTGTTTTGAGATGTTTGTAATTTTGTTTTTAGCGCCTTTGAGGTGCTTTGGTACCATGAGGTGCAAGCATAGTCGTAGTACCCCTGAATGAGTGCTCCTGCCAGAGTCTTCAGGGTATTCTTGTTTACCAGAGAGGAGATCCGGTACAAGAATCGAGTTCGTTGGTTGACTTTTTTTATTACATTGGATGCCATTTTGTCACAGGAAAGATTTGCCTCTAGGATGGAACCCAGGTAGGTAATTTTATCTTTCCTTGTGACAATATTGTCACCCACTGCAACTGAGAAGCCGTCGGTCTTGCTGAGTTTGTTATTTGAACCGAAGAGAATGGACTCTGTTTTGCCCATGTGTAATGATAGTTTGTTATCAGCGAGCCATATGCAGATTTTGCCTAGTTCCGAGCTGAGGGTTTTTTCAACCTACAACTTGTTCTTGTCAGAGACCAGCAGGGCTGAGTCGTCCGCAAACAGGAACAAGTTGCAGTCACAGGCTGACGACATGTCATTTGCGTAAATTAGGAAGAGTAGCGGTCCTAGTATGCTTCCTTGTGGAACACCACAGCTCACTGTGAGGGGGGGGGATAGAGTACCGTTTACCTCTACCATCTGTTCTCTCCCCTCCAGGTAGGATTGCATCCAGCTCACTGATAAGCTATCAAAACCAATTGCTTTTAGCTTGTCAATCAGAATGGAGTGATTGACAGTGTCGAAGGCCTTTTGTAGGTCCAGCATGACCATGCCGCAGTATTTGCCCATGTCCACCTCTTGTTTAATGTGGTCGTTCAAATAGAGGAGGCATGTGTCAGTGGAGTGACATTTTACTGTAGGTTTGAGAAAGAGGTTCCCCCCCGCCCTCTTCCTTCACCCACTCGGTCACAACCTCCATCCCCCCACCCCAGTGGGCCCCCCCCCCCTCTCTGTCAGTGTGAGAGAGGTGAAACGGCTGTTTTCCAGTCAGAATCCCCGGAAGGCGGCCGGCCCGGACTCTGTCTCCCCCTCTGCCCTGAAGCACTGCGCTGACCAGCTCGCACCGGTGTTTACCACCATTTTTAATGCATCGCTGGAGCTGTGTCACGTCCCAGCATGCTTCAAGGCCTCAACCATCATCCCCGTCCCCAAGAAGGCCAAGGTCACGGGCCTTAATGACTACAGACCTGTCGCCCTGACCTCTGTGGTCATGAAGGTCCTGGAGCGCTTTGTCCTGGCCCACCTGAAGCTCATCACAGATCCTGTGCTGGACCCGCTGCAGTTCGCGTACAGAGCCAACAGATCCACAGAGGATGCTGTGAACATGGCTCTGCACTACACGCTGGAACATCTGGACTACGCGGGCAACTATGTCAGGATCCTGTATGTGGACTTCAGCTCGGCCTTCAACACCATCCTTCCACCCATCCTGGAGCACCAGCTATCCCTGCTGCAGGTGCTGGCCTCCACTCGCAGGTGGATTACCGACTTCCTGTCCAACAGGTCTCAGCGGGTGAGGCTGGGGAAGAGCATTTCCAGCTCTAGGTCCACCAGCACCGGTTCCCCGCAGGGCTGCATTCTATCCCCACTACTGTTCTCCCTGTACACCAACAGCTGTGCCTCTCTACACCCCTCGGTCAAACTCCTGAAATTCGCTGACGACACCACCCTGGTGGGTCTCATCTCCAGGGGGGACGAGTCGGCCTACAGGAGGGAGATCGAGAGGCTGCAGAGCTGGTGCAGCTGCAACAACCTGGAGCTCAATGCTCAAAAGACAGTGGAGATGGTAGTGGATTTCAGGAAGAAAGCAGCCCTGCCCCCTCCCATCATACTGGGAGGCACTCAGGTGACCTCCGTGGATTCCTCGGCATGACCATCTCCCGGGATTTGAAGTGGGAGCTCAACATCACGGGCCTGCTCAAGAAGGCCCAGGGGAGGATGTTCTTCCTCCGGCAGTTGAAGAAATATAAACTGCCGAGGACCATGATGGCCCAATTCTACACGGCCATCATTGAGTCCATCCTCACCCACTCCATCATCTCCTGGTTCCCCGCTGCAGCGGCAAAAGATCTTGCCAAGCTGCAGCGGGTGATTCGCTCCGCGGAGAGGGTGATCGGCTGTCCCCTGCCCTCCCTCAGGTCCCTGCATGACTCCAGGGCGCTGAAGAGGGCGATAAAGATCATGGCCGACCCATCCCACCCCGGTCACAGCCTCTTCACCCTGCTCCCCTCTGGGAGAAGGCTGAGGATCCCAAAGGCTGTGAAAGCTCGACACAGACTGAGCTTCTTCCCCTCAGCCGCCAGGCTGATCAATGCCTCAGGTCCCCCCCCCCCCCCCCTCTGCCCCCAAGTGACACTGGCACAATGACATTGACTGCACTGCACTAGTCCGTACTGGATCTCTGCACACTTCACTTTATATATATATATGTATTTTATTTATTGATTAATCCCCCACTGCACTGTTTTCGTTTCTTGTCTGTGTTGGTGTTTGTTTACTGTGAAAAAAGAAAGAATGCATACACTGTATTGCTGCAACAATTACCAATGTGTTTTACACAAATGGCTCAATAAAGGAATCTGAATCTGAATCTGAAGTGGGACGTTCTGAAGCCAGATTGGAATTCGTAGATTCGATTTTTTTCCGCCAGGTACTTTTCGACCTGTTCGAAGACTATTTTCTCCATGACTTTCGAGATGGAGGTAAGAATAGAAACAGGGCGGTAGTTGCCTGGGTCTAATTTGCTGCCCTTTTTGTGCAGAGGGGTCACTCTCGCAATTTTGAAGTCCTTGGGGACGTGTCCCTGTTTTATAGAGAGGTTTATTATGTGAGTGATGACTGGGGTGATGGCGGCTGCTGCGTCTCTGAGGAATTTGGAGGGGATGTTTTCATGGCCAGTGGCCTTGTTAGGTTGGAGGGCGCTCAATTTTTTGAGTACCTCATCGGTTGTTACCATTTCAAGTTTGAAGTCGTCTTTGTGGACCCCTAGGTTTTTGTAGTATGCTACTATGTGTTCTACCCCATAATGCCCTGAGTGGCTGCCCTGAGTGGCCACTAAGATAGCCCCCCATCTGCTTGGGGCTTCCCTGGAACGGCCAACACCTGGAAAGGAGCTAAGCAGCTATGACCCACGTGGCGTGTGGCCGGGACTACACACAATATCGGACCTTAACAGGAAACCCAACAGCACCGCTAACATTGCTGCCTCCCTACCGGATGAGCTGAAGAGCTTTTACGCCCGTTTTGAACGGTACCACCAACCTTCCAGGGGAAACCCCCACCACTCATTAACCCCTCCCACAATGGACAATAATCTATTCATAAATATTTGTAATGCATGTATATCAATGACAATAGGTTCACTATGGCATGTCTATATATTGTTAACAGGTGCCAGAGAGCTGATTACCAGCGAACCTGTGTAATATCACCCTCTTGTGGTGAAAAGCTATAACTTCATACTGAATATGCATTTCAATGATAGAAATGAATTAACTTAAAATACTTGTCCAAAACTGCCCTATTGTGAGGTTAGCTGCGGACAGAGATAGACAGGTGGACAGAACCGACCTGATGGAGATAATTATTATATTATATATAGTGTAGAGCAGGGGTGTCAAACTCATTTTCACAGAGGGCCACATCAGCATTATGGTTGCCCTCAAAGGGCCAAAGACCGTATAAATGTTAATGTAATGTAAAATAAATGTAGCTACTCATTTACATATTGTTAAACATGTTGTTTCTGTATTTATTACTTATTCAAGTTATACATATTGCATATGCATTTGCATAGATGTAAAAATATATGTTAGCTTATGTTATTTTAACAAATAATTTTAGTTGATCAGAACCCCATATTACTCCATTAATCAATGATCAAACCATTCAAGTAAATAACAAAGAAGAAGAAGATCATCAAATACAAGCTATGACATTAAGTTTGTTCAAAACCTTTTTTGTCACAGTCAAGAGGGGCAGAACTAACAACTGAGCTGCAAAGAACACGTGGGACAGATGTAGCAGATGTTACAAAAACAAATGGCTGCACACAACCTTGCAGAGGCCTGAAGGATTTGGGGTGCTTTTTCAATGTATGTGATGTATAGATTGGGGGAGATGACCACAGCTAAAACGGTGAGATCGAAATGTGCATGGAAGACGGTGATAGAACAGTGGTCCAGTAGCCAGCAGAATGTTTAGCAGTCAGCCGAATGTTGACATTCCTTGTAAGAACAAATTGATAAGAGCTAGTGTACTGTAGGCCCAGGGCAGGAGGGAGAGAGGTTCATCTTAATGAAAGTTTAATGGTGTGAAAGGTTACACGGTTGTCATGACAGCGCGGCACATGACAACCAGAAAGGGGTGGGCCGTCGTTGCTACGACGAAGATCTATAAGTCGAACGGTGTTTCCGGGTGTAAGGCAGACTAAAATCTGACTGAGACCAAAGAAACGAATCCCACAGGAGGGAAGGGACCAAGAGACTCTCTCTCCTCTCATCACGAAGGGGGGGGGGGAGGAAGAATGCCACATCATCATTAGCTTCGGCTACCACAAGGATGGTCGTGGCTGACGACCAGGCCTGACCACTTTTGGACTGAATAGCAGAGGGACAATAGAACACACCGAAAGATCATTAGAATAGACTTTTCAAGGACAATACAATCTGTTAACATCTGAGCTGAGGTTTCTGTTTATCAAATAAACCACGCTTCTCCCTGTAAGGTATTTCACGTTGTCGGAGTGTCGAATTCTTACGGAGGTGGAGAATTATTATGGTTTGCGGATTGTACTAACGGGGAGAGATAAGGATCTTATCAGCCAGTATAGGAGACGTCAGGACCATTAAAATGACACAACGCAGAGGAATTGGATGGAGAGCCAAACAGACGAAGACGTGATACTGGCCAGTTTGATCAGGATCTAACAGTTGGTGCCGTGACCCGGATTTGCAAGAGATAAAAACAACGGGAACAGTTGGTTGACAGCCGGATTTGCAAGAGATAAGAACAACGGAAAAAGACTTTTCAATGGGACGACAGTGGACAACAGTCATCGTGTGTGGGAGAATCATGATCGAGCAAGGCCGGCCAGCCCTGGGAGAGAGCGGCGAGTCGAGCGGTCATGAGGCGGACCAGCGCTGTAGGAGAAACAGCGCTTAGGAGAAAGATCGGGGGGAGACACCGACCACGGTGGAGACGACCAGGAGACAGACTGGAGGAGGAGGAAGCAGCAGGGGCCAGGCACCGTAGCCTGGTACACAGATCATCCACGACGAGAGAAAGGAGACGGCGGCGGTGGGAGAGCAGATGTGGAGAGGACAGCCAGAGGCACTGAGCAGTAGCAGACCAGGGGAGACATTTTTGCCCAGGGGACCGCGCCCTGGAGGGGGGACCAGCTCAGGAAAGGAGCCGTCACTGAAAGGGGCCCTTGCCCTAGGAGACGGGACCGGCCCAAGATGGGAGGTGTACTGTAAGAGGGAAGGGAGCGCTCTGATTGGGACGTGGGGTGTACCTAATAGGGGGGCCGAAGGGTTTAGGTGTGTTGTCTGAAAAGTTGCAATCTGTGTTTTTCTCTGTCTCTCTCTCTCTCTCTCTCCTCCCTGACCGTTGTTTATCCTTTCTGGTTTGGGTGTGATGCGGGTAATGGAAAACAATAAGGCAAACAGCAGACGGCGGGGCCCTCATTGTTATGAGTCTATTTTTGTGTATAATTAATTGAAAAACCAAGTAGTCTGTTGATTCTGAAGGTTGATTAAGAATCAAAGGGGGGAATGAAGGATTTGGGGTGCTTTTTCAATGTATGTGATGTATAGATTGGGGGGAGATGACCACAGCTAAAACGGTGAGATCGAAATGTGCATGGAAGACGGTGATAGAACAGTGGTCCAGTAGCCAGCAGAATGTTTAGCAGTCAGCCAAATGTTGACATTCCTTGTAAGAACAAATTGATAAGAGCTAGTGTACTGTAGGCCCAGAGCAGGAGGGAGAGAGGTTCATCTTAATGAAAGTTTAATGGTGTGAAAGGTTACGCGGTTGTCATGACAGCGCGGCACATGACAACCAGAAAGGGGTGGGCCGTCATTGCTACGACGAAGATCTATAAGTCGAACGGTGTTTCCGAGTGTAAGGCAGACTGTTATGTACCAGGAGCCTGATCACTCCTGTGTCACTGTGCAGGCAGGCCTGATCACTCCTGTGTCACGGGGCATGCAGGTGAGGGCTGCCAATTAGCCAATTAGTGCTGATTGGTTACCTGCTGGGAGTATCTTTAAAACCAGCCCTGGTAACACACATGCAGGGTCGGTGTTTAGAAGAGTGTGGGTAACAGATAGATAGTCACGTTCTTCTAGTCCTTATCCTTTTGTTTACACTAGTAATTCCTTAATATAGTAGCACTTTGAGTTAATACACAGGTTTTGGTGTCGGTTTTGCACATAGGTTGCACGCCTTTGAGCCAGGGTCGTAACAGTTGGGGGCTCGTCCGGGATATTTACCCCTAGAAATTTGTTTGGTGGTTTTTTTTATATGTTACATGGGGTGTCATGGTATTATGGTTTGGGTGGTGTTCGTTACATATTGTGTAACGTGGGGGCTTGAGCCATTTCATCAAACAGGTGAGTATGCCTTATTTGTTTGTAATTTGATGTGACTACTTATGCTGTTAAAATATATAGTTTAGTGGGCACCACATGTAGATAGGGACATTATTTTCTGGTTGTTGGTTAGCTTCCTGTGCACCACATACTCCTGGGGCAGTCAGGGAAGGGATTAGCACCATCTGCTTGTCTGGTACCGTATCATGTACTGGACGGGTGGATGGTCAAGTATGATCTTTGACTGGTAGCAGGTGTGGTTGAAGATGGTTAGGTCTACAGGGCATTAGTTTAAGGGTAGGTAGATTAGGGGGGCCAGAAAACACAGGTAGTGTGGTAGGGCTTGATTTAGTGTTTCTTAGGGTAGACATGTGGTGGGCCGGTTTTGACTGCAGTTTAGATGTAGAAGCATATGTAGTCATATCAGGTTAGAAGGCGCACCTGTTTGGATTTGTTTGTTGAATTTATTTTGTTTGTTTGAGTGTTTGGTGAGCATACCTGGTAGCACCTAACACCCTGCGTGTATGACACGTCTATTTAGGGTGGGTGTGTTTTATTTTTGTTTTTATTTTATTTTTTTGCGACCTAGAAAGGTGCGCTCCGTAGAGCTCACATTTCCACCACGTTCCCTTCTGGTTGTTGTTATTGGCATTAGCATTCTTCAGTGGTTCTTCAGTGGTTCTTCAGTGGTTCTTCGTGGTTCTTCAGTGGTTCGTTAGGGGGTCTTCAGTGGTTCTTTAGTGGTTCTTCGTGGTTCGTTAGTGGTTCTTCGTGACTGTAAAGTAAAGTGAGTAGCTTGTGGTGACTGGTACAGTAACGATGGCTTCCATCAAGGACTTTGTTGATCGCCCGTCTCATGACATGTTGGAGAAGTTTTCCAAGGAACAACTTCTAGAACTTGCTGTACACTACAGGGTAGAGCTTACTGCAGGTGAGAAACGTTTGAAGCCGACTGCCTTGAGTGCTTTAAGGGTGTTACTCATTAGAGAGCAGGTGCTTGAGGAGAGGGTGGAGGAGCCTCCTTCGTCTGGCGCGTCTCCGCTATTACCTGGTGTAGAGGGTGAGTGGAGGATTAGGGAGTTGGAGTTTAAGGAAAGGCAGCTAGAGCGAGAGCGTGAGGAGAGGAGAGAGGAGCGTGAGCTTAAGGAGAGAGAGATTAAAGAGGAGCGTGAGCTTAAGGAGAGAGAGAGGAAAGAGGAGCGTGAGCATGAGCGTGAGCGTGAGCTTAAGGAGCGTGAGTTTAAGGAGAAACAAATGTTGCTGGAGCACGAGCGTGCGCAGAGGGAGCTTGAATATAAGCATGCTGCCTTGCAGGCGGGTGCTCTGCATCCAGAGTCACGTTCCGGTTTTGATGTAGGCATAAATATTAGGATGGTGCCTCCATTTTTTGAGAAAGACGTGGAAAGATATTTTCCACTTTTTGAACGGGTGGCAACCACATTGAAGTGGCCTGATACCGCCTGGACACTGCTGCTGCAATGTGTTTTAGTTGGTAGGGCACAAGAAGCCTATACTGCTCTGTCCCTTGAACAAAGCGCTGATTATGAGCTTGTTAAAGCTTCCATATTGAGGGCTTATGAGTTGGTCCCCGAGGCCTATCGTCAGCGTTTTAGAGGTTATCGCAGGTCGGAGGGACAGTCTTATGTTGAATTTGGAAGGGAGAAAGAGAACCTGTTTGACAGGTGGTGCACTTCTCAGAAGGCAGAGTCAAGAGAGCAGCTTAGGCAGTTGATTCTCCTAGAGGAATTTAAAAGATGTGTTCCTGATACCGTTTCCACACATCTAAATGAGCGTAAGGTATCGAAGATAGGCGATGCCGCTGTCTTCGCTGATGAGTTTGTGTTGACACACAAGTCCGTGTTTTTGGAGGACTACCGTGTTGAGTCCGGGGATAGGCGTCCTGTTCAGGGGGGCCGTTTCCCAAAACCTGTATCTGCTGGTCAGTTAACTTCACCTCCTAGGCGGGGTGGTTCTGCTGGTGCATTCCCAGAAGGGATTATCTGTTTCTACTGTAAAGAACCTGGTCATATCGTTGCTGGGTGCCCGGTGCTTGAGCAGAAAAATGTCAGAACCGTGGCTCTGGTAGAAACCATATGCAGAACGCCTATGCCAACGTTAGATGGTGATGGGGGAAGTATCAAACGTGTGGACAAAGAGCTCGAGGGTTCCTCAAGGTTTATGATGGATGGATTTGTTTCCCTGACTAATGCACTAGAGTCCAAACAGGCTATAACAATTTGGAGAGATACCGGTGCTTTTCAGTCTCTCATTCTGGAGGGGGTTTTGCCGTTTTCAGAAAACTCTTCTTTGCATTCCGGTGTCGTTGTTCGGGGCTTTGGGGGTGGATTTGTGGATGCACCTTTGCATGAGGTCACGCTCAATTCTCCCTTAGTATCAGGCAATGTTGTGGTTGGGGTATGTTCTCACATTCCCATAAAGGGGGTGTCCTTCATTCTAGGGAATGATTTGGCTGGTGACAAAGTGTTGGCTACTCCGGTGATAACTCCCATTCCTGTGGTTTCTGAGGTCCCTAATGAGCTGGCACAGAAACATCCAGGAGTGTTCCCTGTGTGTGCTGTGGCACGGGAAATGTCAAAGGACAAAAGTGATGTTGTTGATACTTCGACTTGGGACATTACACTTAGTGACACATCCTTTGTTGAATTAAAATGTGTACCTGTTGAGAATTTTGGAAAGCACACTGTGGATGTACCTCTGCATAATGATTCTCTTGATTGTGGCTTTGTGTTAGGCCCGGTGGTGAAACCAGAGTTGACATGCGTGCCGGAGAAGCATGTGGCAGGAGATGATATGGCAGCGCAGTGTCTCAAGGTCTTCCCAGCCTGTACGGTGGCTGAGGCCACGAACGAATTGGAGGATGAGTGGGGGAAGGATGCTATGAGAGGTGCTGTTGTTTCATGTGACACCGTTCTAGTTGGAGAGGCTACTAAGCCTGACTTAGGCTGCCAGCCTTCCCACAGTAGCTCTATTGTCCCTAATGTTTCACTTGTGGGCAGGGATGGTCCCAGTATGTCAGTTGATGATTCTGACATTGATCCACATGTCCACACTGATTCTCTGCCATGCACTAGGTGTGATGGTCAACCTAGTTACCTGTGTCCTGTGGAGCAGGAGCCGCCTTCGCGACCTGGTCTGTTGAGTGGCAGCCATTTTGATTTTGATCAGGACAATGTTATTTTGGGTGACGCCATTTTAGATGGTGTTCCAGACGTTTTTGTGACTGTCGTACTGCCATGTTCCAGGGACGGTGGGGCTGTACCTGAGGCGGTACATCCTACTCTGGATGTTCACGGTTTGCAGTATCCTGAACTGCCAGTGCCAGGTGGGATGGATATGGGCGCGGTGGTGGTATCAGTGATCTATGGTTTTTGTTTTGCTGTGTTCTGTTGAGCGCAGTGAGATTGGTTCTCAGATTGATTTTGGTTTGCAGTCTATTTTTGACAGGTCGGTATCGGTGGAGGGGCCTGTTGAAAGGGAGCATACAACACGGTTGGTGGTCGTGTTCGACAGGGGCCGACCCGCTAACGCTGTTGTGGTAGTGGCCCTGACAACTAATGGGTCACAGTTTTTTTTTTTTGTTTTTTTTTATGGGTTGTTGTGTGGTGGTTGCCTCTGGGGCAACCAGTTTGGTGGGGGAGGTGTTATGTACCAGGAGCCTGATCACTCCTGTGTCACTGTGCAGGCAGGCCTGATCACTCCTGTGTCACGGGGCATGCAGGTGAGGGCTGCCAATTAGCCAATTAGTGCTGATTGGTTACCTGCTGGGAGTATCTTTAAAACCAGCCCTGGTAACACACATGCAGGGTCGGTGTTTAGAAGAGTGTGGGTAACAGATAGATAGTCACGTTCTTCCAGTCCTTATCCTTTTGTTTACACTAGTAATTCCTTAATATAGTAGCACTTTGAGTTAATACACAGGTTTTGGTGTCGGTTTTGCACATAGGTTGCGCGCCTTTGAGCCAGGGTCGTAACACAGACTAAAATCTGACTGAGACCAAAGAAACGAATCCCACAGGAGGGAAGGGACCAAGAGACTCTCTCTCCTCTCATCACGAAGGGGGGGGGGGAGGAAGAATGCCACATCATCATTAGCTTCGGCTACCACGAGGATGGTCGTGGCTGACGACCAGGCCTGACCACTTTTGGACTGAATAGCAGAGGGACAATAGAACACACAGAAAGATCATTAGAATAGACTATTATTCTCCCTGTAAGGTATTTCACGTTGTCGGAGTGTAGAATTCTTACGGAGGTGGAGAATTATTATGGTTTGCGGATTGTACTAACGGGGAGAGATAAGGATCTTATCAGCCAGTATAGGAGACGTCAGGACCATTAAAAGGACACAACGCAGAGGAATTGGATGGAGAGCCAAACAGACGAAGACGTGATACTGGCCAGTTTGATCAGGATCTAACAGGCCATACATCCAACTAATGGAAGATAGTTTAATTAACTTTAATTAACAGATTGCAGAATGGGTACAGTACAGTACAGCTCAATACACACAATTGTTAAGGGTATGCAGACCAGAGAAAGACTTTCGACTTGTTTACATCAGGGTCCACCATTTTCAATTCGTAATGAAATTGCTATTATGTGTCTGCATGAACACACAACTGTAACTGTACTCAAAAATAACAAAATAAGGGTTGTCTCAGTTCACAACTATATTGGTCAAGTTTTGGGTGGGACTTGTTTGCATCCCTACAGCTTCTTATTCAATTGAGCGAGATGCTCGGTTATGTCACACAGCCAGTTTGCATCTGACAGTTCAGACAATATTTCTTCAACCCTTTGTTACCTATTCCGCCTGGATCTTTTTTGTATTTGTCTGTAAAATTGTCAAAGAATGTCTGAGGAGTAAGTGCTTTTGGCTTTTTTCCTTTGTTACTTCATCAATACCTCAGATGTTCAACATACATGTATGCGTAAGAATGTGTAATAACTAAGGCTGTCAAAGTTAAAGCTTTATTAACGCATTAACCCACAATTATTTTAACGCCGCTATTTTTCAACCCAAGATTAATGTAAAAAAAAAAAAAAAAAAAACGTTTTTTTTTTTACCAGAGCTCTTGGGGGGCCACATCAAATGACGTGGGGGGCCACATTTGGCCCGCGGGCCATGAGTTTGACACCTATGGTGTAGAGGCACTAAACCAACATTCATCTCTATGTGGGGGAATGGTATCCAACAAACAGTAAAGTAGCAACGGAGAATGAGACACTTGTTTTAAATTAAACCATTATTTTATTTTTCTGCCTAGGTTACGTCTCTAAACTCTTACTGACATAAAGAAATCACTTCCTGTTCCTTATATTATGGGGAGAGGGGGAGGGGCTAAAAGGTTAAACCCACAACATTAAGATATTTCTCACAAATTAATAATATAGCCATACCATCGGTAATATGAACAAAAACTAAATCTTTATATTAAATCAAATTAGATTAGTGTAAATATTTATATTCAATAATGTAAATGAATATAAAAACTTCATGAACACAAAATCACTATTCTGGCTGCTACATTTCCAATCCCTAATTGTTACCGTGGAAGAATTATCAATGAATGATACTATTGCAGCCACAATCTACAACATAATACCTACAGTACATTATGGAAGTCCATTTCTGTTTTTAAATTGAAGTCCAGGTCCAATGTGATGTGTCCGTCTTTCAACATTGAACACTGAAGTCTTCCTAGGGATCAGAGCTTCAAGCACGTGACCCACCAGTTCTGTGGTGAAACAGGCTCTGAGGTTTTGTCAGATGCTCTCTGGCGCCACCAGTTATTGAAGGAATACACTGTTGCTGTCACACCTCAGTCTTCTGACTGCTACCTTGAGCTACTTATGAGCGAAGCCCACTAGGGCACGACATATCTGCAGTAGAGATGTCCGCTGTCACTCCAATACAATGGAGCTAAATGGCACCGGGTTTGTGCCAAAATAATACAAACTCAACATTAATGTCTATAGAGCTTTTTATTTGATTTAGCAACTATTTTCTGTAGAGTATTCTACTTTTAACTTAAGTAAAATATCATGTCCTAATGGCTACACAGCATTTTAAATTATAACACTCATAATGAAAGAGTCAAAACAAGCATGAGATATATTTTATTAACTAAATCAAAAACGAGGTACAGAATCTTTGTGTTTGATATGAATGAAGAAATCAGTCACAAAACAAAAATAAGTCCTAAGGATTCCTATTGTGTATACTGCTTAGTATAAGTACATGGGGTTCCTATTGTGTATACTACTTAGTATAAGTACATGGGGTTCCTATTGTGTATACTACTTAGTATAAGTACATGGGGTTCCTATTGAGTATACTACTTAGTATAAGTACATGGGGTTCCTATTGAGTATACTACTTAGTATAAGTACATGGGGTTCCTATTGAGTATACTACTTAAGTTCAAGTTTGAAGTTTCTTTAATAGTTGTCATACAGAAGTACAGAATACTTTTATACAAAATGCTTCTTACTGTTACGCTCCAGAGACTGTGCAAGGCAAGATAAGTATGAAATAAAATAATAGTATAGCATGTAAATTAGAAGTAAAAAAAAAAAAGTAATTTTTTTTCTTTTCTTAAGTACATGGAGTTCCTATTGGGTATACTACTTAGTATGGGAACAGAATGTTTGGGCAGCACGGTGGTGTAGTGGTTAACACTGTCGCCTCACAGCTAGAAGGTCCTGGGTTCGATTCCCACTTGGGGACCAGGTTGCCGAGTTGCCAGGTACTCAGGTGGGGTATCTCCCGGGTCTTTCTGTGTGGAGTTTGCATGTTCTCCCTGTGCTCGCAAGGGTTTCCCCTCCAGATAAGATAAACCCAAAGGAAAAACATGCAGAACAGATCACCAACGCTGTCGCGTCCCTGACGAAGATGGACAGGAGCACTTGGATTGGTCCCCGGGCGCGGACCACGCCACAGCCCATGTCTGCTCCCGGCTGCCCTTGGGGGGGGGAAGGACGACGGGATTGGAAAAGTGCAGAGAGACATTTCATCAGTGCATGTGTGAGTGTGCCTGTGTGTCGCCCATCTCGCATGTGTGTGTTCTTCTTCTAAAAAAGTACATGGGGTTTCTATTTAATATACTGCAAACTGTTTGGGGACCTGTTCTCTTTATTATTTTCAAGTCTACGCTCAGCTTAAACGGAACAACTAAATGGTTTCTTTCCAGTATGAGTTCTAGTGTGTTTCTTCATATTTCCTTTATCATTGAACCCTTTCTCACAAACTGAACAGCTAAATGGTTTCTCTCCAGTATGAGTTATCATATGTCTCTTCAGAAGTGTTTGCCGACTGAACCCTTTCCCACAAACTGAACAACTAAATGGTTTCTCTCCAGTATGTGTTCTCATGTGTTGCTTCAGATTTGCCTTCATACTGAACCCTTTCCCACAAACTGAACAGCTAAATGGTTTCTCTCCAGTATGAGTTCTCATGTGTGTCTTCAGATCTCCCTTCACACTGAAGCCTTTCCCACAAACTGAACAACTAAATGGTTTCTCTCCAGTATGAGTTATCATGTGTGTCTTCAGATGCGTTTGCTGACTGAACCCTTTCCCACAAACTGAACAAACAAAAGGTTTCTCTCCAGTATGGGTTCTCAGGTGTTTCTTCAGATCTCCCTTCCTACTGAACCCTTTCCCACAAACTGAACAACTAAATGGTTTCACTCCGGTATGATTTTTTACGTGTATCATCAGATCTCTCTTCTTGCTGAACCCAGGCCTGTTAGACAACGTTTGTATTTTCTGTGTCTTCTTTTGTTTTAGTGCCATCAAACCTGGACCTCCACTCTCCTTCCAATCATCACCGTCATCAGTCTCAGCTCCAGAACGGTCATCATCACTGTCATCAGTCTCAGTTAGAGAACAGTCTGAAGAGAGAGGCTGGCTATCTCTAGTTGGTTCTAAATCACCAGCTGGATCTAAGTTACTGGTTAGTTCTGCTACTCCACAGTCCTCTCCTTCAGGTTCTGTTTTCATGTGTTCAGTTGAGGTGCTGGGTAAAGAGTATGCTTCTCTGTTTTTCTCCCTTTGGGTTTGAAGAGGCTGGAAGGACAGAGCGTTCTCTTGACCATCTTCACATTTCACTGGGTCTACTGTGATCTTGGAGAGATCAGCTTCTTCCAGCCCTTGATCTAGTTCATCTTTAATCTGCTCTGGGTCCCGGTTTTGGCTGAGTTGTGAGGACAGAGTGTTCTCACCTTCATTTTCACATTTCATAGGTTGTAAGGTCATCTTGGAGCCATCAGCCTCCTCTAGATCTTGACACAGTTCCTCCTGTTCCTCTTTAATCTGGAGGGGCTCTGTGTCCTGGGTTTGGCTGAGCTGTGAGGACTGAGGTTTCTCTTCATCATGTTCACTCTTCACAGAGACAGGAAGCTCCTCTCCCTCCTGACTGATCCAGAGTTCCTCCTGTTCCTCTTTCATCTGTAGGGGCTCTGGCTCCTCCTGGACCAGACTGGGGCTCCTCTCCTGCTGCTCAGGGGGAACCTCCTCTTCATAGACAGGGAGCTGTGGGGGGTCTGGAGGGAGGAATAATAATAATATGAATAACAAACAAAGATGCAGTAGATAACTTTTCACTATTAAGAAAGTAGAAACACAATCGATCAATTATTGTTTGGCTACAAAACCAGAAAATCTCAATCATGCCTCATCACGCTGTCAATCACAACTTGGAGGTTGATCAGATGTTGTCAGGAGGTGAAAATGTAAACAAACAGAGTGAGACTTGAGGTTCTCCAAACTAAACAAGGTAACTATGGATAGCTGAAATACTTATGGATTGTTAGCTTGACCAATTACCTTTTTTACTTGAGTTGGGGCAACTGTTGTAATTCCTACACTGTTCACCGGATTTAGATGTAATTAAAGCTGGAAGTCTGCACTTGAAGCACACCTTTATTTCATTTCAAGTCCATTATGGTGTTGTAAAGCCCTGTTCAGAGCGACAGAGAACAGCAGAGTGGGGACTGGGAAGGAGGGGGGGGGGGGGGGCATTCTCCCTCTGTGTGTGTGTGCATTTGAAAAGATATGATGAAGTCAGACGAGTATATTATATTGATAGTAAATGTACTGAGGGTGGATAGATGATGTTGATATTTAAACATAAAAAATACAATACATAATAAATGTATGCATGATCATCATGCAACATAAAACAATTGCAGGAACGGTTTGGGAGAGGAAGGGGTTTTAGGTTGCGTGTTCCAAAAAAATTTACTTAAAGTTTAAAGCTCAATATATCAAAACGTGGCACTTTATAGTGAACAGGAGGTCTATTTGTATTAAAAACAATAAAGTTTTTAATTTAAATGTCTGGAAGAGCTAAAAAAAAAAAATCCAAATTATATTTGTTACCTTTTGAGTTGATCTAAATGTTACTGATTGTGTTAAATGGGCTTATGATATAATCTCATATCGATTGCATTGTATCGTGGCGATATCGGCAAATATCGTATCGTATCGTGATGAAACTGGTGATTCCCACCCCTAGTAGAGTCCATACACCCAACACCAAATCCCATAATTCCTTACACGTAACGTGTCTGGCTGTGTGACGTCAACTTGTCAGCATGAAAATGACAGCTAAACATGGCACTGCAACTAAATAACACAAATACAATAGGCACATTTGTGACCGTTACAAATATAACACGTTTTATACTTGTGCTACACGATTTTGGCCTGTGCTACAAAACATCAACCTCTGTAGCACCAGTGCTATGTGCAAAAAAAGTTAACGTACAGCCCTGTAGTGTGTTCATTAGATGGGTGAAATCCTCTTTCAGTGCCTCTGTGCCTGTTTTCTTAGGCAGTTAGCCTCTGGTATGCGTGCCATTAGCATTAGCCACGCTTCTATGCCTCTTTGCTTTTCGAAAGAATGATTAAAAAAAATAAGATTTTTTGTATTCGACTAAGAGGTTGGCAGTCGACTACGGCTCCTTTCGACCGATTATTCGACTAATCGACTAATAGGGGTCAGCCCTAGTAGAAGGTAAGATTTTCTTAACTGTAATGGCACAGAGGCTCGCAAACTACCTAGAAAGGGACAGCAGTGCAGAAAGCAGTGCAGAAAGCAGGAATCCCAGGGTTTGCTGGATGTATAGAACACGCAAGCATGATATGGCACCAGATTCAATCAGCCAAGATAGAGAAAAGAGACTTACAGGTGGTATTTCTAGAGTGGTTGTTAACAAGAAAACAGTTAAATTCATCCAGAGGACTTTTCATGTTGATGATGGACTGACGAGCATAACATCTGGCAATCCAGCTCGTCAAAGAAGCAAGCAAACTCTGCAGCACAGGAAAGCTCAGACTTCATAAGTTCGTCTCCAACAGGAATAGGGATGCACGATAATTATCGGGCCGATAATTAGCCGATAATTATCGGGCCGATATCAGCAATTATGACGTCATCCCGATAAACCCGATAACGTTATTGATAGCTCCGATAACATATAATACATTTTTTGGTTAAAAGAAATCCGGTGTGGGTGGATTTGGATGAAGGGCGCTTGTTTTTATTATAGCCTCCTCCCGTTTTGCCAGTACTGTGGTAAAACTGATAGCGTGTGGTTTAGGAACAGGGAGTTTTTCACAAATCCAGCGCTCCCTTTCTTGGCTGTGACGTAGTCACGTTACATTCGGAGACAGACAGTCGATCTGCCAATTACGTCCCAACGCTTGCACCCACCTCTTCTTCTTACCACCAATCAGAAGCTCTCGTTCGTTTATTTACCTCCGGATTGTCAGCCATTACTCTACTCGGAGCTAACGTTATCTCCCCGCCAGCCACATTGACAAGTACCAGCGCTTATACATTACTGGCAAATGTCTTGTTGCACTTGTGGCAACGAGCGTTGTCAGCATCGACTTTAGTAAAATAGACCCAGACTTTTGAACGTTTCGTTCTGTCCGCCATTATGAGAGCAGAGCTGTCTGTACTCGGCAGCGCAGCACCCGTGTGTGTGTGAGTGAGTGTGTGTGTGTGTGTGTGTGGGAGGGGAAGAGAGGAGAGAGCACAGCACAGCACGCTCCGCGCAGGCAGAGACACAGAGGCAGGAGAGATATAGACAACGGCCAACAAGATTAGTTTGCGACGTTTAAATTCCTCAAAAAAAACCTCCATAATTTCTCGAGTACCGATAGCAGTACCGATGACGTCGGAGCTTATAAATACTCAAAAAAAAAACTTTGATAAAAGAAAATATATATATATACATTTAAAAAAAAATATTATAATACAATAAATATCGGTTATCGGTATCGGTTATCGGCTTGAGGAGCATAAAGTTATCGGTATCGATATCTGTGTCAAAATCAATATCGTGCATCCCTAAACAGGAATCAATACCAAAGGAAGAGTGAGCCGAAAGTGTCAACCTGGACATGGCTTGGAAGGGAGTGATAGCTTAGATATGCAGACTTGGCAGCAGAAACTGAACAGTGAGGATGTAAAGCTAGGGTTTGTCCGGCGGAAGTAGGATGCAGAGGATTTATAGTACGATCGGCTTCACCATTATTGGGAGAGTTGGGGATTCGTGGGCGGAGCTTGAAAAAAGCGGTAAATTAGATGTCAGTGGATTTGGTTGAGAAATAATGTCAGCTGGGGGCCAACGTAAACAAAGGGTACGAGTATTCCTTTTCTTCTCTGTTGTTGCTGTTTCATGTGTAATATTGTAGGAATTGTACTTTTGACATAGGATAACAGGGAGGTGAGGCATGTGAATATCATGGAAAAGTGGGAGCTGGCATGGGGGGGTGGTTCTGGGAGGTTGGAACTAACCGATGAGCCCGAGGTCGTGGGCCTAACTTGAAGAAACACCAGTGAAGGGAGGCGCCCACTTGATAACCCTGGTTATATGCTGACTCCTGTTGCTTTTTATTTATCTGCATGATGGATTGTGATGGCCATTGGGTTTCTTCATTGAGCGTGGGTGTAATATAAATAATGTGTAAGAGTCAATTCACTGGTAAAGTGCCATAATGTTATATTGTATGTATTTGTTTGGATTTCTGCCATTATATGCATTGTGCCTGCCAAGTTGGGTTCATGGCAGCAGTTCCCTTTGCTCACCAGTAGGTGGCTTACCTGGCTGTGTCTAGTTTTTTACCAACGGATTTCCAGTTCCGCGTTCGCGTTCTGCGATCTGATTGGCCACTGACGTTTCTGGTGCAATCTGATTGGCCACTGACGTTTCTGGTCATGTGACATGTGCGCCCAATCGGGTGACGCCTGTTTCTGTGCCCATTTCCGCCTCGAACAGCAGCAAACTACCTAACGCCTAGTTTATCACTGGTTAAGCTTAGGGTTAACTACCTAACGCCTAGTTTATCACTGGTTAAGCTTAGGCAACTCTTTCCAAGTTGGTTACGATTAGAGTTTGGAATCAGGGCTGGTGTTCTATCGCCCTGCTCTAAGACAAACTCTAACCTTAACCAACTTCGAAAGAGTGCCTAAGCTTAACCGGTGATAGAAACAGGCGTCACACGATTGGCGCAGATGTCACACGACCAGAAAGGTCAGTGGCCAATCAGATCGCAGAACGTGAACGCGGAACTGGAAATCCGTTGGTAAAAGTAATCAGGCCACCTGGCTACTTAAAGTGTGATGGGACTGATGACATGCAGGTGTTTTTGTAATCAGGCTACCTGGCTACTTAAAGTGTAATGGGACTGATGACATGCAGGTGTGTTAGTAATCAGGCTACCTGGCTACTTAAAGTGTAATGGGACTGATGACATGCAGGTGTGTTTGTAATCAGGCTACCTGGCTACTTAAAGTGTAATGGGACTGATGACATGCAGGTGTGTTAGTAACCGGTAAGAGTTAATTGTATGGTGTAAATAAATACTCTGTTGAGTATTATCGTAACGGACCTTGTGGACATTCTGTCTTTGATCTGACGAGTAGCCACAGACGCGTCAATTACGCTCTAGCCGGTTCTCAGCCACCTCACTGGCTTGTAGGTTTATTGTTTTTTATTCACTAGTTAATTCAAGCCTTTATATAATGTTTAGAGATTAAAGTAAACATTTATGACGTCAGACTAAAGAGATAATGTTTACAGATTAAAGTCAACATTTATAAAGTCAGAATAAAGTCAAAATCTTTAGATTAATCTCTTAAACCCTAGCCATATTTTCAGAAAAGTCACTTAAAAGTAAACAGCCAAGTAAATGGAGGATTGCTCCACTTCTACAAGGTCCATTTGCATGTTCATGGTATCTAGGGACATGTATAATAATAATAATAAATAGGATTTTAAGAGAGAAGCACCTTTCTCAGACTCAAGGACACTGTACAAGGAAAGGGTAGAAAAAAAGAAAAGATTTAGAAAAAACAAGATAAAAATAAAATTATGAATGTATGTGTATAGTAACAACAGGACCTGTGAATGTATGGACCTCTGGGAATGTATTCTCAGTGTCAGATATATTGTGTATGTTACTATGCTTGAGTAAATTGTAATGAACCAAAGGAGAATATCAATTATTATTATTTAAGTTTTTTCCATCTTTGATGGTGAATAACACCATGCTAACATTGACCAGACATGAGATTTACCTGAACTGATTTAGCACCTTCATGAGATCAAGTGTAGAAAATATCTAAGCAAATTAATAAAGGGCAGATGATTTACAGGTTCTTTTGTAGATATAGTACTGGATTTTGCCATCCAGACACATGCAATTTGAAATGAAATGAATATAGAATATAAGGCCTAAAGATGACCTTATTATGGCCAAGTCATACATCAATGGATCGGATCCAATGGCAGACTTAAATCTGGATTTAGTACCACCAGGCGCCCCTGACAGGGCAGCAAACACGTGATTGAAATCTACTGTAAGTACAGTTACTTTTATATATGTCCATAGCTCCTCCATTTTTCACCAGATTGCGACACGTTTTTTTGTAGACGTTCACACAGAAAGGTAAAGAAATAATGTATGTTGTATTTAATGGCAATAACGTTCAGGTTTGTTCGACCCATGAGATACAATCATGAAAAAAACTTTAAAAAATTATTTTAAAAAATAAAAATAAAAGCTTAAACAGGGGCTGGTGTGAGCTGGGTAGTGTCGTTTTATGAAATTTCGACATCCATCGAAAGCCCTGGGACTCCTCCATCTTAGGACTACTACGGGTTAATGACGGCGTCATTTCCTCACGTGTAATTCATCTGATTTCCAATCCAATGATTTCAATAAACACATATTTCACTAATAACACTTAACCCCGTAACACATTGGACGCCAGAGGTCGCTGTGGGCGTATGGCCGTTTGTGCCAGCGCTGTAATGAAATGGGGGTAGATGCCGGTGTTTGTAGTGCTAAAACTATATTAAATATTATAGCTATGGATCTAATAACAACGTCGATTGTCAGTGAGTTTCTTCCGGTCAACATGCAAAAAACTGATAATTTTTTCATTCATACATTTACGTTTTATACCGTGGTGAATATATGAGTATAGTTTTAGAGTGATTCTGTGTAATCCCAGGAAACGCCACCAAACAGTGCTTTACTGCATTTAATTATAAATCGTGCCATTTCTCGCCTGGATCAATAATCAATCTGAAATCAACGCTAGATTATCGGTATTATGTTTCATCATCGATGCATGAAAGGGGGGGGGGAAGCCGCCCCTCCGTGCTTTGATCGCAACTAACGGGACACGGCACACGCTCCGATTGCGGGAAAGAAATTATCGGATCAACGCAAGATTGATAACATATAGTCCTTACCTTGTCTATGATGTACTGCAAAAAGAATAATCCAATTATCTGATCGCCATTCCAAGTACTGATCGTGATCGTGTGTCCAATGTTATCCACCCGTGAACATGAACGGGGGGGGGCTCGTAGGTCAGGGATGTACAGTGCGAGATATATGTTGCACGTGCTACAGCAACAACGGTCTGTGCGATGAATGGATTTACTTCAGTAGCACTGGTGCGATAGGCATTCGGTTCATATCGATACTCTTATTTTGAAAATCCTGTAGCAAGTCTAATCTCTGCAGAAGCGCAGCTCCAGCCATAATATCTATGGCTCCGGCAGCTAGCAACGTTCGGTTCATATCGATACTCTTATTTTGAAAATCCTGTGGAGTCGACTCGTATCCGCTCGGCTCTACAGCACAGCGCAGTAGCGTCTGGAACACGCACATTGCAACATAGCAAGGCTAGTGTGCCTATTTCGCGACCCAAAACAAATCCCTGCTGTTTTATTCCGCAACGGGTCAAATGCATCTAACATGCTTTGCAATCCTCGCCATTCCTTTATGACCATGTCGTGTTAAAGTCCGAAATTAACATTAGGTTATAGGGATGCCCCGATCACGTTTTTTGCCACCGATACCGATCACCAATCGTCGTGAGCCATATCGGCCGATACCGATCCGATACCGATCGTTTTTGATTAAAAAGAAATTAAAAATTTTATATAAAAAGTTTTTTTTTTTTTTTTTAATAAAATATATATATTATATAATTAGACTTGTACTTGTATTATCTGCGAGACATCGCCACCATGCAACAAGTCAAAATGCTCGCTATCTGCAAACAGCTCCACTGTCTGTGTGTACTCTAGTAGCCCAGCTCCAAAAAGGATTCTCCGGCGCTGCAGCGGGACCCTATTGGTAACGTTATGCTTTGGTCATTTCACATTCAGCAAGCCCTCAGCTCGAATACGCATTAAATCAATGTTATAAGACATTGATATCAAGAGCTATCTGTAGCTACTGCTAGCCGGCTAGATGACGTTAAGACAGAACTTTAGTTCAATGGGACATTTAGTTTTAAACAGTAAACTAACGTCAGCTAACGCAAGCTAACGCAAGCTACCGGAGGTATGAACATGGACTACTAGATTTTCTGGATCATTTGTTGATATCAGGAGCTATCGGTAGCTGTTGTGAGTTCCAAATTTTTTTTACTGTACTTAAAGTTTAAAGCTCAATATATCAAAACGTGGCACTTTATAGTGAACAGGAGGTCTATTTGTATTAAAAACAATAGATTGTTTTTCATTTAAATGTCTGGAAGAGCGCAATAATTTCTTTTTCAAATTATATTTTCGTTACCTTTTTTGAGTTGATCTAAATGTTACTGATTGTGTTAAATGGGCTTATGATATCGTCTCATATCGATTGCAGGCACCTGCATCGTATCATGGCAAATATCGGCAAATATCGTATCGTTGTCCAAAGAATCGATATCGTATCGTGATGAAACTGGTGATTCCCACCCCTAGTAGAGTGAGTCCATACAACACCCAACACACACCAAATCCCATAATTCCTTACACGTAACGTGTCTGGCTGTGTGACGTCAACTTGTCAGCATGAAAATGACAGCCAAATATGGCACTGCAACTAAATAACACAAATACAATAGGCACATTTGTGACTGTTACAAATATAACACGTTTTATACTTGTGCTACAAGATTTTGGCCTGTGCTACAAAACTATCAACCTCTGTAGCACCAGTGCTATGTGCAAAAAAAGTTAACGTACAGCCCTGTCGTAGGTGCATCTGTTAGAACCGCTTGCCCTGCCCGAGTGTTTAGACCCCGCCCCCACGCTGCAGCTTGGCCCAGACAACAAGCCATATCGTTTCAAATGGAGTACAATAGTGGCCACAAGGCGTTAGGCGGCGGTATCGGACCGTTGCAGTCTAAAAAAAACAAAAAGAAAAAAAACGAACTTGGCCCATTGCTTCCGGAGCACGATATCATTGGCAACCAGGAACAGCACATGTCTTGCTCATCATTTTAACGTTATGCTAACTTACTCGAATCACTGTTCAGTTGATTGTGGGCGGTGGCTACAACCACAGTAGCGGCTCAGTATGCAGATATTAGCTTAACACTTTCAATGCCAACGACGAGATAACTCGTTTGTTCATGCCGACCGTTCATTGCCAACGACGAGAGATCTATTTTTTTTATTAGCGATTTTAATTCATATTTCATCAATCTAGCCTCACGTTAGTGCTGCAAACTCTCTCTGAGCTCCATTGGGAAAATACCGCCCCCTATCGTCTCTCCCTGTGGTACTGCACCCCTTTGGAATGGATTGAATGAAACACATGGGGGGAAAGAAATCCTGCTTCCTCATTTTACTTCTCAGACAAGTCACCCGAGACAATTGGATTCATTGACGAGCCCAAGAACAGCGTGGAATACATATTTCCAGTACCCAGTGTTGGATCAATAAACGCAATCGATATTTGGAATGGCGATCAGGAATTGGAATAATCTTTTTGGAGAACATCTGATCTGAGGTAAGGAATCTATTTGACCAGTCTTAGGATAATCAGAGCTTTTTTCACAGAGATATCAACGTGTGCCCTATGTGTGTGTGTGCTGATCAGGAAATGAGAGAATCGATTTTTCAGCCCGCTTCTGTAGCGTGCATAAGTACACATATACTATCGATAATCTAGCGTTTATTTGAAAACGATTCATAAATAGGCAGAAAAATTACGTTTTTTGTGTATTCCAGAATATTCCAGTAAAGGGCGTTTATCACAGAATCTTTATATTTTCCTGAAACTTTCAAAAAACGAGCTTTTTTCTAAATGGTATAAAACGGAAATTAACCGATTGAAAAACAATACGTTTCGACAATGTTGACTGCAAACAAGTCATTGATAAGCGACGGCCAGATTAGACACATAATTTATGATGTAGTTTATGCGTTCGCAAATATGAGAGCGCTATCATTGAAGTGGGTGGTGGCACGGAAGCACTAAATCGTGTGCCCCCTGCTGGCATTGAAAGTGTTAACAGTGATTGGTCAGCGCCTCTTACACATCACAGATCCAGTCAAATCTGAATGGCTTATTTCAGTAGGGAGAGCTGAACAGCAGAAACTGCACTTGGTACAGATTTAACATTTTCTCAGTGTACAATCCCACATTGCTTGAAAACGAAAAAGGCCATTTTTACAATAGGGGACTTATTTTTTTTATATATATAATTCTTTTGGCATTTTATTGCTTGCAGAGAGGAAGGATGGGAGAAGATATAGGGGGAGGACATGCTGTAAAGGTCGCCGGGTCCGGGAGTCGAACCCAGGACGGCCGCATTGCACTGCAGCGCAGTTACGTGGTGCGCCACCCTGGTGCCCACAATAGGGGACCTTTAAGAATTTCATAAAACTACACTACCCAGCTCACGCCTGCCCCTGTCAAACTTTGAGCCTTCCGACGTGAAATACTTTTTTTCCGTGATTATGTCTCACGGGTCGAACAAACCTGAATGTTATTGCCAGAACGTAGTTAGTTTCTAGAAAAAAACATGTCTCAATCTCATTAAAGATGGTGGAGCGATTTACATTACAAAAAAGTAACTGTACTTACAGCAGATTTCATTCACGGTATTTGCTGCCCAATGTTAGCATGGTGTTATTCACCGTCAAAGATGGAAATAAACAAAAAGAAAATGTATATTCTCCTTTGGTTCATTACAATTTACTCAAGCCTAGTAACATACACAATATTTCTGACACTGGGAATACGTTCCCCGAGGTCCCTAGATACCAAGAACATGCAAATGGACTTGTAGAAATGGAGCAATCTTCCATTTACTCAAGTACTTTTAGGCGAATTTTCGTAAAATATAGCTAGGGTTAAGAGGTTAAAATCATTGGTAAACAAACAGTGCTGAAAATATACACTTTGACTGCTGTTTTGATAGGGTTAGGGTCTTTACTCTTGGCTACATTTGAAAAAGAAATGCAACATTAATTAATACGGACTGTATTGATCGATTTATGACGTGAAATTAATCTCGGCCCAGTACTGGGCCTGTCAGGCTTTTAAAGACAACACTTATAAAGTCATAATGTTTAGAGATTAAAGTCAACATTCATAAAGTCAGACTAAAGTCATAATGTTTAGAGATTAAAGTCAACATTTATAAAATCAGACTAAAAGTCATAATGTTTACAGATTAAAGTCAACATTTATAAAGTCATGTTTACAGATTAAAGTAAACATTTATAAAGTCATAATGTTTAGATTAAAGTCAACATTTATAAAGTGATAATGTTTACAGATTAAAGTAAACATTTCCATACTTTTTTCCATGCAGTCCAAACAGCTCTTCTCCTGGTCCAGCTGTGACAGTTTCATGCAGTCCACCAAACAGACAGACGGTTCTCTCAAACCAAGGTGTGAGAGGCTAGGGGGTGTGGTCATATTCAGACCAATCTTGGGGGAAAGTAAGGAAAGAAATATCAGTACATTTTACATTCATCCTAACAAACAAAGGTCTAACTTTTCAGTTGAAATTCATCAGGAACACAGAAAGCCAAGCAAGAACCACCAGTCCTTAACCAGCTATACAGGTAGTGCTCTTTTCCAAGGCTAACAAATTGGAGGCTGACAGGAAGATGTTCACAAGAACTGAAGAACACATGGTGTATATATAGACGGATGCACTGCTATAGTTGTGATCTATGAATATAAGCCTATGATATTGCATTTAAATTTGATGCAAAACATCTGATAGGCTATTGATGCAGGCAGCTGTTCAGGCAGCTGTTGTTTCTGGCCAATCAGATGTTTTGTCTTCCAAGTGGTGTTTCCAGGGTCGCATTGGAAAAACTAAGACCACGTCCTCATCAGAAAGTACACAAAATTAAATGAAAATACAACTTAAAAAGGCAATATTAATAAAATAAAGATTTCAAAAAAATAATATACAAATATCGTGGACATCTACAGAAGATTGAAAAATAATTGTTTGGTGTGACGACCTTCCCCCACATTGTTGTTTGCTTGCTCTGCTCTGTCACTGTTTCACAGGATTGGTGGGGGGAGCTGGCAGAGCAGAGCTGGGGGAGGGTCATTAGGCTAATTGGGGCACACCTGGGTCGGTGGAGGAGGGTCATCAGGCTAATTGGGGCACACCTGAACTACTGCGGTCAGGCAAGCGATACCGGAGTCTCATGGCAAGCACAGAGAGACTCAGGCTATGTCCACATGATCACGGGTATTAATGACACCGAACTTTAAAAAAAAATTAAAATCTGTCCACACAGGTGAATAACCGCGTATAATTGCGTACTCACGGCGGCTGGAAAACCAGCAACCGATACATGTAGTACAATGCCAAAGCAGTAGGCGGCGATGTTGTTCAGATATGAAGGCCATTTCAACCAATCAGAAAAGGTTGAACGCTCACTACACTTCCTGCAAAACAAAGCTGCCATCTTTAAATTGCATTAGCCATTTAGCCAACGGAGCATATATTTTTCAGCAAAGAAAGAAACTGCAATAAACAAAAACGGATACATTCACTGTGTGTTCTGCCTCTCATTTGTTGATGAAACAAAACTAACAACACAATTGACCAGCGGATAGTTTAGTCGCACAAAAAAGATCTCCGATGTTGTTAGCTACATGCTAACGTGAATGGAATATGCCAGTATAACAGTATAGCATTGTGGCTAGCAGCTAACGTTAGCTCACGTTAGCCAGCTGCTCATGCAATCGTTAATGCTAGCAGAATGAATGGATGTAAACTTTTTTTTTTGTTTTTAGATTTTTTTTTTGGTGTTTTATCGCTTTATTTCTACTGGGCAGTCCAGTAGAGAGAGACAGAGGAGGAATGGGAGACAGAGTGGGGGGGAAGACATTCGGCAAATAACGACGGGTTCGGGAATCGAACTCGGGTCGGCTGAGTGCGCTATGTGGTTCGCCACTGGGGCGCCCGATGTAAACTTTATTTAACATATTGCAGAATGGGTATTGGGTACAATACAATACGGCTCAATACAATCAATTGTTAAGGGGATGCAGTCTGGACTGGGTTCCTTATAACAATAACTTGTCTGAGCGTCAGGTCAGGAATGCGACAACAGACATCAGTCGATCACAACACTTGTTTGCGACAGTCTGCCGTGAACATGGGAAATAATTGTGACAGCTCTGCTGTAAACACTGGGAATAACCTCGGTTGCTATGCCCACACGCACCCACTGCAACCGGGATGTGCGCAAAACTTCACCCTGGACTCCGGTTTCAAAGACCGCGGTTGCAGTGTAGCAAACCCCCGGTTGTGTGTGCCCGAACAGTGCAACTGCGCACATACAATCATGGTTACATTAAATCCAGCGCTCGTGTGGACGGGGCCTCAGAAGAAGCTTCTATCCTCAGGCCATCAGGATGCTAAATGACAATAACACTATGTAACAAACCATCAAATACACTCACAGCACACATCCACACGCACACACTCACTTTAAACAAACAACTCACTGCAGCACCCACTTTAGACACTTAACACACTTTATATTTATTGGTAAAGAATTTGCACTACAACTCATACCTCATTACACCTTACTGTAAATTGTACCTAAATTGTACCTCATCCCATTTCTGCATTGTACTGTATATTGTATTGTAACTCAGTTACTTTTCTACTCTGCAATTAGAGCCCGCCACCCACCAATGGCGGGCAGATTTTAGGTTTGGCAAGTGACACTGAGAGGTCTGCCCGCCACATGGCGGGTAACAAAATAGTAATGTAAAATAATTTAAACTGCGGTGTGGTGACAGTCGCCTTTTTTGTTGCCCCCAATCTCTCCTTGTTGTTTACCGACGTCACATCCGCTACTCTTCCTCTGCAGCGCCTGCTTGCACTGTAGGGAGCCAATGTTACGTCCGCCTGCCATCACGATTAGCTAACGTTAGCTTATTAATAACGTTAAATGGGTTACAAATATGTGGAACCATATGGGTGAAGAAGCGGCAGCGAGGGTGGGTCCACCTAACAAAAGAAAGTTTCGAGAGGAGTGGAAGTTTGGAGATAGCGGTGTTTCAAGAGACTGGCTACAGTATGATGCTGGGGCTGTAGTGATGAGTTGTTCCGTGTCCCGCAAGCATGTTTGCCATGCATTTCTATTTCTCAATTTTCTGTATCATCATCATGTATAATGCGTAAAATTACAAAATTTATGATTCATGATTGCTCACTAATTCGCGTAATAGATAGCGAAATGCATGCTATTCTTGCATCGGAGCGTGGTGCCGCTGCAGGCACAAATCAACCTTTCCCCACGTTTTATCAGAAGAAAAAACAAAACATCTGCTTCTATTTTAAGGTAAGACCTGCTTTTCCTAATTACAGTAACTATTATCATTATTGCTCATTTATTAATGTTCTATGGTATGTGTAGTGGCCGCTTGTCATTCGCTAATATTTTGACAATGTGCCACGATGCACCTTAGATGTTTTTCTACTCGGTCGGGTAACAAAAGTTGTGGATGTTGACAGAATTGAATGTCCAGGCTGCAGCTGATGTAGTTTGTAAGGTTTATTGTCCAAAGGAAAATAATTATTGAAAACAGAACAGTTTGCGTCTCTCTATTGCTCAGTGGCTCCGGTAGGAAAATTTTTTCTCACAGCAGGTGCATAACGTTGCTCTAATTACAGAGCCTATTATATTAAGAGGTGGTGTGCCCCTAGTGTTGCACTTATCTCGTGTCTTTTAGTGTTGGATCAGATGGGCTAATCTGAGCATGTGTATTTCAATATGTGCGTCTTCATCATGCATGCAGACCTGTGTGGGTTCTGTAACGTTACTCATCTACAGCAAAGTCCTCGCTGCGCGCCGCTGAGTCTGAGAGTGTGGCTGGTCTGCCGTTCTGCAGCTGGATACTATTGGTTTGCTCTGTGTGACAATAAATAAATGAATGATGATATGCAATTTAAAACCAAAACTAAGGCCTCAGTATGAGTTTAAGACGTGAACATGGTCATGTTTGTTGAATAAAAAAATAATCGGATCGGGAAAGATCGTTATCGGTAGATACTCAAAATCACATGATCGGGATCGGATCGGGAGCAAAAAAACGTGATCGGGACATCCCTACTTATTACACATGTGATCCGGATATGGCGTGACACAGAAAACATGTACTAACCACCATAAATGGCACAGGCATTCTCCCCTATTTAATAACAATTTACTCCTTATTGAACAACAACCTCAGATACCCTGATTGGGAAAAGAAAGGCATACACACATTGGGGGACATCTTCGATGACTATGGTCTCCGCAGTTTGAGATATATCCAACAAATTTGACCTCCCCAGTTCCACTTTTTTCTTCTATTTACAAATAAGAGCAGCTTTGAAGGCTCACAGAGTCCCATTAGATGTTCCACTTGAGCACCACAGGTTTCACAAATTCTTTTATGACAAGGAGATGTCGAGAGGCTTCGTCTCTGACTTTTATCGCCACTTACTTACGTCCTCATATAAGGTCCTTCCCCTAGACTCGGTTTGGAGGAAGGATATCCCAAACCTGGAAGTAGATTTTGATTGGGATGCAGTCTGGGAAAATGTTCGGCTATCATCACGCAACCCAGATCACCAAGAGATTAATGTTAACTTTGTTCATAGGACTTACCTGACCCCTAGACGATTGTACCTAATGGGTCTCAGACCTGACTCTCAATGCTCCTTGTGTTCAAACGATGCTATTGGTACATATATGCATATGTATTGGGAATGCCCTCCTGTTAAGACTTTCTGGGGGACTTCCGGTTTTGAGATGGGTGGATAGGAGACCATTGAAAGAGCTCCCGGTCAAATAATATCGAGAAAGGGAAGTAAAACAGTCTAAAACAAAATAAAGGTGACAATTCAAAGATATAAGAGAAAAGGAAAGATGTCCACGAGAAAAAGTGAGAGAAATAAGACCCCAGAAGACGTACAAACACCGGAGGAAAGATCTAGACACGAGGAAATGACGGAAGAAATAGCTCAGGCGAGCGTGACGCAGGTAGGCAGGGACGGAGACCCCGTGGAGCCTGCCTGGTTAGCGAGGTTCCAAGCGATCATACTGGCCAGATACATGCCGCCAAGGCTAGCCAGGAGCTACATGGCTAACCGGGCGAGCACACAGAATATTCAAGACAGCATTGATGGAAAAAGGGCCGGCATCCAAGCTGAAATGCAGAGCACGTTGACTAGCCAACAAGCTAACGCAGTAGCTAACCAGGAGCTACAAGCTGGCAAACAGGCTAACGCAATGGATATCCAAGCTAACACGCGGAACATCCAGGGCAACAGCGATGGACTCGGGGGGGAGTTGGAGAAGGGTCTGGGAATACAAGCTAACGTGGCGTTGGACCGCAGCGAGGCCTGGCCGGAGAAGGAGCTGCAAGCTAACATGGAAGTTATCACGGTGAAAATGAAGCAGCAAGGGATACAAGCTAACGGGACGTGGGGCCGCAGCAAGGCCTGGTGGGCGAGGGAGCTACAAGCTAACATGGCCAACACGCGGACTGGACTCGATGCAAGGTGGGGGGTTCGGAGGAACATGGAGGCTGGTTCGGGAGAGGCGAAACAGACGGCCCCCGGGGGAGGGACAGGGAGACGCTGGATACAAACGGACCAACCGGGACTCGGGCACCGAGGTCGGCCGGACCATCCGCACACTAGATGCAGGCGCGGGGGTCGCCCGGGCCGGCCAAGATGCGAACACGGAGGCCACACACACCAACCGGGACCCGAGCACCGAGATCAACCGGACCAGCCAGAACTCGAATAACGAAGTCTCACACACCACTCCTCTACTCCCTGTACACACATGACTGCGTAGCACAGCGGAACAACAACACCATCATCAAATTTGCTGATGACACAGTAGTGGTGGGCCTGATCTCTGCCAACGACGAAAGGGCCTACCTGGAAGAGGTAGAGAACATGTCACAGTGGTGTCAGGAGAACTGCCTCTCCCTGAACGTCAGCAAAACAAAAGAGATGATTGTGGACTTCAGGAGGTCGGGGGTCAAGGACTACAGCCCCCTCAGCATCGACGGGGCACCGGTTGAGAGAGTGAACAGTTTCAAGTACCTCGGAGCCCACATATCCGAGGATTTGACATGGACCACACACATTGACAGTGTTGTGAAGAAGGCACGACAACGCCTCTACTTCCTCAGGCGCCTAAGGAAGTTCCAAGTCAGTCAGAAGATCCTTAGGAACTTCTACTCATGTACAATAGAGAGCATCCTGACTGGCAACATCACCTCCTGGTTTGGGAATAGCACTGCACAAGACCGTAGCAGACTACAAAGAGCGACACGTTCAGCCGAACGCACAATTGGAGGGGGGCTTCCCACCCTCCAGAACATTTACAACAAGCGGTGCAAGGGGAAGGCTAAGAGAATTATTAAGGACTCGAGCCACCCGAACAACTGCCTCTTTGAACTGCTGCGGTCAGGCAAGCGATACCGGAGTCTTAAGGCGAGCACGGAAAGACTCAGAAGAAGCTTCTATCCCCAGGCCATCAGGCTGCTAAACGAACAATAAACACTATGCAGCAACCATCAAATACACACAGCACACACACCCACATGCACACACTCACTTAAACAAACAACACACTGCAGCACCCACTCTCCACACTTTAGATCACACAAACACACTTTATATTTATTGATAAAGGATTTGCACTACAACTCGTACACCTACTGTAAATTGTACCTAAATTGCACCTCATCCCATTTCTGCCTTGCACTATATAGTATTGTATATTAGTACACTGCACAGTATTGTATATTATATGGTAACTCAGTTACGTCTATTCTGCATCGAACATTGTACATAATGTCTATACTGAACACTGTGACCTCATTTTTTTTTTTACTTCTAACTTACATGCTATACTATGTTATTTTATTTCATACTTATCTTGTCTTGCACAGTCTCTGGAGCGCAACAGTAAGAAGCATTTTGTATAAAAGTATTCTGTACTTCTGTATGACAACTATTAAAGAAACTTGAAACTTGAAACCAAGCAGGACTCGAGCACTGAGGTCATACACACCGACCAAGATTCAATACCACATATGCATATAATTAGATAGAGAATGGAGGCAATGATTCAAGACATACTGCAGACAACACACAGACCACTGGGAATACAGACAAGGTGAACACATTAGTTGGGGAAATGGAGACTTGACTCGGGACATATAATACAAATAATACTAGACTAAACTGTAGACACTAACACACAGAACACACAGCTAAGAGGACGGGGAACATGGGGAATCACATTCAGAGACCTGATCGGGAGCTCTGGGAATGTACTATCTATGAAAGATAAAAATTCAAATAAAATGTTGGACAATAATAGGGACATTGGAGAACCCCCACAGGGGACATCTCCGTCGTTATAGGAGGGGCCCTCTCCAGGAGAGCCTTACCCCTCCAACCCGCCAACAGGGGTCAAACAGGGTTAAAAGGAATTACCTGGGAAGTGCCAATTGTCTTTAGTCTTCTTTTATATTATTTCTTCAGAGTTATGTTAGAATAGCAGTTGCTTTAAATGTGCACATGGACAAATATGAAGGACAAGAATTCAAAATGTTGGACATGAAGAGAGGCTTGGAGAGCCTCCTTCGGGGGGTATCTTCGTCTCTGGGGGGGGGGGGCTTCTCCAGTGGGAGGGCTGATCCCCCTCCAAACCGCCAACCGGGGAAAGAGTGCAAACCATATAACCATTTATATCCATGTCATTTTTTCTTATTGTGTGCTTAGTTTTAATTTCATAAATGTATGCGGTGATGTCGGTGACATGGGAGGTACAGTGGGGTCGGGGGGAGGGGCCATCGTTCCGGCGGTTCGACCCGGGGGAGGGGGGGCCTTGCGTGTTGTGGGATTGGTGTGTGGGGGGGGGGGGGGGGGGCGAGGTTTCCTGGGGTCCTCGGCCGTCGTGGCCGGGCGGTCTGGTCTCCGGGACGGGGGGGCACCGGGCTTGGGGTCGCGGGGGTCGGGGGCCATTGAGGCGTGGTGCTTAAGGGGGGGGGGGGGGGGGGGGGGGGGGGGAGCAAGAGCCCATGTATTGTATTTATTATTTTTATGTCTTTTAGTCTACTTTCATTCTGATTTAATTACTGGACTGTCATTGTTATTATTATTTCTGTTATTGTCCTGTGATTTATCGTTGATTATTACTGTTACTGTATTGTTTGTCTTGTTTCTTGTTTCATCAAAAAAGAAAAAGGTATAATGCACATACCTTATTAAACTACATTTCCCTCAAAGCTCAGAGTATAATGCACATACCTTATTAAACTACATTTCCCTCAAAGCTCAGAGTATAATGCACATACCTTATTAAACTACATTTCCCTCAAAGCTCAAGTATAATGCACATACCTTATTAAACTACATTTCCCTCAAAGCTCAGAGTATAAAGCACATACCTTATTAAACTACATTTCCCTCAAAGCTCAGAGTATAAAGCACATACCTACATTTCCCTCAAAGCTCAGAGTATAATGCACATAGCTTATTAAACTACATTTCCCTCAAAGCTCAGAGTATAAAGCACATACCTTATTAAACTACATTTCCCTCAAAGCTCAGAGTATAAAGCACATACCTTATTATTATTTTTTTTTTTTTTTTTTTTTTTTTTACTTCTAATTTTTACTATGTTTTTATTTCATACTTACCTTGTCATGCACAGTCTCTGGAGCGCAACAGTAAGAAGCATTTTGTACAAAAGTATTCTGTACTTCTGTATGACAACTATTAAAGAAACTTGAAACTTGAACTTGAACTTGAAACTACATTTCCCTCAAAGCTCAGAGTATAAAGCACATACCTTATTAGGACTGATCAGATCAAAGTGTTCCCACATTTGAGAACGGCGTCTCTTCTTAGCCCTCTCCATGGTGATCAAAACAACTCTCCGAGTCCGACTACAAAACCCCACATCGAGGGAAATGTTTTATGTAGAGTAGAATGCCGTGCAAACAAAAGGCGTGTTCGAGATTGATTTCGGCTCGCCTCGAAAGTAGACGAGAGTAGACTAGTGCAGCCGGGGGAGGAGTCGGAACGTCGAACACTTCAGATTTGAATACAGCCTCTCGCCTAGTCTCGCATGGCAGATATCGCGTTCACGTTACCACACACACACACACACACACACCAGTCCAGCTCATTATAATGCGAGGGCCGCGTGCACAATTAGATTAGATTAAAATGTATTGTCATCACACAGCACACTAGGTATTAAATTAATATACCATATTTATATACCATCTTGTTGCACGCTCCTGCCCACCGCAGCGCGTGCACGCACACACAACACACTGCTGAATAATTCTGTTTTGCATCAATATATTATATATACTGTATATTGAGGCAAAACAGAATTATATATACAGTATATATTGAGGCAAAACAGAATTATTCAGCAGTGTGTGTATACAGTATCAGCTGCTGCATCGTTAATGAACTATAGATTTATATGGAATTCGTTAATCTATTCTAGTCGGTTAACTGTGAGCCAGGCGGCTTAGAGAAGTACTGTACATAGACCGGTAATGCTCAGATTGATCATTGAGTCATGACTATAAATGCAAAACATAATTGTCGTATTTATTATCATTATAATTATTTAATTCCGATGATAGAAACAGTCCGTCTGTAGAATCGACTTGAAGAAGCTCTTGGTACCCAAACTCCTGTATCCAATAATAATAATAATAAATCTATCTGATAGAGGGGATTAGTGTCGTCACGATACTGGAATTTCTAAGTTCTATACGATACCTTGAAAAGTATCGATATTCAATACCATTTTCGATACCACGGGGAAAAAGGTTCAATCTTAAAATGTTAAAAAAAAATTAAAATTAAATTATAAATTTTGCTTTTGTTGCTGGTTGATTCTCCTCAGCTTCTCTCTCGTACTATAAGAGAAGATACATATAACACTTTTAAAACCCTTTGTTTATCTTTAGATCACACATTTAAAAATAACTGTTCATCTCACTTCAATCATTTTTATTGCAGAACATGGTATTTTCTCAAGCAGACAGATATAAACACTGTAATCTGTGTTGCATACCTGACAAACTGAACTGTTTGTATTACAGTCATATTCCGACTTAACTGAATGCACATGTATGTGTGTGGACTACTGTACTATTACAGGTATTGAAATGAACAATGCAACTTCCTTATACAAAAAAATTATGAATAATTAAATATCGATATTTCGGGAAATGAGTATTGAAACCGTTTTAAATATTCAGAATCGATATGTATAGATTTTTCGATATTTTTGACAACACTAAGAGGTACTGTGGGGCCTGGCTCTGAAGGCTGAGCGTGGCTCTGAGAGGTACTGTGGGGCCTGGCTCTGAAGGCTGAGCGTGGCTCTGAGAGGTACTGTGGCGCCTGGCTCTGAAGGCTGAGCGTGGCTCTGAGAGGTACTGTGGCGCCTGGCTCTGAAGGCTGAGCGTGGCTCTGAGAGGTACTGTGGGGCCTGGCTCTGAAGGCTGAGCGTGGCTCTGAGAGGTACTGTGGCGCCTGGCTCTGAAGGCTGAGCGTGGCTCTAAGAGGTACTGTGGCGCCTGGCTCTGAAGGCTGAGCGTGGCTCTGAGAGGTACTGTGGGGCCTGGCTCTGAAGGCTGAGCTCAAAGGACTGTTTGTTATTTAAGATGAGGTCGGACTCGGCACTGACAGATTTGTGTTCATTGTGCTGCTTTTATAAAGCCTCAAATGACGGCTTACAATATTTCATGAAAGCAAAGTGCACTGACTAAGTTGAACAAAGTGCTGTAAAAGTCCCACAACATTAAAAAAAAAAAAAAGACGAAAAAAAAGACGATTTTTTTTTTTTTGATTAATTTCGTACCATAGGCGGCGGGTATGTAAGGCCAGACAAGGCTATGCCGACCCAAACCAGCAGCCCCAGTCTGCGCATTATTATAGGCAGCCTAGGCTACGATATTGTGTGTGTGTGGGCTGCTGCAGCCCGGTGGTGACAATACGCAAGGGTCGGCCAACCAAGGTGTCAATGGCAGTAGGTGTGGTGGCCGTTTAACATTTTGACGTATATAGTATTATACAACCTGGAAATGGATCGCATATATCAACATCCCATAATAGCAATCTTTTTGCTCCACGCTCATCACCCAACGCTACGAGGAGACTGGGGTGAGTTTCAGCCTGTTTGTTTACCATTTTCGATACAAACTGCTATGATCAATATATCATCCATACTACATGATTCATTTAACGTCGGTCATTGCATTATAAACGACGTTTAGGACCTTGTACAATTGAAATTTTTAATCTGACGTCAATCGGTATCAAACTACATTTGATGATCTAATATATGTATTTATGGCTATAACTCACGTTCTATGGAATGCTGCAGAAAACGATAAAAACATATTTATACTTTAGACCGTATTTTAGTATGAATATATGAATGAAAAAGTAGAACGTTGCTACATCCTAAACGATAGATACTTGATGTTGAATGGGCCATAGTAATGTCAATTTAGCAACACAATTTAAAAGGTTATAGCCCTGCAAAGAAGGGGAACATCTCCATGGACTTACAGTACTGGCAGAGAAGGGATTAAGATGAGAATAATCTCCGGCAGATAAAGGGTTAAGGACAAGTACATTTAGCAAATCAGCCCTCTCCGTGAGAGCTGCCAAGACCTGGAACTCCATTCCAAGTTACATGCCGCCTGGGCATAACACGGATCACCTGAGGCCAAGGGCTTGCTCTACGAGGGCATGATGAGACTGAGTCAGAGTTAATCAAATCGTGGAAACTTTTTAGAGCTACTATGTACATTGATTTCAAAGCAGCTTCACATTGAAAGTGATCTCACAGACAAACTTAAAGCAGAAAAGATCATTGATGCGCGAAACGTCGCATTTTTTTTGTTGCATTAAGGTAAGACAATGGTTAATCATATTGGATGTCTTCATTTGAACAATTAATTTGCACTATATGAAATGAGTGGGGCTCGCTGTAGTAGCCTAGTGGGTGTGTGTATTGTATGAAATCAGAACCTGGACAGCACCGTTTGCGTGCAAGCAAAAAAGAAAAGGGAAAACCATCCCATCTACAGCCTACCCTAATGTCCAGCTCACCCGCCACCTATGGATTGTACAACTTCAAGGCTCCTTTCTCGCCGCTTCTGCAAGGAGGAGCAATAAGAGGAAACAATGTTTACATGTTTGTACTTACAGATGTTGTGGTGTCCAGTCTGCTGTCTGGTTCCTGATGAATTGAAAATGGGGGACCCTGATGTAAACAAGACGAAAGTCTTTCTCTGGTCTGCATCCCCTTAACAATTGTGTGTATTGAGCTGTACTGTATTGTACCCATTCTGCAATCTGTTAATAACGTTTTCAATCAATCAATCAATCAATCAATCAATCAATCAATCAATCAATCCACAAGAAGAAGGTTCTGATCCAGATGTTTGAGTAGAAAGCCTTGGTCCAGTAGAGTTCCGTCACAGAGACACTTTACACTAGAAACACACAAAGCGTGTGTCAGTCATTCAGGAAGATGTGTTGTGGAGCGGATCGAGGGCGAGGCTACTTTCAGAGAGGAGAGGGAAAACACGCGAGAGCAGCCGGGGAGGAGGCAGGGAAGTGGAGCGAAAACACACGAGAGCAGCCGGGGAAGGAGGCAGGGAAGTGGAGAAAACACGCGAGAGCAGCCGGGGAGGAGTCAGGGAAGTGGAGAAAACACGCGAGAGCAGCCGGGGAGGAGGCAGGGAAGTGGAGAAAACACGCGAGAGCAGCCGGGAGGAGGCAGGTAAGTGGAGAAAACACGCGAGAGCAGCCGGGGAGGAGGCAGGGAAGTGGAACACTTCGCCTCGTTTCAACAGGGATTACTATTGATTGAAAACTTTATTTAACAGATTGCAGAATGGGTACAATACAGTACAGCTCAATACACACAATTGTTAAGGGGATGCAGACCAGAGAAAGACTTTCGTCTTGTTTACATCAGGGTCCCCCATTTTCAATTCATAGTGACATTTATGACATACACAACATACATGACATCATGACATTTATGGCATAGGGACATACATGACATACAGGTATTTAGTACTGTTACATTTGTGACATATACGATATGCAAATATACAGTACTGTTACCCATAGATCCTGACAGAGAGTATACATATATGTGGAGGGGACTGTACATTAGGAGGGGGTGGGTGGGTGGGAGAGAAATATACATACGGTGGGGAGAGAATATATACATACGGTGGGGAGGAGACTGTACATTAGGAGGGGGTGGGGGGGTTTGGACATTTACGGTGGGCCAGTTTCGAATGGCAGCCTCCCGTAGGTGCTCTTTAAGAGCGGTTTTGAATGTGGGTAGGGATTCACATTCCTTTACAGCTTTGGGTAGGGCGTTCCACATTGATGTGTAGGGTTGCCACCCGTCCCTTAAAATACGGAATCGTCCCGTAATTGGAAACTAAAAGACGCGTTCCGTATTGAACTGATACGGGACACCCTTTGTCCCGTATTTTAAGGTTGCCAGTTTAGTGAGAGAAATGAGCCAGCCGACCTACAAAAACAAGCAAAAGTGTGTCCAAAAGTTGCGGAAAATAAACAGACACGGCAACTCGGGTATGATGGGCGTGCGCTCAGCAGCTCACCGACCAATGAGAATTAGCGCTTTCACGTTGCTAGGAAGAGTTCTGTGCCGTTGTGCCAATCAGAGAGTCTGTGCGCTGCGTGATTTATTTTCGAAGTCGCTTTGAAATGATTGTCTACAGCAGACACTACTCCACCGCGTCCTAAAAAGACAAAACGCCTCCAGAAGTACAGACCTGAGTGGGACGAGGCAAACCTCTGGCGTGATAGTCAGTGGAGATGTTTACAAAGCAAACTGTAAAGTATGTAGGTAGGCGTGTGTTTTATGTGGCGCATGGTGGACTGACTGACATCAGACAGCATGCATCAGGAGGAGAACAACATTCCCGAAATATCAGAACGCAAAGGACACAAGCACAGGTGTCACCGTTCTTCATGACTGAAATATCTCCTGAGATTGATTCGGTATGGGATATTACATCTTATTTATCTGGTTGTGTTTTTAACTAGATGTCAGTATTTCTATTTACCTGCCCTGGCAGCCCGGAGCCTACCCTTCTTTGCACTTTATTTTTTATTAATCTTTTAATTTGGGTCACACAAGTGTTTCATTGTAATATAAATTGTCCTCTTTGAGTAAAAGTGTTCCCAGGCTTAGCTTTTACAGCACTTTATATGCATACAGTATTATGCTCACGTTGAGGCTATAGTTCAGCCAATTTATTTAAACAATGTTAAATGCAAATAAAGCACTTTAAACTTTAAGTATGACTAAATGCTTTCTTGACTATATATAGTAACTGTTCCAAAATGCATAGATTTATATGTATTTTAGGGGTTTGGGGGGCTAGCTCTTTTTAATATAAATGTCATAGATTGTTTTATTTAGATTTCATAGATTTCTATGCATTTCAGGAGTTTGGGGGGCTGCCTCCCCAAAATAATTAAATAACATAACCCTAACCCTAACCCTAAAACCGAAATAAAGTGACAAAATCCGGCCATTTTCGGCCAAAAAACGCCCCACTACGCGCACGCTCGATGATAGGTGTCCCTTATTTCTCCTGGTCAAAGGTGGCAACCCTATTGATGTGGCATAATTGCGAAACGTGTTTAGTCCCTTGTTTGAGCCGAATCTGGGTTTAACATGATTTGTGGAGCTCCCTCTGGTGTTGTGGTCGTGGTATTCACTGACCTTTGGGAAGTATTTTGACATGTACATGGGTACCACCTTGGTCGTGTAGTGTATCTGGTAGACCAGGCCCATTGCAAGTAGCTGTACTCTGTCGTCTACTACTCTAAGCCATCCTAGGTTGTCAAAGTGGGCAGGGGTGAGGTGGGTTCTAGGAGTAAGGTAGCCCCTTTCGTGACTTTCGGTTTGCAAGCCTGTGGCTTTTGTGACCGGAGTCACTTGCCCACCCGCCCCGATCACCCAGTAGCGAAACGACCAAGCGTCGTCAAGGGGCTCGCGGTGTGTCAAGAATACATCAGATCTCAATTTCAAAGATACCCAGCGTACAATATGGGTCTAACACAGCTTCACGATGGGGTCTGGAAGCTCGGAGTTGCTAATAAACAGTTTAAAACATTGTTACTCGACGAGTGGTATTTACAGACCGAACGTCCATCTCCGCCGTTGGTGTCACAGCGCATGCGCACCATGCCGCATTCACGTTACTGGGAAGAAGCGGAAGAACCAGTTTCCGACTGGGAAAAACCATTCACGTCAGCCTCCTAGTGGTAATTCCTACTAGGACATATGGGATTATTTTATAGACCCCATATCTCCCACGTCGCGTCACGAATTGCGGAAGTATGGATGTGGGCGTTTCATCCATAGATATATATAGAGTCAAAGCGTGAAGGCTTCCTAGTTGTAGCAACGAGATGTCCTCTGGTTCTTCCGCTTCTTCCCAGTAACGTGAACGCGGCATGGTGCGCATGCGCTGTGACACCAACGGCGGAGATGGACGTTCGGTCTGTAAATACCACTCGTCGAGTAACAATGTTTTAAACTGTTTATTAGCAACTCCGAGCTTCCAGACCCCATCGTGAAGCTGTGTTAGACCCATATTGTACGCTGGGTATCTTTGAAATTCAGATCTGATGTATTCTTGACACACCGCGAGCCCCTTGACGACGCTTGGTCGTTTCGCTACTGGGTGATCGGGGCGGGTGGGCAAGTGACTCCGGTCACAAAAGCCACAGGCTTGCAAACCGAAAGTCACGAAAGGGGCTAGGAGTAAGGTCAAGTAGAAGTCTGACCAGTTTGTTTTGTGATGTTTGTAATCTTGTTTTTAGCGCCTTTGAGGTGCTTTGGTACCATGAGGTGCAAGCATAGTTGTAGTACCCTTGAATGAGTGCTCCTGCCAGAGTCTTCAGGGTATTGTTGTTTACCAGAGAGGAGATCCGGTACAAGAATCTAGTTTGTTGGTTGACTTTTTTTATTACCTTGGATGCCATTTTGTCACGAAAGTCTTTCTCTGATCTGCATCCCCTTAACAATTGTGTGTATTGAGCCGTACTGTATTGTACCCATTCTGCAATCTGTTAATAAAATGTTCAATCAATCAATCAAATCAAACTCACCGAAGACTATGCAGCCCTAGTGTAATTCCCTCTTATGCGATGATGACAGCAACACGTTCTTTATAGCACTGGTGGGATTTCTTTACAATCCGGACGGTGAGAACTGTGAAACACTGTCATACATGAAATACAATAAATCACAGATCAAACAATAACAACATACATCCATCTTATTTCTACTTGTCTCTTAGTGTCACATGTCTTTGCAATATTGTTAAACAAATTAACTTAACCTACAAAACACATTAAGTCCTTCTGCAATAATAACTCACTTAGTAAACATTGAGTTAGCAGCACTTTAGCTGCTATAGCTAACATAGCTAACAACCACAACACCAACACCTTACTGCTGCTGAAATAAGAGAGGACATTATGGGGACTGTAGCATCTTCTGGACATTGTAACAATGACAATAAAGATCATTCTATTCTATTGACTCTTAAAAACGATCTCTTTACAAGAAGAAGTGAAACTATCTCTTTACAAGAAGAAGTGAAACTATCTCTTAAATCCGCGGAGATTTTGACACGCGTGCGTCGGCATAAAACGTCCCCGGACACTGTGGGCTTCAACATTAGTTCTGCCATTAAACTAGCAGCATTTAAGTAAATCAAAGCCTGTGTAAGCACTGAATGAATGAATGAAAACTTTATCTAACAGATTGTAGAATGGGTACAATACAGTAGTGGCCAAATAAAGCACTGAACCAGTATTGAACCACTTCACCAAATGTATTGAACATGGATTCATTCATTCAAATGTTCGTTTCAGTCCCCTCTGCTGGCGAAATAGGAGACTGCAAAACAAACCTGTTTTGTGTGGATGGAAAGCAATTTAGAATAGTTTGTTTTGTAATATATATTGTTACGCGCTCACACTTAATTGATCTGATCATAACAATAACAGGTGTTCCCAATGGCAAATCAGTCCCCCTCACCCCCAGAGTATAAAGAGGCTGGCATGCAACACACCTTTCTCTTCCCTTCACAGGTTCACACACACAGGTTTTTACTTTGATTTCTTTCCTTTTGGAGATGGAGATTAATTGTATAATTGATAGTGTAAATATATGTAGTTGGGACGGAGAGGGTGTGCTTGGGAAACGGGATGTGCAGGATAATGATGATGGCTGTGCTTGTGTAACTAGGGCAGGGTGTGATTATGGGACTCACGACCAAGGTACCCATGTACATGTCAAAATACTTCCCAAAGGTCAGTGAATGCCACGATCACAACACCAGAGGGAGCTCCACAAATCATGTTAAACCCAGATTCGGCTCAAATAAGGGACTAAACACGTTTCGCAATTATGCCACATCAATGTGGAACGCCCTACCCAAAGCTGTAAAGGAATGTGGATCACTACCCACTTTCAAAACCTCTCTCAAGGGACACCTACGGGAGACTGCAATTCAACACTGGCCCCTGTAAATATCCTAACCCAACCCACTCCAATGTACAGTCATTTACCTAGTATGGTTTTGTCAATAGTCCAATGTACAATTTTGTTTGTTTATACAGTGTCTCCTCCCCCCCCCCCTCAATGTACAGTCTTGCTTGTTTATACAGTGTGCCCCCCCCCCCAACCACCTCCAATGTAAATTACCCAGTATGGTTGTCAATATCCCAATGTACCCAACCCCCCCCACCCAACCTCCTCCAATGTACAGTTTCTACGTCAAATGTATATACTCCCATTTCTTGACTCCTTCTGTATCACAAACAGTACTGTATTTGCAAATCTGGTATGTCATAAATGTATAGATGTAGCAGTACTGACTATCTGTATGTCATGTATGTCATATATGTCCTGATGAATTGAAAATGGGGGACCCTGATGTAAACAAGACGAAAGTCTTTCTCTGGTCTGCATCCCCTTAACAATTGTGTGTATTGAGCTGTACTGTATTGTACCCATTCTGCAATCTGTTAATAAAGTTTTCAATCAATCAATCAATCACTCAAAGATTTTTATTGAGGAATAGAATTCTTTCAACAGTTTTTGGACTGAGACGGTTTATTTTCTTGCTGACCACTACTCCAGCTTTTGAGAAAACCTGTTCACATGGAACAGATGAGGCTGGAATACAAAGATAGCGTTTTGCCAGTCTGAACAAATGAGGGTACACATGCTTGTGGTTGCTCCAGTACAAAAGTGGATCTTCAGATCTTTCCAGGGGAGGATCAGTGTTGTATCTCTGGACCTCTACAGTGGCATCTGCTGTGGCATTTCGTGACCTTCTCGCAGTCGCAGCATCTTGGTCCATAGTTTTCCACAGGTTCAAATCAAATCAAATCAAATCAAATCAAATCAAATCAAGGTTAAAGGTTGAAAGACATTGAAAGAGAAACACAACAGTATTTATTTAGTACTTAAAGGTTTCAATTTGTATCATATTTTTACTTATTTAGTCCTGTTAAGTTAAGTTAAGTTAAGTTAAGTTAAGTTAAGTTAAGTTAAGTTTCTTTAATAGTTGTCATACAAAAGTACAGAATACTTTTATACAAAATGCTTCTTTCTGTTACGCTCCAGAGACTGTGCTAGACAAAAGATAAGTATGAGTTACCATACAATATACAATATACTATGCAGTATACTAATATACAATATACTATATAGTGCAAAGCAGAAATGGGATGAGGTACAATTTAGAGTAAGGTGTACTGAGGTATGGGTTGTAGTGCAAATCCTTTACCAATCAATATAAAGTGTGTTTAGGTGTTCTAAAGTGTGGAGAGTGGGTGCTGCAGTGTGTTGTTTGTTTAAAGTGAGTGTGTGCGTATGGATGTGTGTGTTGTGAGTGCATTTGATGGTTGTTGCATAGTGTTATTGTTCGTTGAGCAACCTGATGGCCTGTACAGTACATCAATAATAATCTGGTTATAATATTACCTGTGGAGGGTGGATTTTCTACATTTGGTGCAGTGTGTTGTGGTTGAGCTGATGGGTCTGTGTGCTTCATCAGTGCTGTACATTCACCTGTCAGTCTTGCTACTGCTACTTGCGCTTTGTTTTGACTGTGGAAGCCGATGGTTTTGAACCTTGGGTCAAGCAGTGTTGTAGGAGCCATTTCATTTGATTTAATAGTTTTGACTAAATAGCGCCGCCACTGGTCGCCTCGTAAAATGGCACCATGGTCCTCCTATTAATTATGGCACAGCTGTGTGTAAACGCACGCCAGACGAGAAACAGTTTTTCAACCGCTCGCTTGCTACACACACACACAGCGCAGATTGAATGAATGAAAGACTGAAAAGAAAGACTTTGTTTAGAAATCATTTTGAGTTTATTTGAAACCCTTTTGCTGCGCCTGTTTGTATTGAAACCCTTTTAGTACAAGTCTGGAGCCTGTTTTGTTTCATTGTTTTCCCGTTATTATTTGGAACTTTACGCAACTCCTTCCATAAAACTCAACCGGTTCGAACCCATCAGATGCAACTATCAACAAACATCAAACAGTGAGTAACAACAGCCCAAGTCAATGTGGTGTGAGCGTGTTGAAGACGTATCCTGGCTTAGATAGGCAAATTGAGCCTACATTCAAGTTGAAAAACTCTCTGATACGGACACAATTAATGGAATTTGATGGATCAAAATGATCTAATGGATGTGTCACGCTATTGAAAACAATGGACTGTGCAATATGGTTGGATAAATGAACGCGAAAGACGCGCATTTAAAATGGTATCAAACGGATCTAATGGATGTGTCACGCTATTGAAAACAATGGACTGTGCAATATGATTGAATAAATGAATGCGAAAGACGCGCATTTCAAAATGGAATTGGAGGATCAAAGTATCTAGGATGTGTGATGCTATTAAAGATAATGCAATGTGCGATATCATGTGGATAAATGAACGCGAAAGACGCGCATTTCAAGTGGATTTGAAGGAATATTATGTCATCATCAAATAAACCCTGTGCACAGTTATAAATAGATAAATAGATGCTGCATAACGATGTCTGGACAGGATAAAGAGGAATTGGGCCATTCTGAAGCTGTGATTATGACTGAAGTTACCGCCGTTCACACTTCTGATAAAAATATTAATTTGCCTGTGGTTGAGGGAAAGAGACAAGTGAAACCCACGCAACGGGCACTTGAGGCTAATTATGAAAAGCAATGTAATAGAAGAAAAGCTAAACTTGGACAACTCACAAGCAAAAGAAATGTGTTGCAAGCACTTATGGTTGATTACAATAATGTGGAATTGGTTAAACAAGAATACAATGAATTTAATTCTAAAACGAATGACTTCAAATCACTTCACAAAACAGTACAGCAGCTGTTATCAGAAGAGGAAGCGGCAGAAGAACAAGACCAGTGGTACATGCCGAAGTTCAAAATCATATGTGAATTTCATGATAAGGTTATAGAATGGATAAATAATGCCCCTGCAGCTATGGCACAAAAGCCACCAGAAGTGACACCAGCAGTGACACCAGCACAAAGTGTTATGGTTTGTAACCGACCCCAATCGCACAACACAAGACAGGTATGATGGTTTGCCAAGAAACAGATATTTATTTAGAACAGGGAAAAAGGGCACTGTCCCTTTAAGGGAGAAAACACAAAACACTGGAATAACAAGAGGGGAAGGTAAAGTGCCTTTAAGAGGTGGGCAGGTAAAGGGAACACTATGGGAAGGTAAAGGGAACGCCTAAGGGAAGGTTAAGGGAACGCCTTGGGAAGGTAAAGGGAACGCCTAAGGGAAGGTTAAGGGAACGCCTTGGGACAGAGGACTAGGGACTAGGAGAGCTAGGGAATAGAGGACTAGGGACTAGGAGAACTAGGGATACAGGTTCTGGGGAACAGAGGGCCAGGTTCTGGTGACAGAGGGAACAGAGGCCCGCGGAGGCGGGCTGGGGACAGGGAGGAACTGGGGACTGGTGGGAAAACATCTGGGCCGCTCTGCAGAACAGAGGAGAGGGTTAATATTCAAAGGGAAAAAACAGAGCAGATGCAGAACAGTCCAAATAACAAAGTAACAAAGTAAATACTATCTTCGTGTGAACAAACACACAGTGGGAGATGGAATGTCCAAAATAATATCCACGAGAGAACAAAACAGAGTGGGAGATGAAATGTCCAAACTAATAACTAAGTGAGAACTAAAGGAGGCAATACGCTGGGAGAGTGACATCACAATCAAAACTCACCCAGGCGTATGCGTAATGGTACAGGAACAGCAGCGGGAACGGGGGGCAAGAGGCATTACGCTGAGTGAGTGACATCACAATCTAAACTCACCCAGGCGTATGCGTAAAGGTACAGGGACAGCAGCGGGAACGGGGGCAAGGGCACTACGCTGAGTGAGTGACATCACAATCAAAACTCACCCAGGCGTATGCGTAAAGGTACAGGGACAGCAGCGGGAACGGGGGCAAGGGCACTACGCTGAGTGAGTGACATCACAATCAAAACTCACCCAGGCGTATGCGTAAAGGTAAGGGACAGCAGCGGGAACGGGGGCAAGGGCACTACGCTGAGTGAGTGACATCACAATCAAAACTCACCCAGGCGTATGCGTAAAGGTAAGGGACAGCAGCGGGGCGAGGGCATCGCCACCGGGTGGCTGGCTGTCCGAGCCGAGGAACAGAGTGCTGGAACAGTGGCGGTGACGAGGGAGTCGTCCACCGGGTAGCCGACTGTCGGAGCCGAGGAACAGAGTGCTGGAACAGTGGCGGTGACGAGGGTGTCGTCCACCGGGTAGCCGCTGTCGGAGCCGAGGAACAGAGTGCGCGCCACACCTTGGTGTGCGCGTCGGAACAGTGGCGGTGGCGAGGGCGTCGTCCACCGGGTAGCCGCTGTCGGAGCCGAGGAACAGAGTGCGCGCCACACCTTGGTGTGCGCGTCGGAAACAGAGAGCTGGAACAGTGGCGGTGGCGAGGATGTCGTCCACCGGGTAGCCGCTGTCGGAGCCGAGGAACAGAGTGCGCGCCACACCTTGGTGTGCGCGTCGGAACAGAGAGCTGGAACAGTGGCGGTGGCGAGGATGTCGTCCACCGGGTAGCCGCTGTCGGAGCCGAGGAACAGAGTGCGCGCCACACCTTGGTGTGCGCGTCGGAACAGAGAGCTGGAACAGTGGCGGTGGCGAGGATGTCGTCCACCGGTAGCCGCTGTCGGAGCCGAGGAACAGAGTGCGCGCCACACCTTGGTGTGCGCGTCGGAACAGAGAGCTGGAACAGTGGCGGTGGCGAGGATGTCGTCCACCGGTAGCCGCTGTCGGAGCCGAGGAACAGAGTGCGCGCCACACCTTGGTGTGCGCGTCGGAACAGAGAGACGCCTCGGGGTGCGTCTGCGAGGAGGAGTGTGCCAAGCACGAAGGTCTGGAAGATGCGCGTCGGCGCGCTGAGGTCTGGAGAGCGTGCCAAGCTCGAAGGTCTGGAAGATGCGCGTCTGTGCGCTGGTACGGAGGAGCGTGCCAAGCTCGAAGGTCTGGGAGATGCGCGTCAGTGCGCTGGTACGGAGGAGCGTGCCAAGCTCGAAGGTCTGGAAGATGCGCGTCTGTGCGCTGGGACGGAGGAGCGTGCCAAGCTCGAAGGTCTGGAAGATGCGCGTCTGTGCGCTGGGACGGAGGAGCGTGCCAAGCTCGAAGGTCCGGGAGATGCGCGTTGGTCTAGATGTGCGTCAGGACGAACAGCTGCGCTGGGGTCTGCAGTGGAGCGCTGGGGTGCCTCCCGTGGAAGTTACAGGGAGCGCAGAACAGTCTCCTCCACAGGCTACGGCGACAGCAGACGAAGGCTGGAGCAAACATCTCAAGGCTGGAGAGATCCATCTTACAGCATTGGTAGACCAGAGGATCTCCCGAAAGAGTCTAGATGTTAGAGAATATGACTCAGCATGAATACAACACGACCCCACGCCGAAACGAGGGGAAGCGCCCTGGTATTTAAAGCCCACCGGGGAACTAATTAGCCTGCCACCACAGGTGCGAGAGGATAATTGATAATAGTCCAGGTGTGGCCACTGAGAGTAAACGAGAGTAAAGAACGAGAGGGTGGGGGCTAGAGAGAGTGAGTGAGAAGGGAATTTCTAACAGTAGGCTTTAAAGAAACAGAGAAAAGGTGGTGAGCAGCGGGCAAAACCTCACAGTACCCCCCCCTCAACGGGAGCCACCCGGCGACCCAAAACAAATACAGACAGAGTGGCAGGGGGCAAAACAAGAGGTACTGGCCAAGCCAGCAGGGGAAGCCACCACAAGAGTGGGGCTAGCAAAAGAAACAGGGGTAACTAGGGTAGCAGAGGGGCAACTGGTCTAGAGGAACTGGGTCTAGAGAACTAGTCTAGCGAACTGGGCAAGAGAACTGGTCTAGAGAACTGGTCTAGAGAACTGGTCTAGAGGAACTGGTCTAGAGGAACTGGGTCTAGAGAACTGGTCTAGAGGAACTGAGGGGCAAGCAGGGTAGCTAAGGGGTAACCATGGAAGCACCGGGAAAGGGCTAGCAGAGGGAAGGTTAGCTGCCAGGGCACTGATAGCTACAGGGCCTATGCTAGCTGTACTGCTACATCAACATAGAGGCTGCGCTAGCTGCCGGAGCTAGGCTGGCAGACAGGGCTGGACCAGCATGAGAGCACAAGCTAGCTGGAAGGACAGTCCTAGCTGTGTGAGAAAAACTGACCTTGCTAGCTGAAAGGGCAGTCCTAGCAGTGGGATAAACTACACAAAAAAAGTGGGGGCCATGCAGAGGGACCGGGTTAGCTGCTTGGGCCTGGCTAGCTACAGGGCCTATGCCAGCTGCAAGGCTGCATCAACATAGAGGCTGTGCTAACAGCCGGGGCCAAGCTAGCAGACCGGGGCTCTGCTGAGGGACTGGGTTAGCCGCCAGGGCATGGCTAGCTACAGGGCCTATGCCAGCAGCAAGGGCTGCATAAACATAGAGGCTGTGCTAGCAGCCGGGGCTAAGCTAGCAGACAGGGGCTCTGCTGAGGGACTGGGTTAGCTGCCAGGGCATGGCTAGCTACAGGGGGGTCAAACAGGGCAAAACGGGAAGCAAACAGGGGAGCTAACCGGGGAGACTAACAAGCTAAACAGGGGAGTAACAGGCTAACAAGGGAGCTAAACAGGACTAACAGGGAAGCTAAACTGGGCTAACTGGAGAGCTAGAGGGGAGACTAACAAGCTAACAGGGGAGCTAACAGGGCTAACAGGGGAGCTAGAGGGAACAAGAAAAAAAAAAGGCAAACTCAACATACACCGTCTGTGCTGGCTGGGGTCGTCGATTTGGTGGGGTCGTACTGTTATGGTTTGTAACCGACCCCAATCGCACAACACAAGACAGGTATGATGGTTTGCCAAGAAACAGATATTTATTTAGAACAGGGAAAAAGGGCACTGTCCCTTTAAGGGAGAAAACACAAAACACTGGAATAACAAGAGGGGAAGGTAAAGTGCCTTTAAGAGGTGGGCAGGTAAAGGGAACACTATGGGAAGGTAAAGGGAACGCCTAAGGGAAGGTTAAGGGAACGCCTTGGGAAGGTAAAGGGAACGCCTAAGGGAAGGTTAAGGGAACGCCTTGGGACAGAGGACTAGGGACTAGGAGAGCTAGGGAATAGAGGACTAGGGACTAGGAGAACTAGGGATACAGGTTCTGGGGAACAGAGGGCCAGGTTCTGGTGACAGAGGGAACAGAGGCCCGCGGAGGCGGGCTGGGGACAGGGAGGAACTGGGGACTGGTGGGAAAACATCTGGGCCGCTCTGCAGAACAGAGGAGAGGGTTAATATTCAAAGGGAAAAAACAGAGCAGATGCAGAACAGTCCAAATAACAAAGTAACAAAGTAAATACTATCTTCGTGTGAACAAACACACAGTGGGAGATGGAATGTCCAAAATAATATCCACGAGAGAACAAAACAGAGTGGGAGATGAAATGTCCAAACTAATAACTAAGTGAGAACTAAAGGAGGCAATACGCTGGGAGAGTGACATCACAATCAAAACTCACCCAGGCGTATGCGTAATGGTACAGGAACAGCAGCGGGAACGGGGGGCAAGAGGCATTACGCTGAGTGAGTGACATCACAATCTAAACTCACCCAGGCGTATGCGTAAAGGTACAGGGACAGCAGCGGGAACGGGGGCAAGGGCACTACGCTGAGTGAGTGACATCACAATCAAAACTCACCCAGGCGTATGCGTAAAGGTACAGGGACAGCAGCGGGAACGGGGGCAAGGGCACTACGCTGAGTGAGTGACATCACAATCAAAACTCACCCAGGCGTATGCGTAAAGGTAAGGGACAGCAGCGGGAACGGGGGCAAGGGCACTACGCTGAGTGAGTGACATCACAATCAAAACTCACCCAGGCGTATGCGTAAAGGTAAGGGACAGCAGCGGGGCGAGGGCATCGCCACCGGGTGGCTGGCTGTCCGAGCCGAGGAACAGAGTGCTGGAACAGTGGCGGTGACGAGGGAGTCGTCCACCGGGTAGCCGACTGTCGGAGCCGAGGAACAGAGTGCTGGAACAGTGGCGGTGACGAGGGTGTCGTCCACCGGGTAGCCGCTGTCGGAGCCGAGGAACAGAGTGCGCGCCACACCTTGGTGTGCGCGTCGGAACAGTGGCGGTGGCGAGGGCGTCGTCCACCGGGTAGCCGCTGTCGGAGCCGAGGAACAGAGTGCGCGCCACACCTTGGTGTGCGCGTCGGAAACAGAGAGCTGGAACAGTGGCGGTGGCGAGGATGTCGTCCACCGGGTAGCCGCTGTCGGAGCCGAGGAACAGAGTGCGCGCCACACCTTGGTGTGCGCGTCGGAACAGAGAGCTGGAACAGTGGCGGTGGCGAGGATGTCGTCCACCGGGTAGCCGCTGTCGGAGCCGAGGAACAGAGTGCGCGCCACACCTTGGTGTGCGCGTCGGAACAGAGAGCTGGAACAGTGGCGGTGGCGAGGATGTCGTCCACCGGTAGCCGCTGTCGGAGCCGAGGAACAGAGTGCGCGCCACACCTTGGTGTGCGCGTCGGAACAGAGAGCTGGAACAGTGGCGGTGGCGAGGATGTCGTCCACCGGTAGCCGCTGTCGGAGCCGAGGAACAGAGTGCGCGCCACACCTTGGTGTGCGCGTCGGAACAGAGAGACGCCTCGGGGTGCGTCTGCGAGGAGGAGTGTGCCAAGCACGAAGGTCTGGAAGATGCGCGTCGGCGCGCTGAGGTCTGGAGAGCGTGCCAAGCTCGAAGGTCTGGAAGATGCGCGTCTGTGCGCTGGTACGGAGGAGCGTGCCAAGCTCGAAGGTCTGGGAGATGCGCGTCAGTGCGCTGGTACGGAGGAGCGTGCCAAGCTCGAAGGTCTGGAAGATGCGCGTCTGTGCGCTGGGACGGAGGAGCGTGCCAAGCTCGAAGGTCTGGAAGATGCGCGTCTGTGCGCTGGGACGGAGGAGCGTGCCAAGCTCGAAGGTCCGGGAGATGCGCGTTGGTCTAGATGTGCGTCAGGACGAACAGCTGCGCTGGGGTCTGCAGTGGAGCGCTGGGGTGCCTCCCGTGGAAGTTACAGGGAGCGCAGAACAGTCTCCTCCACAGGCTACGGCGACAGCAGACGAAGGCTGGAGCAAACATCTCAAGGCTGGAGAGATCCATCTTACAGCATTGGTAGACCAGAGGATCTCCCGAAAGAGTCTAGATGTTAGAGAATATGACTCAGCATGAATACAACACGACCCCACGCCGAAACGAGGGGAAGCGCCCTGGTATTTAAAGCCCACCGGGGAACTAATTAGCCTGCCACCACAGGTGCGAGAGGATAATTGATAATAGTCCAGGTGTGGCCACTGAGAGTAAACGAGAGTAAAGAACGAGAGGGTGGGGGCTAGAGAGAGTGAGTGAGAAGGGAATTTCTAACAGTAGGCTTTAAAGAAACAGAGAAAAGGTGGTGAGCAGCGGGCAAAACCTCACACAAAGTGTGAAATCATTTGGCAATAATTCAGTTGGCATGAAATCCACTTCAAGCACCGCAGCATTAAGACAGGTAGAGGCCGAAAGAGCCAATCTAGCCACACGTTCTGCTTATCTCAAGCAAAGACAAGCATTTGGATTTCAGGAGGCACAGCTCAAAGCAAGAAAGGAAGCATTTGAATTAGAAGTGGAAATTGCAGCTGCTGATGCCAGGTTAAAAGTTCTGGATGTTACTAAACATGTAGACACCAGGCTTGATGTTAACCTCTTAATCCACATCAATGAATATTTTGACTCAATGCAATCCTTACCAGTGGACAGCCATAAGGTTAATTATAGATTGGATGATGAAGAGGAGGATGATGACTATGAAGATAATGATGATGATGATGATGATGATGATGATGATGATGATGATGATGATGATGATGATGATGAAAATTATGAATTTGAAGGAGCAGCTTCCCATCCACCACTGAGACGAAGGTCTCAACATGCCCCTAGTGGCCAATTACGGCAGCCACAGAAACAAATGGCTCAGCAGCCTACAAGGTCACGAATGCCTGTTGCTCACCAACAACCCCAACAGCCTAACCCAAACGTTGGCTTGCAAGATGGTGCTCAGGTTAATGTTCAACCAGGCGGAGCCATGATGGACATTTTGAGAAAACAAAATGAAATCACAGAAATGTTAATTCAAGAACAGAGGTTCTCACTCTTGCCTTCTAGAGAGATTCCTGTTTTTAAAGGTGATCCATTAAGTTATGTCTCTTTCATTAGTACATTTGAACATTGTATAGAAAGCAAGACAAGTAACAACAGAGATCGACTGCTCTTTCTTGAACAGTTTACAGATGGAGAACCAAAGGCAATTGTGAGAAGCTGCCTCCACATGGATTCCCAAAAAGGCTATGTGAAAGCAAAACGGCTGCTACGCAAACATTTTGGAAATGAGGTTCTCATTGCTGCTGCCTATCAGGAACAAATTCTGAATTGGGATGCAATCCGGTCAGAAGATGGTAAAGCCTTACACAAATACTCACTCTTCTTGAGAACATGCTGCAATGCTATGAGCAATAATGAAATTCTGCAAGACATGAACAATCCTACACACTTGAAATCTGTCTTATCAAAACTGCCATTCAAGCACAGAGAGAGGTGGAGGACAGTAGCATATGTGTGAGGTTTTGGTTACTATGAGCGTACACATAGAAGAGCTAAGTTCCCACAACTTGTAAATTTCATTGAAAGGCAAGCAAACATTGCCATTGATCCCCTCTTTGGAGAAATACAAGACACAAAACCGAAAGACAAGAGGACAATCCCTCCTCCGAGAAACAGTATTTTGAAATCTGTAGCAGTTTCATCATACACTAAAGGCAATTATAAGAGCAGTTTTGCGACAGTAACAGAATCCTCAGAACCAAAGTCACAGTCGAGCACAAGCAGCTCTGCAGCCGTGCAACAGAAAACATGTTTCTTTTGCAAAGAAAACCACAGCACAGACCTGTGCAAGACATTGGATAAGAAAATACACAAAGACAAAGTTGAGTTCTTTAAAGTAAACGGCTTATGTTTCGGTTGTGTGACTCAGGGTCACATGAGTAAGGACTGTAAAAAACGTGTGACTTGTAAAATATGCACAAAGAAGCATCCTACTGTGTTGCATATTGAATTTAAAAAAGATACAAGTCAAACTAGTCCAAGCACTGATAGCCAGTCGGTGGGCAGTGCATTAGTCACCATGAAAAGGCCTATTCATACTGGGGCCGGTGACCAACAGAAACTGTCAATTGTTCCTGTGCAAGTCAAGTTGTCAAATTCTAACCAGGTACTTCAAACGTACGCTTTCCTTGATCCAGGAAGCACTGGAACCTTCTGTACTGAGGCTTTAAGGAAGCAACTGAATGCTAAGGCAACACCAACTCGAATTCTACTTCGTACTCTAGGACAAGAAAAGGTCATAAGTATTAACCGAATCAATGGGCTGGAAGTGTCAAGTCTTGAAGGAGATGATTTCCTAAAACTGCCACCACTCTATACTCAAATAGAAATTCCTGTAACCAAGCAGCAAATTCCCACTCAGGATGATGTGCAAGAATGGAACTACCTAAAGGAGGTTAAGTTGCCATATATTGATGCAGATATTGGACTCCTGATTGGTAATGATGCAGCTAAGTTTATGGAACCTTGGGCAGTAATTAATAGCAAGGGTAATGGGCCCTACGCTGTAAAGACAAGACTTGGATGGGTGGTTAATGGGCTTCTACACGAACCCACAACAAGCCATAAGCAGCCAACCCATATTTTCGGTAATCGTATATCGATAATAAATTTGAATGACCTCATGATCCAACAATTCAATCATGATTTTCCCGAAAAGGGTTATGAAGAGAAGGCAGAAATGTCTATTGAAGATAAGCGATTCATGCAAATCATGTCTGACTCTACTGAGAAGAAAAATGGTCACTACCAAGTAAACCTTCCATTCAAGAAGAATGATCTAGCAATGCCTAGCAACCGCCATCTGGCAGAGCAGCGTGTCATGTCACTTAAAAGGAAATTCAAGAAGGATCCAGAGTTTCACAAAGAGTACACTGACTTTCTTGAAAGTGTCATTCAAAAGGGACATGCTGAAGCTGTACCAAACGAGCAGTTAAGCCAAGAGGAAGGAAGGACGTGGTACTTACCTCACCATGGAGTACGGCACCCAAAGAAACGCAGACTGCGTGTAGTCTTTGACTGTTCTGCATCCTTCCAAGGAACTTCATTAAATGATGAGCTTATTCAAGGCCCAAACTTAACCAACACACTGCTGGGCGTCTTGATCCGGTTTAGACAGGAACCAGTGGCGATGATGGCAGACGTAGAAGGCATGTTCCACCAAGTGAAAGTCACACCAGCTGACAAAGATTGTCTTAGGTTCTTATGGTGGCCAAATGGCGACATTAGTCAAAGCCTAGTAGAATACAGAATGACAGTCCATTTATTTGGAGCGAAATCTTCATCCAGTGTTGCTAGTTATGCCGTGAGAAGGACTGCTGAGGACAATAAGGACAAGTTCTCAGCAGTGGCAGTTAACACTGTTAAAGAGAACTTTTATGTCGATGATTGTCTTAGATCTATGCCAAGTGAGAAGGACTGCATAGCACTATCTAAAGAATTAAGAACCCTGTGTGCTCAAGGAGGTTTCCGCCTGACCAAATGGCTAAGCAACAGCCGCACAGTGCTGGCCTCTATTCCAGAGGAAGAGCGAGCCACAGAGGTAAAAGATATCGACTTGGATCAGAAGCACCTACCGGTCGAGCGAGCCCTTGGAGTGCAGTGGAATGTGGAGGAAGACACATTCAGAATACAAGTGAACATGAAAAATCAACCCTACACAAGAAGAGGAATCCTTTCCACTGTAAGTTCAGTGTACGACCCTCTGGGGTTCTTGTCTCCGTTCATATTCTCTGCAAAACACATCTTGCAACAGTTATGTCAACTGAATTATGGATGGGACGACAGGATTCCAGAGGCTTTCTGTCAATCATGGCATAAATGGCTCACTGGACTACAGCAAATGGAGAACTTCGACATTCCAAGATGTATTAGATCTAAAGAATTTGGCAAGATCAAGTCAGCCCAACTTCATCACTTCTGTGATGCAAGTGAGACAGGATATGGTACTGTGACCTACTTAAAGATGACCAATACCGAAAACCAAATTCACACATCTTTAATCATGGCAAAAGCAAGAGTCGCCCCCTTGAAACAGGTTACAATACCCAGAATGGAACTTACTGCTGCAGTACTAGCAGTGAAAGTGAACAGGATGCTGGAGACTGAGCTACACCTTCCACTCAGAAAAGCGGTTGCCCTCTTAGTCCCGGACTATTCGATCTATCATTAGAGCCTTTAGCACAATATATAAGACAATCCCAATCCATAGAACCAATCGTAATCAAGGGCACACAACATAAAATTAGTTTATATGCGGACGACGTAATATTGTTCATGCAAAGCCCCAACACCACATTGCCTCATCTACTCAAGTTGATTGAGAATTTTGGTGATTTATCAGGATTTAAAATAAATTGGCCAAAGTCGGCTTTCCTTCCACTTAACACCCCAGCAAAAAAAGATATAACCCTCCCAGGTGAGATACCTATGGTAAAACATTTTAGATGCTTGGGAGTGGAAATATTTCCCACCATAAGACAAACGGTGAAGCACAATTACACAAAAATACAAAACAAAATCAAAGACGACCTTGACAGGTGGGCAAAACTTAAAAACTCAGTACAGGCAAGGGTATCAATAGTTAAGATGGATGTACTACCTAGAATCAACTTCTTCAGTTCAATGCTACCTGTAACTGAGGGGTACAATTCCCTGACTGTATTAATCAAGTATTAGTATCATTAAACTACTACCGTCTTATGTACATTACTGGCCAATACCGTACACTGGTATATGATGCGAACTTCTCCACAATAACACGGTTTCCACACAAATACTTGTTTAGAATATTTATTACATCAGATAGTATTACATTACATTACTTAGTTGCGCTTATAAGGCAAAGAATGTGCGTAGGCAAGTCAATACGGAATATTAGGAATTAGATCTGGTACTCTGGGGAGGGGGGGTACTACCGGTTGTAAGCCAGCAGGGGGAGGCAATGCTCTATGAAAGTCAAGGGTCCACGGAGGCGATATCACCCCTGTGTCAGCGGGGAAAGCAGCAGCTGTAATCCTAGGGTGCGCGCCGCAGATGAAGCCGTGGAGTCTCTGCTCCGACAGAGACGGGCTCGAGTGATGTCCTCACCGGCATGTGTAGATCCCACAGTAGCAGCGGGGTAGGCGGTTCTCTGCTCCAGCAGCTTGGTGAAGAATGAAGAATAATAATAGTACTCCTGCCCGAAAGTGGCTCTGCAATCACCGGGGTAAATCCTCCGGTTGGTCCGTGGTTCACAGTTGAACTTGACGTTACTATCCTTATTAGCACGCGGCAATAAGTGCTCTATGTAGACGCACAATTACTCACTCCACGTGGTCTTTGACTCGTAATGAAGGTTTACTAGTGAATAGCGAACGATACGTTAAACAAACGTAGTAGAATAACACGACTCTATTTGAGGCAATACGAGCCCTACTCTACCCCACGTTGCATAATGGGGAGACGTTGCTTGGATAACTGGAACTGAACGAGACTGAACGGGACAAGGGACTAAGAGGAATTCTACATTTCTTGCGCCCCCATTTTTATATGTACGGTGGACAAATAGTGCCGCTCTGCTTTCGGTAGCCGTATTCCTACGCGGAACCGGGGCTAGTTGGGACATGTTCGTCGGCAGCTTTCAAGTCGGCTCTAGGGGGTAAGTCACTGGCGCCTAGGGGATCGCTTCCAATAGGAGAACGAATATTATGGTCTGTCCTGTACCAGGTAAAGGGATATTCCGTGTATATGTACAAAGAATATACAAGGGATATCAAACGATATACAAATATTATACATGGGATCTCAGGCAATAAATATATATATTCGGTTTAATCTGACCCTTTGTAACAGCCGCCCCCTAATTAGTCCCACCTAATTAGCTTAAGCAAAGACAGATTAACCGCACTGTCCGCTACTCAATGTCCGTTGTGAGGGGTCGGTCAGTTCACAAAGTCATGGGTCATGGTCGTCATTAAGCGAGTCGGGGAGCCTTGGCGACTCTATCAGCCTCGTCACGGGTCGGTTGTAGGTCCGCCCTTGGCCGAGCACTTCTGCCACTCTGACCTTTCCGTCGGCACCAGTGGTCACTTTGCTTACGCGGCCGGCCGGCCACGCAGCTCGGGGTAGTGACTGGTCTATGGTCATGACGACTGGACGGGATGAAGGGGGGCTTAGGAGGGAGCGGGCCTGAGACTGCTTTGATCTGTGCTTGGCTGTGCCTTCTCCTCCTTCTGTTTCTCTTGTTTGCTCTGTACCCCATCTGAGGAGGGGCCGGTCCCGGCCGCCCCGTCAAGGAGTCGCTTGGGGTGCTGGGTTCGAGGTCAGCCACGTCTGGAGCGCAGCTGAGGGGGGTGGAGTTCCGAACTCCCTCTGGTGCCCACGGTTCTCTCACGGGCCCCTCGCTTAATGTCAATAGCCTCTGCTGTACGGGGGAGAGGCCGGTGTCGCTCGCCTCTGTGTGTAGGCAGCGTGTAGACGTGGGTTGACTGTCAAGTCCGTAGAGGGGGCCCTGGAGCGTCCATCCCAGTCGGGTCTGAACCGCGAATAGGCATCCTTTAGGTCCGACGTGGGCCGCCTCAATTGGGAGAATGAGGTCCGCGTGGTCGGAGCCGATGAGCAGGGTCGGTGTGGCGCCGTCGATAAGCGGTATAGGTAGTTGACGTAGGTGCACATACTTAGCCATCAGCTGTGGGATGGGGTAGGTGTACTGAGACAGGCCTATGTCGTGGCTAGTGAAGACGTTGCTTATACTATACTGCTTCTCGGGCTGGTCCACCGCTGCTATCTTGAAGGAGACCTTTTCACCCTTTATGGTCTTCTGGTCCCTTCTGATGGTGCGTATGGTCATGGTATCTTTGACACCTCGCAGGCCCAACTGGGCTGCTGTGGAAGCGAGGAGGAGAGTCTTTTCAGACCCATCGTCCAGGACGGCGTAAGTGTCCAGGACCTTGTCCTCGTAGCTCAGGAGCACTCTGACCACTTTGAGGAGCACACGGGGGGTCCCGCTATGCTGGTCAATGTGGAGCACTCCTGTGGGTGGTGACGTAGAATCTATATGGTGCGAGTCGCACCGTGGCTCCCAGTGTCTGCCGTAGCAGTCGGGACACCAGGGAGCGGTCTGGTGGAACTTTGGTGCTGGTGCCACCGCCTCGGCATGGTACATTACCGCGACGGGCCCACTCTGTTGTCCTGGCTGACGCCTGTTGATGTCATGCAGGACCTCCAGGTGGGTGCCACCGCACCTGCTGCACTTCTTCTTCAAGCGGCACTCAGCTGCCAGGTGGCTGCGCGCGCAGCGGAAGCAGCGGCGGTGGTCCTTGGTCCACTGACTCACATCATCCGTGGTCAGCTTCTTGAAATCTTCGCACTGATACAGCCGATGTTCTCCCTCACAGTACTGGCACTCAATCTTCCACTGGTCCTCTTATCGTCGAGGGGGTGTTGTGGTTCTTGTGTGGTACTGATTCGGCTTGGTGCATAACGGTCACCAACCGGCGGTTATCCGTTTGTCCCCGAGGTCCGAGTCTTGGGCTTGGTCCACTCCATACGAACGTGTCGAGTCGTAGGCTACTGACCTCCCTGGCGAGGAACTCAGATAGGTCTAGGAGGGATGCCTCTGGACCGTTGGGGTCGCGGTAGTCTCTCTGCCGCCTGAAGCGCTCTTGTCGGGCGGGAGGGAGCTTCTCTAATATCCTCTCTACGTTGGAGTTAGCGTACAGTTCGTAGATACCCTTTTCCTTTTGGGACCCCAGCATCCCTACCAGGGACTGTACCTTGATAGACAGGTCATCTAGCGCTCTGTTGTCTCTGGCTGGGGGGAGACGGTCAATGTCTCTTATCTCCTGTATCACATAGTCCCATACGCGTCCATACCGTTGGTCGAGTGCTGCTAGAGCCGCTGTGTATGGGGTAGTAGAGTTGGCATAGGCCAGCGCTATATTGTGCGCTCGGGGCACCTTGAGGTGCTTCAATAGGGTAGCATACTTGTGGCGTTCATCAGCTACATCAACCATCATTGTCTCTAAGCACATCCGTAGCTCCGTGTACTGTGCTCGGTTCTCATGGGTGAAGTCTGGAAACGTCGGTGTGCCAAGGTACGATGCCATGGATGACTGGCACATCGGTGAGCGTTGGGGAAGAGGCCTCCTAGGCGAGTCTCCCCGTGCGTGTCGTCTTCGGCTGGTACTTGCTGGGTACAGAAGGTCGGGTACCCAGGTGCTGTCCCTCGGGGCTGGCGGTGCGTCAAACTCACCCGTGAGTTGAGTCGGGGGTTTGTAGCGCAGGGCCTCGGGGCTAACTTCTGGGCTGTACTGGACCTCCTGGTCCAGAGTACGTTGCTGCTGGTCGGGGCTGTACTGGGCCTCCTGGGCCAGAGTACGTTGCTGCTGGTCGGCTTGACATTCCTCCTCTTCCTCCTCCTCTTCCTCTGCTAGGACCTGGAGTCTTCTGTTCAGTCTCTCGGCGTGGTCCGATTCTTCCCGGTTGCTGGGTCTCGTATGGAACGGCTGGGGAGGGGGTTCGGAGACGTGGACAGGATCCTCCTGTTGGCGGGGTCCCGGGTCGCTTGGTCGGGTAGGGGAATGTGTCCTAGACCCATGTCTTGACGATCTCTGAGAGCTCCGTGTGGAGTGAGGGGGTGTCGCCATGGCAACCAGTTTGTCCATCAGCTCCGCCTGCAGCCGGTCGCGCTCTGCCTTGCGCTGGGCATGGGCTGCGTCGCGCGCTGCTTCGCGCTGGGCATTGGCGACGTCGCGCTGCGCATTGGCGCTGGCCTGGGCAGCGTCGCGCTGGGCGTTGGCGGCGTCGCGCTGGGCATTTGCGACGTCGCGCTGTGCATTGGCGGCGGCGTGCTGTGCATTGGCGGCGGCGTGCTGTGCATCGGCGCGGCTTCTCTCAATGTTCTCTTCTGTCTGGAGGCGTCTGGTCTCCAGTCTTATGCGGTCGTCTTCACTCCTTTGTTGCGCCTGGAAGCGCTCTCGCTCGACTGCAAAATGTTCGCGCTCGCGCGTCTGTTGCGCTTGAAGTCGATCGCGTTCGGTGGAGGCTGCCAGGGTGGCGATGAGTGCTTGCGCCAGCATCTTGTCCGCCGCGCTGGGGGAAGACGCCGTTCGGGGCGATCGGCTCCCGGCAGTACTTGTTGGAGACCCGTTCTCCTGTTGCGCACCGAGGAGACCCATCTCCTGGGTGCGCGTCTCTTCTTGTGGTGGGTCGGGTTCCATCCCGGGAGGGCTTTCTTTATCCTGGAGCGCTCCGGGGACTACCTCGTCGGCGTTGTCGGGGGATAAAGTCGTGTCAGTTCCCTCCTGGTCCCCACCGTGAGCTTGGTCAGTTACATTAGAACCCACTAGGGCCTCTGTTGGCGGGGTAGCCTGGTTGGTAGGGTCGGACATAATTTTACTATCCGCTTTAGTTATTTTATCCGTATCTAATTTCCCTTTAAAGCTAGGTATTGGACTGACAGAGTATGCCTCTAGATAGGGAGGTGGCTGCCGTCTGCGCTGCGGGCGATCTAGCTTAGGAGAACCGTTTGTGGAGTGTTCGTCATCGGCCATGTCAATATTAATATTATATTAATATTACGCTAATTATTATCCGGGGCTCGAAGGACCAATTGTAACTGAGGGGTACAATTCCCTGACTGTATTAATCAAGTATTAGTATCATTAAACTACTACCGTCTTATGTACATTACTGGCCAATACCGTACACTGGTATATGATGCGAACTTCTCCACAATAACACGGTTTCCACACAAATACTCGTTTAGAATATTTATTACATCAGATAGTATTACATTACATTACTTAGTTGCGCTTATAAGGCAAAGAATGTGCGTAGGCAAGTCAATACGGAATATTAGGAATTAGATCTGGTACTCTGGGGAGGGGGGGGTACTACCGGTTGTAAGCCAGCAGGGGGAGGCAATGCTCTATGAAAGTCAAGGGTCCACGGAGGCGATATCACCCCTGTGTCAGCGGGGAAAGCAGCAGCTGTAATCCTAGGGTGCGCGCCGCAGATGAAGCCGTGGAGTCTCTGCTCCGACAGAGACGGGCTCGAGTGATGTCCTCACCGGCATGTGTAGATCCCACAGTAGCAGCGGGGTAGGCGGTTCTCTGCTCCAGCAGCTTGGTGAAGAATGAAGAATAATAATAGTACTCCTGCCCGAAAGTGGCTCTGCAATCACCGGGGTAAATCCTCCGGTTGGTCCGTGGTTCACAGTTGAACTTGACGTTACTATCCTTATTAGCATGCGGCAATAAGTGCTCTATGTAGACGCACAATTACTCACTCCACGTGGTCTTTGACTCGTAATGAAGGTTTACTAGTGAATAGCGAACGATACGTTAAACAAACGTAGTAGAATAACACGACAATACGAGCCCTACTCTACCCCACGTTGCATAATGGGGAGACGTTGCTTGGATAACTGGAACTGAACGAGACTGAACGGGACAAGGGACTAAGAGGAATTCTACATTTCTTGCGCCCTATTTATATGTACGGTGGACAAATAGTGCCGCTCTGCTTTCGGTAGCCGTATTCCTACGCGGAACCGGGGCTAGTTGGGACATGTTCGTCGGCAGCTTTCAAGTCGGCTCTAGGGGGTAAGTCACTGGCGCCTAGGGGATCGCTTCCAATAGGAGAACGAATATTATGGTCTGTCCTGTACCAGGTAAAGGGATATTCCGTGTATATGTACAAAGAATATACAAGGGATATCAAACGATATACAAATATTATACATGGGATCTCAGGCAATAAATATATATATTCGGTTTAATCTGACCCTTTGTAACACTACCGTTACCCCCTCCAGAGGGTTACTGGAAAAGATTACACTCCTCCACATACAAATTTATTTGGAATAACAAACCACCACGTATAAAAAGATCCACCGCACAGAGAAATAAAGCAGACGGTGGCATGGCATTTCCAGATTTTTTCCAATATTTTAAGGCGTACACATTAAGACCATTGACAACATGGCTTGATCCCCAAGCATTAGTATCCTGGAGAAAATTGGAAGAAAACATAGTAGCCCCACATAGACTGAAGGACATAGCATACACTAAACTACCAATCAAGCACTGTGAGCGGATATTTGGCCCCATAATTACCCATGCGATCCGGATATGGCGTGAAACTCAAAAAAAATATCCTAACCCACAAAAATGGCACAATCACACTCCCTTATTCAATAACAATGCACTCTTAATTGAAAAATGTCCTATAAGATTCCCTATATGGGAAGAGCAAGGCATACACTCATTAGGGGATGTTTTTAACAACCAGGGTTTTTGTAGTTATGGAGAAATATGCACAAAATTTAATCTCACCGAGTCCACATGGCTTTTTTACATACAGTTACGGCTATGTTTGAAGTCTCACGGTGTTCCATTAGACATACCAGTTGAACACCACAGATACCACAAATTCTTCTATGAAAGAGAGACATCGAGAGGTTTTGTTTCAGGTTTTTATTATCAATTACTAACGTCCTCGTATGAAACCCTCCAACTAGACTCTGTCTGGAGGAGGGATATACCAGACCTGGAAAGTGACTTTGATTGGCAAGGAGCATGGGCAAATGTCCGACTTACATGAAGGAACCCGGACCATCAACAAATCAATCTTAACTATATTCACAGGACACACTTGACTCCTATAAGACTGAACAGAATGGGTCTTAAACAAGACTCCAAATGCTCCCAATGTACAAATGGAGACGAAGGGACATTTATGCACATGTATTGGGACTGCCCACCAGTTAAGGCATTCTGGAAAGATGTGACCCAACAATTATCAAAACTCGTATCTTGGAATATACCAGTACACCCCTCTGTATTACTATTGAATGATGTTTTTGAGTTTGCAGTAAATCCACAGCTAAAGAGATTGGTTTTATCGGGCATCACAGTAGCTAAAAAGCTGATCGCATCACGCTGGTTTCAACCGGAAAAAATGTGCCGGAAGGTTTGGTTTCTTACATATCTCGATGTGATTTATCAAGAAATATCTACAGCAAGAATTCTGGGTCTCAATGAATCCAAAATGTCAATGTGGTTAGAAGTGGTGGAGAGAATAAAAGCTAGCTTATAATGGTAGTGTCTGGTTAGGAGCGAGGGATAATGGAGGTACTATCCAAGGAGGGGTCCGGGAGGGGGGGGTTCGAGCTGGAGCATATGTGTGTAGGGTTTTAGATAATAGGTATTAGGGGTATATCCTGTATAAGACATTGGTATAATTGGTAATTTCGTTGGATATACACTGTATACGGTAAAATATTATTATATATTTTTTTTGCTTTCTGTTTCTGTACTTGCATGTCATTTTAGCCATCTTAATTGTTAGTTTCATTATGCATTGTGTGTTGAGTACTGACTTTTAATAATTTTGTTTTGCAATAAAAAAAAATTAAAAACTGTGTTTTGGACAGACAGTACATCAGTCTTGAAATATATTAGGAACAACACCAAGCGGTTTCAGACTTTCGTGGCTAACAGAGTCAGCATCATCAGAGAGCACTCTTCTATTGAGCAGTGGAGGTACTTGAACACCAAGATCAACCCTGCAGACCATGTGTCCCGAGGTCTTACAGCTGATGCATTTTTAAAGTGTGAAAAAAGGAAAGATCTGATGCAAATTCAAGAACCAGACACAGACAAACAAAGACAGACAATTGAAGTAGAGATGAAAAAATTCAAAAACGCTGTAAAGGCACACAACCTCTCTCTGGATGAACTGGACACTTCAGAGATAGCCGTTGTTCAATTCTGTCAAAACCAAGGATTTCAAGAGGAAATCAAAACATTGCAGAAAGGAAGTTTGAACGTGCAGAAACACAGTTCAATCTACAAGCTTGATCCCAAACTTGAAAACGAAATATTAAGAGTGGGTGGGAGATTAAGCAGAGCAGCCATGCCAGAAGATGCAAAGCACCCTGCCATCCTCCCAAAGGACCATCATGTGTCAAAGCTCGTTCTTAGAAAGATCCATAAGGAAGTAGGACACAGTGGGAGAAACCACATGCTCTCCTCACTGAGACAAAAGTATTGGATTCCTTGTGCCAACTCATTGGCAAGAAAAATTATTTCTGAATGTGTGACATGTCGACGTCTCAATGGATCTGTCGGAGAACAGAAGATGGCAGACCTGCCAAGAGATAGAATAACACCTGACCTACCACCTTTCTCACAAGTAGGAGTAGACTATTTCGGACCTATTGAGGTGAAAAGAGGCTGTAACACAGTCAAAAGATATGGAGTCATTTTCACCTGCTTAATCAGCCCATTCCTTAGATACAGACTTGTGCATTAATGCTCTCAGGCGTTTTATTGCTCGAAGAGGCCAAGTGATGGAAATACGGTCGGACAATGGAACTAACTTCATATCCACTGAAAGGGAACTGAAAGAATCTTTGAAGGCATGGAATTTGGACAAAATAGAAAGAGCTCTACAGCAGAAAGGAGTCAAATGGATATTTAATCCACCCGCTGGTGCCCATCATGGTGGAGTATGGGAACGATTAATCCATTTGCTCAAAAAGATCTTGCTATCAGTCACCAAACAACAAACTCTGGATGATGAAAGTCTCCATACAGTCATATGTGAAGTGGAAGCCGTACTCAACAGCCGCCCACTCACTACAGTTTCGAGTGACCCCAACGACCTGGAAGCATTAACACCGAATCACCTGTTATTGCTTAAGAAGTAGCCGATCCTTCCACCAGGAGTGTTCCAGGCCGCTGATGTATATGCGAAGCGCCGTTGGAAACAAGTACAATACCTGTCAGATCTATTTTGGACTAGATGGATAAAAGAATACCTACCTCTTATGAATGTACGTCAAAAATGGAACCGCATCCGCAGGAACTTTGAAAAGGAAGACATTGTGATCATAGCTGACACGAATGCACCAAGAGGATCCTGGATGTTGGCTAGAGTCCTGGAAACAATGCCAGACTCAAGAGGACTTATGAGAAGTGTGCGTCTTCAGACAAAAACCAGTGTACTTGAAAGGCCCATCAGCAAGATTTGCCTGCTGGTGCCAAACTCAAATTAGGTACTGAAGATTCAAACAGGCCTATACACCATGCCTGTTTCCCACCTCACAAGTATTTATTTTGTTTTGAACATTTTGTATGGCTCCAGCAGTTTTTTGATTTTGTATTGTTATTAGAGCCTGCCCATAACAATAGGGGCCGGTTTGTAGGAGCCATTTCATTTGATTTAATAGTTTTGACTAAATAGCGCCGCCACTGGTCGCCTCGTAAAATGGCACCATGGTCCTCCTATTAATTATGGCACAGCTGTGTGTAAACGCACGCCAGACGAGGAACAGTTTTTCAACCGCTCGCTTGCTACACACACACACAGCGCAGATTGAATGAATGGAAGACTGAAAAGAAAGACTTTGTTTAGAAATCATTTTGAGTTTGTCACAAACAGGTAATTTATGACAAATAGGGAGTCCACACGTGATAACAATTTAACAAAGAATGATTTATTTATCTAACCACACAAAAACATAAGCACATGAACACTGGAATGTTTTGTATTAGAATCAGTGGTGAGTGCAGTGTGTGGATGAGTGAGTAGATATGCTGTGGTGTGTGTTTGGTGTAAGTATCAGTGTTACAATATGTCAAAAGGATGCAGCTTGGGTGTTGGTACAACCTGTGCCTGGGAGTGGAGAAAGCAGACAGAGAGGGAATTAGAATGAGACACATATATTGAGGTGCAGGCAGCTCTGCTCTGCACAGGTGAGTCTCATACAGTTAACGAGCCACCCACTCCACCATGCTTCCTGGTGAGTCAGACTCTCCATTTAGCAGGTAGAGTGGGGGTCGTCACACCCTCCCCCTAAAGAAAAGGGTTCTTCCCTATTAACAAATCAAATGTTTATATACAAGTGACTAACCAAACTAAATCCATACATAAACTTAAGTAACACAATATTTTGTCCCCTATATTCAAATAAAAAATAAACATTGTTTTACCCTTCACCCATTCCCCTCACCATCCTGCCTCCGCTCTCAGCAACATAGGGCCCTAAGAAGCTATTTAAGACAGCAGGAGACAGTAGGGATTGGGGAACAGATAGAGAGAGGCAAAACAAGGTATCCTCATGGGACTAACTTAGGGTATGCGGGACAATGCGTCCGCAATCACATTCTGAGACCCTTTAATGTGACGAATGTCCAAAGAATAGGGCTGTAAAAACAAAGCCCACCTCACCAACCTCTGGTTGGGATTTTGGAGGGACTTTAAAAAGGTCAAAGGATTATGATCCGTGTACGCCACCAGGGGAGTCACCCCTGACCCCAGATACACGTCAAAATGTTGAAGTGCCAAAATCAGTGATAACGCCTCCTTCTCGATAACTGAGTAGTTAAGTTGGTAGGTGTTAAATTTCCTCGAGAAGAAGGCCACCGATTTATCCACCCCATGCACATCCGCCTGCAGGAGGACTGCCCCTGCCCCCACGTTGGAGGCATCCACCTGTAATGAAAAGGAGTCATTTAAACGTGGAGCAGTTAACACAGGTTCAGAGCACAATAGGGCCTTCACATTTTCAAATGCCACTTGGCATCTGCCTGACCAGACATACTTGGAGTCCTTCCTCAACAAGTTAGTCAACGGCTCAACTACGGATGAGAAGTTGCGACAAAAACTCAGATAATAGCCCACTAAACCCAGAAAACGCATCAAATCCTTTTTTGTCGCTGGAGGGGGATAATTTACAATAGCCACAACTTTATCCTGAACCATGCGTACGCTGCCCTGACCGACCACCTTCCCTAAATAGGTGACAGTGGTTCTTGCAAATTCACATTTGGCCAAGTCAACCGTGCCCAGACCAATTTTTTTAACAGTGCCCGGATACGCTGAAGGTGTTCAGACCATGTGTCGCTGTAGATCACCACATCATCCAGGTAGACGGCACACCCATCCAGACCAGCCACTACTTTGTTCATAAGGCGCTGGAAAGTAGCGGGGGCGTTTCGAAGACCAAACGGCATAACCAAGTATTTGTACAACCCAGAGGGAGTGATAAAAGCGCAAACCTCCTGGCCACGCTTAGACAGCGGGACTTGCCAATAACCTTTTAAAAGGTCAAACTTACTCACGTAAGTAGCCGATCCCACCTGATCTACACAGTCTTCCATGCGGGGAAGAGGAAACACATCTGGTTTGGTAATGTTGTTCACTTTACGAAAGTCAGTACATGGTCTATAGCTTCCGTCGGGTTTACCGACCAACAGGCAAGGCAACGCCCAACTTGACGAACATGATTCGGCAATTTGGTTGTCCAACATATACTGAACCTCATTGTCCAAATGCTTGCGTTTCTCGGGTGAGACACGATAGAAGCGCTGCTTTATTGGGGCTGCCTCTCCCACATCCACATCATGTTCAATTAGATGTGTGCGTGAGGGTACATCTGAAAATAAAGCAGGAAAACGGTTAATCAGAGCTATTAACTCAACACGCTTCGAGTCATCCAAATCTGCCAAAATCACATCCAACCTCCCCAATGACTCTGAATTTTTCAACCGCCCCTGCAACACCACATCCGGGTTTACTCCTTCCTCAGGGCCGGCTACTGGAGAGGTGGACCTGTCCACTGTAGTGGTACAAAGAGAAACCTTCTCAGTCTCCCCATTATTCTCCCCATCATTCACCCCCCCTTCAGCACGGCCAGAGTAGTAGGGTTTTAAAAGGTTCACATGACACACCCTATTTGCCCTCCTGCCTTTGGCAATAACATAATTCAGGTCAGACACCCGCCGCACAACAGTGTAAGGGCCCGTGAACTTTGCCTGAAAGGGAGACGTTACTACCGGCTGTAAAAGCAAAACTTGATCGCCAGCCTTAAACTGCCTAAGCTCAGTGCGACGATCATAAAGGGATTTCATTTTACCCTGAGACCTCCCCAACTTCTCCTTCGCACAGTCAACAGACAAAAACAACCTGCGTCTGAAACCATTGACATAATCAACCAATTTCCGAGGGGGTTCTGTCATGTCCCAGCTGTCTTTCAACACAGCCATGGGACCACGGACTTTGTGACCAAAAACCAGGTCATTAGGGCTAAACCCTGTGCTCTCCTGGACTACCTCCCTGGAGGCCAATAGAAGCCAGGGCAGCCCCTCCTCCCAGTCACCCCCTAACTCCACACAATAGGAGAGCAGCAACGACTTCAACGTTTGATGAAAACGCTCTAACGCTCCCTGAGACTGGGCATGATACGCTGACACCTTGTTGTGCTTGATGTGCAGTTGCCGGAGAACTGCCGCAAACATGTGTGAGGTGAAATTGGAACCTTGATCACTCTGAATGACCCTGGGTACCCCGAACACAGAAATGAACTGTGTCAGCGCCTTAACAACAGACTTTGTCGTTATTGACCTAAGCGGAAACGCTGCCGGGTATCTGGTCACCTGACACATGACCGTAAGCAAATACAAATGTCCCTGTTTGGAACGCGGTAATGGTCCAACACAGTCAATAATCAAATGTTCAAATGGCTGATCAACCGCAGGAATAGGAGAGAGCGGGGCCGGTGTGATGGTCTGACTCGGTTTCCCAGTTAACTGACACGTGTGACACGTTTTGATATATGCGGATATATCACGCTTTAAACGGGGCCAAAAACAGTGTCTCAGCGCACGGTCATACGTTTTCCTCACTCCCTGATGCCCTGCCACATTGTCATGACAGGTCTGCAACACCAATGGACGAAATTTGCATGGTACCACAAACTGAAAAATGGGGTCACCCACGAAAGCATCCCCATGTGGTATCCACTTCCGAAACAATAAACCGTCATGAAGACAGTATCCCTGCGCCGAGCTACCTATGTCTTCAAACGGCACGGCTTTCTCAAACAGTTCTCGTAAAGCTGGATCATTCAGCTGTTCTGCAACCAAATCAGCCTTCGACATGGACTGGAGTTGCTCAGGCAGAATCAAACCCACATGAACCGATTCAACACCTGTCACCTGTCGTCGTGTGTCACCTGCCGCTGTCATGGCACGTGTAACGGCACAGGCTGGATACACAATGACATCAGATGAAGTGTCTAACAAAGTTGGACTAGGTGACTTTTGGGTGACTACATTAGGGAGAGGCCCATCGGCCCACACTCGTACCCCGGCCAGATTGTTACCCAAAATGATGTCCACTCCATCAACAGGCAACTCAGCACGCACACCTATCTGCACATCACCATTCCCCAAACCTGAAACAAGAGAAATGTTATGCACAGGAACAGGGAACACAGACATCCCCATCCCTCGAATCAAGATAACATCCCCTGTGTCAGAATCAATTGAAAAAGGCAACACAGACTCACGCACAAACAAATCGATTGAGCCAGTGTCCCGCAGTATCCTGACCGGCACCCTAACGTCACTGCCCTGTAAAGACACAAAACCATCAGAAAGAAACGCACCATAGTCTTCCAGGCATGTCTGTCCTATGGTCTTAGCAGACTGTACCGATGGTGACACCATCCCATGGGTGAGGGAATTGGCCAGCAGAGCAGGTTTTACTTGTGCCTTAAACCCACCCCTCGAGCCAAGAAGTGGGCACTCATCCTTCCAATGTCCAGAACGCTTACAGTAGTTACATGTTTTGACAGACGCCGGTGGCTGTCTATACCGTGTGTCACAATCACCCCTCCTCTCTGATCCAAACTTTGGACGAGGAGAAAAAGTCTCTCTGCTATGAGCCTTTTCTATAGCTAAACCACCGAAGGTACCCTTGTGAATCAACACATACTCATCTGCCAATGCCGCAGCCTCCCCCGGCGTCACCGCACCCTGCTGTGTAATGTAAGTTGCCACATTTACAGGAACAGAGATTTTAAACTGTTCTAATACCAGCAGATCAGAGAGTTGTTCAAAGGTATCGACACCAGACGCTACACACCAACGGGTAAACTGGGTACTTAAATCCCGTGAAAATTCAAGATGAGACTTTGTCCCTCTTCTTCCACGTACGGAACCGCTGTCTGTACGCCTCAGGTACAAGTTCGTACACCTTAAGCACTGCCGATTTCACCCGCACATAAACCTTACAGTCCGTGGGACTCAATGCAGAGTACGCTTCCTGGGCTCTACCAGTGAGAACACACTGTAACATCATACAACTATCCTCACTACTCCAGTGCCTTGCATCTGCCAAACGCTCAAACAATGAAAAAAAAACATCGGGGTCCTTTTCATTAAACGGAGGAAGCAAACGCAGTTCACGTAAAACATCAAATTTACCCCCCTGAGACGGATCCCCAGTACCATCAGTAACATCAGAACTGAGCCACTTTCCCGCTCCGACCAAATCTAGCTTTCTATTCTGCACCTCTACCTTGGCAAGCTCAGTCCTTTGCTTAAGTTCCTCCAAAGCCAACTCTTGACGCTGCTGCAGTAACAGAAGTTCCTTCTGCTGCTCAAAACTAAGAGGCGGTATCCCAGCTGGCTTGAGAACACCTTTCTCCACCAACTCTGCCTTCAAACTGGCCTTGACCGCCACTTTTGACAGTCTAACAGGAATCTCAATCTCATACTTCTCAGCAATCGCTAACAACTGCTCCTTAGTACACTGATCAATCAGTTCCACTGATGGTGACTGCTCAAATTCCTCCACAACAGAGGCCATAATGTACCAGTGGCTACAAACAAACCAAACTTATGTCGGGACCATGAAGCGTGAACACCAATAATAAGACAGTCTGATCCAATGAACCTCCCCACCCTGACTAACTACAGGTCCTAACTAACTAACTAACTACCTCAAAACCTCAATCTTCGTGCCACTACTTGTAGGGGGTATCTATGCACTAGAACTCTCTGGGCAGAAAAAGTACCTGTTATACAGCCACTCCTCTGAGCCAGAGACGTGCTCCCGAGAGGACAAAAGCGCCTATGCCAGTGCCTGTCTCTGCCTACGTTTTTGCAGCCGCCTAAAAAAGAAAATACCAAGACAAGTCCCCCTATTGGAAACCTGCCCTCTTCGCCTACCTGGGGATTTTTGGTTCCCAAAACACACAGACTGTATTATTTAAGGCATCAAACCCCAAAGCCACAACACAAGCAATAACAAACAAACAAACTGTAACCAAAACAAAACAATAAAACAAAATAACAAATCTTTACTACAAGAAATCTGCACAAACAAACTGCTACTCTCTCCCAAATCCTACACAACCAACACCCCCAAGAACAAATCACGTGCTAACTCCCCAACACTGGCATACAAATAATTAGGCTACAAACAAACACTAGCCAACAGGCTACAAATACTAGCTGCAAACCTACAGGTCACAGACACTAGCCAAATTAAGCAGCCTAATTACCTTTCAAAATAGCCCTCCTGTACTCAAGACAGAGCCCAAACAAATTGTCCCCATAGGAACCTAAATACAAATGCCAGCCAAATACACAATACCAAATGCTAGTATGAATCCAACCAAAATTCAACCACACTAGGCCAAATACAAACAAATGCACCAACTCCTACAAAAAGGCCCTACAAACGGACGAGCCCCCAATTTGTCACAAACAGGTAATTTATGACAAATAGGGAGTCCACACGTGATAACAATTTAACAAAGAATGATTTATTTAAACCTATCTAACCACACAAAAACATAAGCACATGAACACTGGAATGTTTTGTATTAGAATCAGTGGTGAGTGCAGTGTGTGGATGAGTGAGTAGATATGCTGTGGTGTGTGTTTGGTGTAAGTATCAGTGTTACAATATGTCAAAAGGATGCAGCTTGGGTGTTGGTACAACCTGTGCCTGGGAGTGGAGAAAGCAGACAGAGAGGGAATTAGAATGAGACACATATATTGAGGTGCAGGCAGCTCTGCTCTGCACAGGTGAGTCTCATACAGTTAACGAGCCACCCACTCCACCATGCTTCCTGGTGAGTCAGACTCTCCATTTAGCAGGTAGAGTGGGGGTCGTCACAAGTTTATTTGAAACCCTTTTGCTGCGCCTGTTTGTTTTGAAACCCTTTTAGTACAAGTCTGGAGCCTGTTTTGTTTCATTGTTTTCCCGTTATTATTTGGAACTTTACGCAACTCCTTCCATAAAACTCAACCGGTTCGAACCCATCAGATGCAACTATCAACAAACATCAAACAGTGAGTAACAAACAGCCCAAGTCAATGTGGTGTGAGCGCGTTGAAGACGTATCCTGGCTTAGATAGGCAAATTGAGCCTACAAGTGTTGCCAGGGACAAACGGCTTGAGCTCTCAAATGTATCAAACTTATGTATGTTTGATTGATTGAAAACTTTATTAACAGATTGCAGAATGGGTAAAGTACAGTACAGCTCAATACATACAAGTGTTAACTGTACAACTGTACAAGCAAAACTGTACATTGGAATATTGACAAAACCATACTTGGTCATTTACTGTACATTGGAGGGGGTTGGGTTAGGACATTTACAGGGGCCAGTTTCAAATTGCAGTCTCCCGTAGGTGTTCTTTGAGAGTGTTTTTGAAAGTGGGTAGTGATTCACATTCCTTTACAGCTTTGGGTAGGGCGTTCCACATTGATGTGGCATAATTGCAAAACGTGTTTAGTCCATTGTTTGAGCCGAATCTGGGTTTAACATGATTTGTGGAGCTCCCTCTGGTGTTGTGATCGTGGTATTCACTGACCTTTGGGAAGTATTTTGACATGTACATGGGTACCTTGGTCGTGTAGTGTATCTTGTAGACCAGGCCCATTGCAAGTTGCTGTACTCTGTTGTCTACTCTAAGCCATCCTAGGTTGTCAAAGTGGGCAGGGGTGAGGTGGGTTCTAGGAGTAAGGTCAAGCAGTAGTCTTACCAGTTAGTTTTGAGATGTTTGTAATTTTGTTTTTAGCGCCTTTGAGGTGCTTTGGTACCATGAGGTGCAAGCATAGTCGTAGTACCCTTGAATGAGTGCTTCTGCCAGAGTCTTCAGGGTATTCTTGTTTACCAGAGAGGAGATCCGGTAAAAGAATCTTGTTCGTTGGTTGACTTTTTTTATTACATTGGATGCCATTTTGTCACAGGAAAGATTTGCCTCTAGGATGGAGCCCAGGTAGGTAATTTCATCTTTCCTTGTGACAATATTGTCACCCACTGTAACTGAGAAACCATCGGTCTTGCTGAGTTTGTTATTGTTATTGTTATGTATGAGGGTTGCAAGCATGTTTTGTCCCAGCTGTATTGCTGTCACGTTGGTGGTTTTCCCCAGAATTTCATGTGTTGAATATGTTAGCATTTTTATCAGTGGAATCACCATCAACCCTGACACTCTTCTCCTGGGACATTTCCACCGTTGCCATGTAAAATGGGTAGAGCACTTGTAAGCATGCTGTTATTGTGTCATAGTCATCGGAAGAGAGAGGATTAACATCTGTCCACATTAGCGTCGGGTAGTGGGGCTACAGGACCAGCCGATGCTGAAAACATTTTGCATGTTTTTGGTGTTATAGAGATCTTGACTCAGTCGCAAGCTATAACTGCGGGGAGGATTAGGATGCCAGTGGTACCCTGGGCGGAGAGTCAACAGGGGTCCACAAGGCCGACAGCCTTGGCGGCCGAGGGATCAGCCATGTTGGATGTACTCGGCTTGGAAGATACAAGCTGTAACTGAGGGGTTACAATACCCTGACTGTATTAAAGATTGTGATATATTAAACCACTACTAGTTATGTACTTTAATTACTGGCCATACAGTACATGAATATATATGGTGAACACCCACACAAGAATACGGCATTGACACATAAAGTTCTATTGGAGGGTTATTTATTATTATTAAGCAACGTTAGGTTACAGATTGAGAATTAGGCTTGCGCTTGTATGGCGAAGAACACACGTAAAGTCAGTCAAGAGCATAAGTCAATGAGAATAGTATGAATACTATGATGGGTCTAAGCTGACGCCACCTGTGGTATAGCAATTATATAGGCCACACCGGTACCAGCTGGAGACACTGGGGGGTTCCCTCCGGGGTGTAAGGCCGGTAGGGGTAGAGGAATGTTCGGGTACAAAGTCTGGGTCAATGAGGAATAACGAGGCTCCAGATACAGGAGCCGGTGCATGTACTCCCTTGATCAGCAGACAAAGCAACATTTGTAATCCAGTATGCTCGACAGCATGGACGACAGCTAGCCAGCCTCTTCCTAGAGGCGGGCCCGAGTGATGATCCTCACGGGGGTAAATCCCAAACGACAGTGGAATCGACGGTACTCTTCTCCAGTGGTCACGGTCCCAAAGCAATATAATCCAACCAGAAATGGTTCTGCAATCGCCGGTGTAGGTTCTCCTGTGTACATATCCAACGGTTCTCGCCTAGGACTCCTCGGGTGTGGGCACGGATTTAGGCCGCACAGCCTGGATAAGTGCACTAGCTAAATACACGACGAACCGGTGGTAATGCTGGTCACTGAAGAACTGTAGCCGCACGATACACTATAAATGATCGACTATTACTTCACATTAGATTAAGTCAAACTCAACGTTACTGCGTTAAACCCTGACACTTTAGCATTCTATTCGCACGCGGTTCTCAATGCTCTATTTAGCTGCAAGGTTGCTCACTTCACTGCACGTTGTATGCGTGGTGAAGGCTTGGACACTGAACTTGAACCACTGCTGTTTTACACCTGCGCCGTATTTATACGTAAGGTGAATATCTAGTGCCAACCTCAGTTCTGTCTCGTATTACTGCGCAGACTCTGGGCATGTAGCGACATGCCCGGAGTTGCCTTTGAACTTGCCGTTGGGGGCTTGGTCGTTGGCGCCTGGGGTCGCTGTCCAATAGGAGAGCGAATATTACTCTGGTTTGTACACAGGTAAAGGGATATTCCGTGTATATATACAAATAATATACAAGGGATATCAAACGATATACAATTATTATACAAGGGATATCAAACAATAAATATATATATTCGGTTTAATCTGACCCTTTGTAACACAAGCCATCGTCATTCTGCCGCGAACAGCCCGCTCCCCGATCACTCCTCTCCCCATCACCAACGGAAGAGGGGCTCTGATCGTTTTCCTTTGGCTGCGGGCCGCGAACCTTCTTTAAAGCGCATGTGGACCCACGTTTCGCTTCTCATGGGGACAGGGGCTGACACCCAGTTGATGGCTGAGCCTGGGTCTGTCCGTGAGAATGTTGTGCTGTCACGTGGCTCCCGCGCCACACGTTGTGTGATTGGTGAGCCTGGTGTTACGGCTGCCACTATTTACAGTGGTCAGCAGGGGGACTCGAGGCCTCTTCGTTTGAATGCTCAGCACGGGTTACCCCGACCTCGCCTTCGCCAGGCGGGGTATCACGTTGATGCCTCCCACTCCCGCGAGATCGGCAGTGGTCTGCAAAGAAGAGGCGCGCGTGATTTGGGTGGTAGCAATATCACTGCAGGGCTACGGTGTGTAGGAACCCATGGGGTCCTCACGCCTTGCATGTCTGGCTGTAGAACAACTCCTCAGCATGCGCTAGAGGGGTGTTCAGGGGGGGAGCGTGTGTCAACCAGTTTGATGGCAGCTTCTCCCGTATCAAACCGGCCCTTTCTGTCGGGGTCCCCCCTTGGGTGCGACCGCACTGTCCGCTTTGGTTCAGAGGCTACGCACAGCGGGAGGGACCGGGCCACCTATCTACTGTTCCTTGCGGCCCAGCGTCAGTTGACGGCGGGTGCGCTCTGGGATTATTATCACATATGGCGACAAGAATGCCGTTTGGTGGGGTGGATGGAGAGAACGTTGAGGCTGGGGCTTGTTTTGCAGTTCACACAACCCCACCCTCCGTTCTCAGGTTTGGTGCAGACCCTATTATCAGGGTCAGCAGCAGTGACAGCTCTGGCCGAAGAGATCCAATCTCTGTTGGCGAAGCGGGCCGTAGTCGTGGTCCCGAGAGAGGACACGATGTCAGGCATCTACCCCCGTTATTTTCTGGTGCCCAAAAAAACGGGGGGGGGTCAGACCTATAATGGATCTGTCCGCGTTCAATCGTCTGATTGTGGCGAGACCATTCAGAATGTTGACCGTCAAACATCTGCTACTTGCTGTCAGAGTGGGAGACTGGTTCACCTCCATAGACCTGAAGGATGCGTATTTTCACATCCCGATTTTCCCTCCTCACAGGAAGTTCCTACGGTTCCTGTTTCAGGGTGTAGCGTACGAATACCAGAGGTTGCCGTTCGGCTATTCTCTGGCTCCCCGCACATTCACCAAGTGCGTAGAGACTGCGCTGGAGCCTCTACGTCATCAGGGAATACGAATTCTATTCTATCTCGACGACATTCTGCTCCTCAGCCGGTCGGAGGAGGTCGCCAGGTCTCATACCAGGCTGGTGGTGGAATTCCTTACCAAGCTGGGTTTTGCTGTGAACTGGAAGAAGAGTACGCCTCTTCCCAGTCAACAGGTGGAGTACTTGGGCTTGACATTGAGGTCGAGGCCCATGATTGTAACCCTCTCGGAGCAACGAAGGGTGTCTATCCTCCACGCGCTCGGGGGTTTCCGTCCTGGGAAGACGGTCGCGGCGCTGCAAGTGATGCGCCTGCTCGGTATGATGGCATCTGCTCACGCGGTGGTCCCTCTTGGCCTCCTCTTCATGAGGAGGATACAGAGGTGGTTCTCCAGTATGAGAATAGACTCGGTGAGGGACAAACGGAAAAGGTTGACGGTTCCTTTGTCGATATGGGGGGATCTCGCCCATTGGAGGAGGCCTGGTATCCTCACCAATGGGGTCCCCATGGGCAGCAGAGGCTCACACGTCACGGTCTTCACCGACGCTTCCCTCACGGGTTGGGGAGGGACGTGTCGGACCAACGCAGTGGGGGGCAGCTGGACGATCCATGCTGCCCGGTCTACCCTGCACATCAATGTGTTGGAATTGAGGGCGGTCCTCCTGGTCCTCAGACGGTTCGCCCACCTGGTGGTAGGCGAGCATGTTCTGGTCAGAACGGACAGTATGACGGCAGCGGCGTATATCAACAGGTAGGGTGGAACACGATCCATCCGCCTGCACCGGGCAGCGGTCGAACTCTGGCTATGGGCAGCTCTAAACAGGCTGCGCAGTCTGAGGGTGCTCCACATCCCTGGCAAGGAGAATGTGGCCGCGGATATGATGTCTCAGGGCGGTCCTCGTGCCGGCGAGTGGGAACTGCGCCACAATATAGTAAGGCAGATCTGGGATCGCTTCGGGGAAGCTTCAGTGGATCTGTTTGCGAGCAGACAATCTCACAAGTGCCCCTTGTGGTTCTCGGTCAGTCGGGCAGATCATCCCCCCTTGGGGGTGGATGCCTTCTCAATGTTTCCATGGCCGCCCGGCCTTCTGTACGCCTTTCCCCCTATACATCTGTTGAGTCAGTTGTTGGAGCGGATACGGAGGGAACGCAGGACCGTGATCCTGGTCGCGCCGGACCGGGGCACAGCGGTGTGGTTCCCGGTCCTGATCCAGCTACTGGTAGCCCCGCCGTGGCCTATTCCTTGGTCGGCGGGGGCCCTCTCTCAAGCACACGGTCGCTAGAGAGAGAAGCAGGATACGGCATGTGTCAGTTTATGCAAAACACGCCCCTTTTAGTTTGATTGATTGTAGCCACGCCTTCTGATTGGTCGAGAGGTTTAAGGGGGCGGGACTTAGGTGTATGTCATACCTTATAAGGGCATATATCAAAGTTTGATGGATTGTAGCCACGCCCCCTTTTTAGATGATTTATGACCCCCTAGGGCAGGGGTGGCCAACCCGCGGCTCGCGAGCCGCATGCGGCTCTTTGCCCGTCAATGTGCGGCTCTTCCATCCATAAAAAAAAATAAAAAAAAATAATTTTTTTTTTTTTTTTTTTTTTTTTTTATTTTTATTTTTTTTATGTCACTCATTCCATAAGGACGTAGAATAAACATTTACAATTTTTTTTTAAATGGTCCATTTGCATGTTCTTGGTATCTGAATCTAGGGACATATATGGATCAGTGTCAGAAATAGTGTGTCTGTTACTAGGCTTGAGTAAATTGTAATGAACCAAAGGAGAATATCAATTCAATTTAAAAAAAAATATATCTTTGACTGTAAATAACACCATGCTAAAATTGACCAGACCTGAAAAATCTAAGCAAATGAATAAAGGGAAGATGATTAAACAGAAGGTTTTGTAGATACAGTACTGAATTCTGCCATCTTTTTTATAATGTAAATTTCTCCACCATTTTTCATCATATTGCAACACCGTTTTTTGCAAGACGTTCACAGAAAGGTAGAGAAACTAACTGCGTTCTGTTTTATGGCAATAACGTTCAGGTTTGTGGGAGATAATCCCAAAAAATAAGAGAAATTAAAAAGTAAATCCAGAAGTCAGATGATTGACAGGGGCTGGTGTGAGCTGGGTAGGGTAGTTTTTTCGAAATTTGAAAGCCCTGAGTCTCTTCCTTCAAAAGACTACACTCACTTTTGGCTGTGCCACTTCCTCCTGTCAATATGCGCCGGTTTCCGACTCAATGCCCTGAGATTTCTATAATCTTATATTTCACTAATAACAGTTCAAATAATTGGTAAACAAACATAATGCTGAAAATATACACTTTTACTGTATATCTCGGGCTTAAGAGGTTAACCCTGTGAGGCCCAAATTAAAAAGAAATTAGCAACTTCAGAGGCCAGAGGGTGGGACATATAAACACATTTACTATCAAATAGCATTGTGAGGCTGAACAACAGGACCAATTGACTATACATGTGCTTAAAGGGGAACTATCTTATAAATGGCTTTTTTCAGTGTTTACCATTGTTTCTTAGCTATGTGGACTTATATTAATAGGATATATGTCTCTAATTCTCATATTGGCGAATTCTTCCAATTCTCCTCTCACAATATTCACCCTCACTGAACTGAGTCATCTGAAAATGTGCATATCTGTGATGTCAGAGATTTCTCAGCTGCATAATAATGTGGCAGTTGATGTGGCAGTTGGCACCAGGCCACACAGTGGTTGGAGCCCAGCCTCAAAACGGCTTAAGATCTTAAGGTAGAAAAATGCGGTTTTTAGTACTTGATTAGAAATACAAAACAATGCATTTTTTTTGAAAAATACCTAGGTGTTCCATAGACTCACAGGAATTGTGTAAAAGTGCCCAAATAGTGAAAGAAATAGTAAAATAGTTCCCCTTTAACATTTTTTAAATAAACATTATTTTTTTAAATGGCTAAAAGTGATTTTGTAATTTTGAAACCGTGGGTCTCACAGGGTACTTTTAACCCTGTGAGGCCCAAATAAAAAAGACATTAGCAACTTCAGAGGCCAGAGGGTGAGACCTATAAACACATGAAGGGTGCCGTGACTGAAAAAAAAGGTTGAGAAACGCTGGTATATGGTGTGGCTCTTTGTGGTACCACAGTAATTTTTTTGTGGCTCTTAGTCTCTGACTGGTTGGCCACCCCTGCCCTAGGGCTTCTCTGCTTGGTCGAGGATGTAAGGAGGCGGGACATCCGGTTTTGAGGGAGGGACATCCGGTTTCGGAAGGGGAGGGCCACCTGGTTACGGAAGGGGAGGAGTTTTCAGAATTTTTTAAAAATAAAAGTTTTAAAGTCCTTCAAAATAAAAGATTCAAATTTTTTTTTTTAGATTCAAAAGTTTTTTTTTATTTTCAGATTGTATGTATTCCAAGGTTTTCAGAATATGTATTTCTGTATTCCAAAAGTCTTAAGAATATATCCTCACAATATGTTTTATGTGTATCTTCACAATATGTATTTCCAAGGTTTTTCAGAAAAATACAATATCTTCACAATATGTTTTATGTGTATCTTCAAAATATAGTTTCACAACAATCTTAAGAATAAATGTGTGTGGTTTAAGTTACACAATTAAGAATATAGTTTTACAAGGTTGAATACGTTTTGTGTATTCCAGAGTCTTAAGAATTTGTGTATTCCAAATGCTAAATGTAAAATACAATGTGTGTTTTCTTCAGAAAGTGCATTTATTTCAAATGTGTGTGTGTTTTCTTAATGCCAAAAGCCAAATGTAAAATACATTTTGTGTATGAATCTATTATTCTTCAGAAAGTGCATTTATTTCAAATGGTGAGTGTGTATTTCTTAAGAAAGTGCATTTTCTTCCAAGTGATGTATGTATCTTAAGAATACCCTCTCTCTGTCTGTTTGCTGTTGGTGTGTAGAAAGAATTCTCCCCTGCTCTGTGTGTCTCCACACTGTAGGTTGTCTCCTCTCTCAAATGTCTCTCAGTAGACTGAAATGAAAAGCTGCAGGATCTCTGAAAATTCTGATAGTGACAGCCCCCCGTAGATGTCATAGGAGGCGGGAGAATGACTAGGGCCAATGAGATGACTCAAAACCATCTGCCAAAAGCAGATTTATGACTCTGCGACTTCCCGTTTCTGTAGAAAAAACGGCCCCCAAGGTGTGGGTGTGTGTCTGTGTGTGTTTTCTTAATGCCAAATGCCAAATGTAAAATACAATTTCTGCATTCCAAATTACAAATGTATGTGTATAATGTGTTTAAGCAAAAGTCTAAATAAAAGAAAATACTTTTGAATCTAAAAAAAAAATAGTGATAACTTGTAACCACAATAAGTATGTATGTATGTATGTATGTATGTATGTATGTATGTATGTATGTATGTATGTATGTATGTATGTATGTATGTATGTATGTATGTATGTATGTATGTATGTATGTATGTATGTATGTATGTATGTATGTATGTATGTATGTATGTATGTATGTATGTATGTATGTATGTATGTCTATATTTTAGTTTCTTGGATAAAGACATAATCTTTATACACTTGTGTTTAAGCAAAAAGAAAATTACAAATGTATCCCTTTAATGCTCTTTGGGTGCCAAAGTGCACCATTTCATTAGCATGCATGGGTCTAGGGTTTGAATATTATCCTTAATACGGTCCTGTGAAGTGTTTTTATTTAAAATAGATTCTTAAAATTTTTTGCATTACAGTGTTTTGTATTATTCACATTCATTATTACACATATATTACACGATATATGATAGCTTAAAGAGTTGGGCTGAAAATATAAAGTACAGAAAAGATCTGTGTGACAGTGAGGCTATGTCTCTGTTCGGGGGTGCGAACAGGCCCCTTCTTAGGTGCTAAAACACAGCATGGGGGGCGTGAAGATTAGGGGACATGTAAACTCAACACACATTTACAGTCATCATTCAAATGGTTTATATCTTTGTAACATGTACAAGTAATGTATTGTACAACATTATACTCATAGCATATTTTTAGTTCACACAATGTTCACCTGTTTTCACACATATTTTAAAAGATTTCCCCATAAACATGCATTTGTCCTAATAAACTAACCTACACTTTGATGAATATTGTTACACCGCTGACAGAGATGTATTATAATTATAATTTGGATAAAAACGTCAGCTAATTGACTAAATGTAAATGTTGTAATACCAACTATTTGACAGTTTGGGACACGGTGGTGATTCTTATTTTCTTATTTCGTAAGACTAAAACTAAAATTAAGAGGTTACATGCCATAGAAAGACTCTAGTCTTGTTTACATCAGAGTCCCCCATTCTCTAATTCTAATTCTTAATGTTACATCCAGACATTTAAGACATACCAGATTACAAATACAGCACTGTTTGTGATAACTTGTAAGGGTCTATCTGTCCAAGCTGTTTTAACTGTTTCAATAGGGTATTTCAACCATCTTTAATTAAGACTTATTTTGGATATAGATCACCTCAAGGCCTGAATGTCCATACACTGTAGCAATGGTAAGCCTGCATTTTAGGTCAACTTCCCCTTACCAACATGCACATCTAACCCCCATTTAATGTCACAGTACCCTGAAATAGCACAGAGTGTGGGGAAAAGGCCTTTTTCAAAATAAAAAACTTTGAAACTGTACACCATTCACCGCCCTAGCTGATTTTAAAGTTCCAAATTAAGGACATTTAAAGAATGAGAGGGGCTAATGTCCCTGCATCATTGCATAACGTGGTGATATATTTTATATTTATGGCCTGACCATCTCCCCCATACCAACATCCTGCAGTTCATTAACTTCCTTCCTCTTTTTTACCCCAATGTTTTTTGTATTATTCACATTAATTATTACACATATATTACACTATATATAGCTTAGAGTTGGGCCGAAAATATAAAGTGCTGTAAATATCTGTCTTTTTGAGGATCTGGGTGTGAACAGGGCGCCTGTTAGGTGTCAAAACGCTGCAAGGGGGTGTGAAAGTTTAGGGAACAAACAACCTCTGTATATTTGCTTGTAATACTCTGCATTTTACTCTAAACAAAACTAATAAAGTCTGTATTACAGCTAACTCTTTAAGTTTCAATAGTTTGGATTTAATACATAATTCGTTGGTATGTTCTCTTGAATCTACATTGTGAACTATTCTTACTGCTCTCTTCTGTAATATAAATAAGGGCTTTATGTTGCTTTCATACGTGTTACCCCACACTTCCACACAGTAACTCAAATATGGTAGGATGAGTGAACAATATAATATTCGCATAGAATTATAATCAAGCACATTCTTTGCCTTGTTCAAAACAAAACACTCTCGGCTACCTTATTTTTTATGTACATTATATGAGGTTTCCATGTCATTTTCTCATCCAACATAACACCCAGCATTTTTTAACTCAGATACTCTTTCAATATTAACTTTGTCAATACATAATGCAACATTGTCCTTCTTTCGATTAGTAAATATCATACATTTCGTTTTTTCCAAATTTAGGGATAGCTTATTGTTATTAAACCATATCTTAAGTTTACACATTTCATTTACAATGTAATCTGCTAATTTTTTAAGGTATTTTCCTGAACTGAAGAAATTTGTATCGACAGCAAATAAAACAAATTGCAATATGTTTGACACTACACATATATCATTAATATATAAAATAAAAAGTATGGGCCCCAGGACCGAACCTCGAGGGTCACCACATTCAATATTCATACATTCAGATGTGTAACCAGAGAGTTGTACATATTGTTGTCTATTTTCAAGATAGCTACTTAACCAGTTCAACGCCACCCCTCTCACACCGTATGTTTGTAATTTAGAAATTAAAATGTGATGATCAATCGTATCAAATGCTTTTTTTTAAGTCAATAAACACCCCTATTGTGTAATTCCTTTCATCTACGGTTGTGGTTATTTCTTCATATATATTCATTAAGGCTAAGGCTGTTGATCGATATGCCCTGAATCCATACTGACTATCACTCAGTAGGTTATTCTTTTCAATAAAACTATCTAAGAATCTTGAATCAAGAATCTTGGAAAATTGTGAAAACAAAGACAATGGTCTGTAGTTGATAAAGATGTTTTTGTCCCCTGATTTAAATAGAGGAATAATGTAGTGAATTAATAGAATTTTCCCACAGAGATGAGGTTTATCTTATCTAAGTGTGCTACTGTTTAATAGTGTATAGGGACATAGTGTGTAATAGTGTAATAGTGTATAGGGACATAGTGTGTAATACTGCAATAGTTTAATACATTATTTTGTTTCCTCAAACAGACATGTTCATGTAACTTGCATCAATCCGATCATACTTATTATAATCTATACCCTTAATTTCAGTCACCTTTCAGCCAACTGAGTTGAAGATTTGTAGCTTGGTCCAGAGTTTTTTTTTTTTACCTACCAGATAATCTGTAGCAGGCTAAATGTGAATAAAACACATTGAAAGCCAGGTCAAGAGGCTAAAAGTGAGGTTAGGTTTCTTTTTCAGAAACAAATCGTGCTTTTTTTCTTTGAATGTCAAGGATAAACATAAATTATAGACATCTAAAATCATGAAACAGGTCGATTTTTAGTAGATTTAATCAATAGTCAGAAGGATAATGCTATTTTAGTCAAGGGTTGAGATATATCACCCCCATGACACATCCCTATTTTGTAAGACAAGCAGTTTGATGTTGTAATTTCAGTGATTAGGCTCGTTTGCCTGTATACATTTTTTATCAATCTGCTTTTTGTGTATTTTTTTTTAGGTGTTTGGTTATGTTTATCTGTCATTTTGACCAGGTCTAGCTAAAAGAGGGGATTTATTATGACTAAGGTTTACCAATTGTCATGCATGAATTTCAACTCTAACGTGTTACATAAGTAAAACAGACTATTTGCAAACAACATTGTTCTAAACAGTGTATCTACTATAGACAGTTTGTATTTATATTTTAGCTAAATGTAAAAAACATGAGAACATAATCCTAGTGAATTCTGAATTTGTTGTTTATTGGTTGAATGTCAAGGATAAACATAAATTATAAATATCTAAAACCATGAAACTGACCGATACACTTAAAACAGACATGTCAACATAGTTTTTTTTACCTGTTTGCATAATGATGAGGTAAAAAAACAAAGTGCTTCAATACAAATGTATTTTTTAGAAGTTTAGTAATATCAAGCCCCAAATGTATTTTTTATTCTTATTTCATTGTATAGTGAATCCAGGGGTATAGTGGATCGATTATATTTTGTTTTTATAATATTTTATAATATCAAAACATGTCTTATGTTCTATAAAATGTTCTTATATATCTACATGTCAGAATGATGTAAAAAGAGTTCTACTAATATATTTCACTTAAAAAACGTACAGAAAGATACATTTCCGACCCCCGGAGCCCTGTCAGAGTGTTTACAGGTTCAGTACAGTATACCACGTGCAAATCCCATATGGTCTAGCGGTAAGGATGCCCTGCTTTCATCAGGGAGGCGCGGGTTCGACTCCTGCTATGGGAATAACACTTTTTTTCTATACATAGCGTGTGGTATGCTTTATTGTAACTGTTTGACTGTTTTTAGTGCAACACTACTGTCACCAACATCTAAGAAGGATCTGAGATGCATTTAAGTCCTATCGATAGGTTTTTCCATACCATTGCAAGGATATGTATGACTGTGCTACATTCATTTATTTTTAAATTTGGTGGACTTTATGGTATTTTATGGTTTATTTATGATTGTGATACTTCTTATTGAATTGTTTAAAGAATATGTGTTTAACCCAAGGGGTGATTAATGTATTGTTGGACCTTACAAATATGATTCGATCCCAACAAGTGGTGACATTTCGAAGTCTTAAATGGATCACATTCACATAGCTGAATATAGTTGCACAACTGGATAATATTTGTATTATTACTAGGATGAACTTAAAATCATTCAAAGCAATTATTACATAACAATTATTACAATGAAACGCAGTTGTGTATATTATATTTTTTTTTATTAAAGAATATTACAAATCATACTGCAACCTTTTTTATCAATAATATAAGCGTGCATAACATCAATAATGTGATTAATATCTAAAGTTTCTAAACACTTATGATTTTTCAGTTTAAAAGCCGTAACATCCACTATTACGGTGTATAAACATAACAGGTGTGCTCTGTTAAAATGACCATTCATATGATCTAAAATAGTAACTAAACCATTTTCAGATAGAAGACTTTCATCCTCTGAGAGTGTCTCTATCATATATTGCCAATTATTTAACAAGCCTTTCTCTCTCACCAGCTTCAACATATTTTCAAAAAGCCTTAAGCGCAGGCTATTGACATTCCCGGTTACCCTTCGATGTACAATTGTCCTGACAGCTCCGCGGCTGTCACTAAGGCTTTAAGAGTAGCTACTTTGATTGGGAAGTGGAAGGTTTTTCTTCTAGTAGGACACAGTCTCTTAACCGTACCCCCGGTTGGGGATGGCAGTCCTGATGCTATGTTGGTTACATCAACGAGAGGTATTTCTTTCGGGTCAGGGTGGAATACATCAGATTCTGATGTAGGAGGGGTGTGCCAGGGGCTATTAGGAGGGACATCCATATGCCTGACGGGGTTTGGCGGTGATGAATCCGGCGACGAAGTCTCCCAAGGACCCGTGTACCAGGGGCTATTAGGATTCGTACACCTGACGGGGTTTGACGGTGGTGAATCCGGCGATGAAGTCTCCCAAATTGTTGAAAGAGGGCTGTAACTAGTCCTAAAGCTGTCTAGGAGGCTTAGCAATGAAGGAGTTTTAGTTGAACCATACAGGGGTACGGGTAATGTCTCAACTTCCTCTTCTGGAGCGTATAGTGGAGACAGGCTATCTAGTGTATCCGAGGCATGCTTAGAAGGATCAGCCTCATACCAAGCAAAGGTTGATCGCGTTGAAGGAGGGTCCATGAATCTATAACCGCCAGCGGGTAGTGTCTCCACATCGTCAGGCGTGTTTAGTGGAGACAGGCTATCTAATGTATCCAATGCAGAGTTAACAGGATCAGCCTCATGTGCCACATACAAAGCCATGATTGCTATCTAAAAGTACAAAATGCACTGTAAGTCTTTTTAAAGGAGGATTTAGGGTTGACACGCCCCCTCCGGCGCCCCCTCGATGGGTCAATCGTACTCCAGGTCCCCTGATTCGCTCGGTAAGAGCCTTCTCGCCTCGAACACCTCTTGAAGGACCTCCCCGCATGTCTGGAGACATTGCAGCCATTTGGTTACCGGAAGTGAGAAGATGAAATGCTCAAGAGTTGAATTATACCGCCTGGAGATGGCTAGATCAGGCTCTACATCAAGTGTCAGAGTACTTTTTATAGATATCCTACCCTCGTAATGCACATACCCGTACCGTAGCCGGCTATGGCCTATTAACAGCGTGATTAGCTGTCCATCCTTAAGCGTTCTACCCATCAGTCCATCCATAGACTTAAAAGAAGCCTTTTTCATTTCCCAAAATTCCGTCTCCTTTAGATACATCTCAGGCCTGCTTGCAACGCCCTGGAAATCCTCCACGGTCATCTTGTAGAACAGGATTCTCTCAGCTCTAGCATCGTATTCAAATCCTAGGATACCACCGACGACCGGGCATAGTTCGTTATAGATCTCTCTACCATATCTGCAAGGTGCAAGTAACATGGTTTTAATCCTGGTAGCTCTGTCCGTAACATGACTAACCGTTGTAGCTAGACTGCTCGCCATTTTATTTTTTAGGGTCTCTCTAAGAGGTAACTCTCTAAATATATAGGTTTCTATCCTCCACATCTATAGCGTCATACAGACCCGTCCGCAGCTACGCCCCCACCCCCATACAGAAATACATCCACACAATCTTTTTGACAGTCGCAGTCTTTGACAGAAACTTTGAAGTATCAGCTGTTGTTTAAAGTACCAGGATCGTAGCATAGGAAATGGGGAATTTCTTCAGTAGGACTACCAGCTGTATTACGACCTCTATAAACTATGATATCGCATTGCTTTTAAAGCATGCTATAGCTAATAAAGTCAACGATGCCCACTTGTACACTGTAACCGGGAATGTCAATAGCCTGCGCTTAAGGCTTTTTGAAAATATGTTGAAGCTGGTGAGAGAGAAAGGCTTGTTAAATAATTGGCAATATATGATAGAGACACTCTCAGAAGATGAAAGTCTTCTATCTGAAAACGGTTTAGTTACTATTTTAGATCATATGAATGGTCATTTTAACAGAGCACACCTGTTATGTTTATACACCGTAATAGTGGATGTTACGGCTTTTAAACTGAAAAATCATAAGTGTTTAGAAACTTTAGATATTAATCACATTATTGATGTTATGCACGCTTATATTATTGATAAAAAAGGTTGCAGTATGATTTGTAATATTCTTTAATAAAAAAATATATAATATACACAACTGCGTTTCATTGTAATAATTGTTATGTAATAATTGTTTTGAATGATTTTAAGTTCATCCTAGTAATAATACAAATATTATCCAGTTGTGCAACTATATTCAGCTATGTGAATGTGATCCCTTTAAGACTTCAAAATGTCACCACTTGTTGGGATCGAATCATATTTGTAAGGTCCAACAATACATTAATCACCCCTTGGGTTAAACACATATTCTTTAAACAATTCAATAAGAAGTATCACAATCATAAATAAACCATAAAATACCATAAAGTCCACCAAATTTAAAAATAAATGAATGTAGCACAGTCATACATATCCTTGCAATGGTATGGAAAAACCTATCGATAGGACTTAAATGCATCTCAGATCCTTCTTAGATGTTGGTGACAGTAGTGTTGCACTAAAAACAGTCAAACAGTTACAATAAAGCATACCAACACATTTGCTATGTATAGAACAAAGGTGTTATTCCCATAGCAGGAGTCGAACCCGCGCCTCCCTGATGAAAGCAGGGCATCCTTACCGCTAGACCATATGGGATTTGCATGTGGTATACTGTACTGAACCTGTATACACTCTGACAGGGCTCCGGGGGTCGGAAATGTATCTTTCTGTACAAGTTTTTTAAGTGAAATATATTAGTAGAACTCTTTTTACATCATTCTGACATGTAGATATATAAGAACATTTTATAGAACATAAGACATGTTTTGATATTATAAAATATTATAAAAACAAAATATAATCGATCCACTATACCCCTGGATTCACTATACAATGAAATAAGAATAAAAATAAGACATGTCGACCATGTAGCTATCAACCAGGCCAACACTGAAACAATATGAATTGTTTTTGCTACACCTTACATTTCGCAGAGTACATTTCACAGAGTAAATTTGACTCAAACAGAGTATATTTGGATAATTGAATGTGAATGATACATTCCTATCTCTAACTTCACAAGTCTGTTCAGGGTTAATGATGTTACTGAATGTATCCAGGATACATTCCTATCTGTGAACATTATAATCACGGTAAAACCAAACATTGTATTATTTTCATGGTTATAATGTATAAAATGCATCTTTGTATTAAGATATTTCATGCTAAATAGTTCTTAAAATGAATTTCCTTCAATCATCGGGACAAGGAGCACACAACCTCGCCGGTAATACAGTGCATTTAGCTTTTTTCTGCAAAATTATGAATTATAATATTGTATCAACAACTCTAATAACGGCTTTATGTTACTTTCATAGATGTTAGCCATACTATACACTAACTATGATGAGTGAGTTAAAATGTATTTGCCTTAGAATTATCATCTTTGTGTTGATTGAATATTTCATGCTGTGTGTAGGATTTAATGCAGATCCATAATATTGAGAGCATAAATATTTAGTGTGGCTAAAAAACTAGACACTGCAAAGTAATTCAGCAATGAGTTGTATAATGTAGCTTAGATCAGGTTTAAAGAAAATACATTTGGGGCTTGATATTACTAAACTTCTAAAAAATACATTTGTATTGAAGCACTTTGTTTTTTTACCTCATCATTATGCAAACAGGTAAAAAAAACTATGTTGACATGTCTGTTTTAAGTGTATCGGTCAGTTTCATGGTTTTAGATGTTTATAATTTATGTTTATCCTTGACATTCAACCAATAAACAACAAATTCAGAATTCACTAGGATTATGTTCTCATGTTTTTTACATTTAGCTAAAATATAAATACAAACTGTCTATAGTATATACACTGTTTAGAACAATGTTGTTTGCAAATAGTCTGTTTTACTTATGTAACACGTTAGAGTTGAAATTCATGCATGACAATTGGTAAACCTTAGTCATCATAAATCCCCTCTTTTAGCTAGACCTGGTCAAAATGACAGATAAACATAACCAAACACCTAAAAAAAATACACAAAAAGCAGATTGATAAAAAATGTATACAGGCAAACGAGCCTAATCACTGAAATTACAACACCAAACTGCTTGTCTTACAAAATAGGGATGTGTCATGGGGGTGATATATCTCAACCCTTGACTAAAATAGCATTATCCTTCTGACTATTGATTAAATCTACTAAAAATCGACCTGTTTCATGATTTTAGATGTCTATAATTTATGTTTATCCTTGACATTCAAAGAAAAAAAGCACGATTTGTTTCTGAAAAAGAAACCTAACCTCACTTTTAGCCTCTTGACCTGGCTTTCAATGTGTTTTATTCACATTTAGCCTGCTACAGATGATCTGGTAGGTAAAAAAAAAAAAACTCTGGACCAAGCTACAAATCTTCAACTCAGTTGGCTGAAAGGTGATTTAATTAAGGGTATAGATTATAATAAGTATGATCGGATTGATGCAAGTTACATGAACATGTCTGTTTGAGGAAACAAAATAATGTATTAAACTATTGCAGTATTACACACTATGTCCCTATACACTATTACACTATTACACACTATGTCCCTATACACTATTAAACAGTAGCACACTTAGATAAGATAAACCTCATCCCTGTGGGAAAATTCTATTAATTCACTACCTTATTCCTTTATTTAAATCAGGGGACAAAAACATCTTTATCAACTACAGACCATTGTCTTTGTTTTCACAATTTTCCAAGATTCTTGATTCAAGATTCTTAGATAGTTTTATTGAAAAGAATAACCTACTGAGTGATAGTCAGTATGGATTCAGGGCATATCGATCAACAGCCTTAGCCTTAATGAATATATATGAAGAAATAACCACAACCGTAGTTGAAAGGAATTACACAATAGGGGTGTTTATTGACTTAAAAAAAAGCATTTGATACGATTGATCATCACATTTTAATTTCTAAATTACAAACATACGGTGTGAGAGGGGTGGCGTTGAACTGGTTAAGTAGCTATCTTGAAAATAGACAACAATATGTACAACTCTCTGGCAGTGGTTACACATCTGAATGTATGAATATTGAATGTGGTGACCCTCGAGGTTCGGTCCTGGGGCCCATACTTTTTATTTTATATATTAATGATATATGTGTAGTGTCAAACATATTGCAATTTGTTTTATTTGCTGTCGATAGAAATTTCTTCAGTTCAGGAAAATACCTTAAAAAATTAGCAGATTACATTGTAAATGAAATGTGTAAACTTAAGATATGGTTTAATAACAATAAGCTATCCCTAAATTTGGAAAAAACGAAATGTATGATATTTACTAATCGAAAGAAGGACAATGTTGCATTATGTATTGACAAAGTTAATATTGAAAGAGTATCTGAGTTAAAAAATGCTGGGTGTTATGTTGGATGAGAAAATGACATGGAAACCTCATATAATGTACATAAAAAATAAGGTAGCCGAGAGTGTTTTGTTTTGAACAAGGCAAAGAATGTGCTTGATTATAATTCTATGCGAATATTATATTGTTCACTCAAGTGAATATCAGGAAGGCAGCAGGACCGGACGGCATCCCCGGCCGCGTCCTAAAAGTCTGTGCCGACCAACTGGCCCCGGTATTCACTGACATCTTCAACCTGTCCTTGGAACAGGCTGTCATCCCCACCTGTCTGAAGAAGTCCACCATCATCCCTGTACCCAAAATATCTATGCCCGCTTGCCTCAACGACTACCGCCCTGTAGCCCTCACCTCCATAGCCATGAAGTGCTTTGAGAAGCTAGTGAAGGGCTACATCTGTTCCTCCCTCCCCATCAACCTGGACCCTCTGCAATTTGCATATCGCCCCAACAGGTCCACGGAGGACGCCATAGCCCATGTGCTGCACACAGCAGCATCACACCTGGACAAGAGGCAGGGGAACTATGTGAGAATGCTGTCATCGACTACAGCTCAGCATTCAATACCATAGTCCCCTCCAAACTCATAGCCAAGCTCAGGGACCTGGGCTTGAACTATGACCTCTGCCAGTGGGTCTTGGACTTCCTGACGGGCAGACCCCAGGTGGTAAGAGCCGGCAACTGCACCTCCTCATCCATCACGCTCAACATAGGGGCCCCCCAGGGCTGTGTTCTGAGCCCCCTCCTCTACTCCCTGTACACACATGACTGCATAGCACAGCGGAACAACAACACCATCATCAAATTTGCTGATGACACAGTAGTGGTGGGCCTGATCTCTGCCAACGACGAAAGGGCCTACCTGGAAGAGGTAGAGAACCTGTCACAGTGGTGTCAGGAGAACTGCCTCTCCCTGAACGTCAGCAAAACAAAAGAGATGATTGTGGACTTCAGGATGTCGGGGGTCAAGGACTACAGCCCCCTCAGCATCGACGGGGCACCGGTTGAGAGAGTGAACAGTTTCAAGTACCTCGGAGCCCACATATCCAAGGGCTTGACATGTACCACACACATTGACAGTGTTGTGAAGAAGGCACGACAACGCCTCTACTTCCTCAGGCGCCTAAGGAAGTTCCAAGTCAGTCAGAAGATCCTTAGGAACTTCTACTCATGTACAATAGAGAGCATCCTGACCGGCAACATCACCTCCTGGTTTGGGAATAGCACTGCACAAGACCGTAGCAGACTACAAAGAGTGACACGTTCAGCCGAACGCACAATTGGAGGGGGGCTTCCCACCCTCCAGAACATTTACAACAAGCGGTGCAAGGGGAAGGCTAAGAGAATTATTAAGGACTCGAGCCACCCGAACAACTGCCTCTTTGAACTGCTGCGGTCAGGCAAGCGATACCGGAGTCTTAAGGCGAGCACAGAAAGACTCAGAAGAAGCTTCTATCCCCAGGCCATCAGGCTGCTAAACGAACAATAATCACTATGCAACAACCATCAAATGCACACAGCACACACACCCACACACACACACTCACTCAAACAAACAACACACTGCAGCACCCACTCTCCACACTTTAGATCACACAAACACACTTACACTTTATATTTATTGATAAAGGATTTGCACTACAACTCGTACACCTACTGTGAATTGTACCTAAATTGCACCTCGTCCCATTTCTCCATTTCTGCCTTGCACTATATAGTATTGTATATTAGTACACTGCACAGTATTGTATATTGTATGGTAACTACGTCTATTCTGCATCGAACATTGTACATATGTCTAAACTGAACACTGTGACCTCATTTTTTTTACTTCTAATTTTACTATGTTATTTTATTTCATACTTATCTTGTCTTGCACAGTCTCTGGAGCGCAACAGTAAGAAGCATTTTGTATAAAAGTATTCTGTACTTCTGTATGACAACTATTAAAGAAACTTGAAACTTGAACTTGAACTTGAACTCCTACCATATTTGAGTTACTGTGTGGAAGTGTGGGGTAACACGTATGAAAGCAACATAAAGCCCTTATTTATATTACAGAAGAGAGCAGTAAGAATAGTTCACAATGTAGATTCAAGAGAACATACCAACGAATTATGTATTAAATCCAAACTATTGAAACTTAAAGAGTTAGCTGTAATACAGACTTTATTAGTTTTGTTTAGAGTAAAATGCAGAGTATTACAAGCAAATATACAGAGGTTGTTTGTTCCCTAAACTTTCACACCCCCTTGCAGTGTTTTGACACCTAACAGGCCCCCTGTTCACACCCAGATCCTCAAAAAGACAGATATTTACAGCACTTTATATTTTCGGCCCAACTCTAAGCTATCATATATAGTGTAATATATGTGTAATAATTAATGTGAATAATACAAAAAACATGGGGGTAAAAAAGAGGAAGGAAGTTAATGAACTGCAGGATGTTGGTATGGGGGAGATGGTCAGGCCATAAATATAAAATATAACACCACGTTATGCAATGATGCAGGGACATTAGCCCCTCTCATTCTTTAAATGTCCTTAATTTGGAACTTTAAAATCAGCTAGGGTGGTGAATGGTGTACAGTTTCAAAGTTTTTTATTTTGAAAAAGGCCTTTTCCCCACACTCTGCTATTTCAGGGTACTGTGACATTAAATGGGGGTTAGATGTGCATGTTGGTAAGGGGAAGTTGACCTAAAATGCAGGCTTACCATTGCTACAGTGTATGGACATTCAGGCCTTGAGGTGATCTATATCCAAAATAAGTCTTAATTAAAGATGGTTGAAATACCCTATTGAAACAGTTAAAACAGCTTGGACAGATAGACCCTTACAAGTTATCACAAACAGTGCTGTATTTGTAATCTGGTATGTCTTAAATGTCTGGATGTAACATTAAGAATTAGAATTAGAGAATGGGGGACTCTGATGTAAACAAGACTAGAGTCTTTCTATGGCATGTAACCTCTTAATTTTAGTTTTAGTCTTACGAAATAAGAAAATAAGAATCACCACCGTGTCCCAAACTGTCAAATAGTTGGTATTACAACATTTACATTTAGTCAATTAGCTGACGTTTTTATCCAAATTATAATTATAATACATCTCTGTCAGCGGTGTAACAATATTCATCAAAGTGTAGGTTAGTTTATTAGGACAAATGCATGTTTATGGGGAAAAATATGTGTGAAAACAGGTGAACATTGTGTGAACTAAAAATATGCTATGAGTATAATGTTGTACAATACATTACTTGTACATGTTACAAAGATATAAACCATTTGAATGATGACTGTAAATGTGTGTTGAGTTTACATGTCCCCTAATCTTCACACCCCCCATGCTGTGTTTTAGCACCTAAGAAGGGGCCTGTTCGCACCCCCGAACAGAGACATAGCCTCACTGTCACACAGATATTTTCTGTACTTTATATTTTCAGCCCAACTCTTTAAGCTATCATATATAGTGTAATATATGTGTAATAATTAATGTGAATAATACAAAACACTGTAATGCAACATTTTTAAAGAATCTATTTTAAATAAAAACACTTCACAGGACCGTATTAAGGATAATATTCAAACCCTAGACCCATTCATGCTAATGAAATGGTGCACTTTGGCACCCAAAGAGCATTAAAGGGATACATTTGTAATTTTCTTTTTGCTTAAACACAAGTGTATAAAGATTATGTCTTTATCCAAGAAACTAAAATATAGACATACATACATACATACATACATACATACATACATACATACATACATACATACATACATACATACATACATACATACATACATACATACATACATACATACATACATACATACATACATACATACATACATACATACATACATACATACATACATACATACATACATACATACATACATACTTATTGTGGTTACAAGTTATCACTATTATTTTTTTTAGATTCAAAAGTATTTTCTTTTATTTAGACTTTTGCTTAAACACATTAGACACATACATTTGTAATTTGGAATACAGAAATTGTATTTTACATTTGGCATTTGGCATTAAGAAAACACACACAGACACACACCCACACCTTGGGGGCCGTTTTTTCTACAGAAACGGGAAGTCGCAGAGTCATAAATCTGCTTTTGGCAGATGGTTTTGAGTCATCTCATTGGCCCTAGTCATTCTCCCGCCTCCTATGACATCTACGGGGGGCTGTCACTATCAGAATTTTCAGAGAACCTGCAGCTTTTCATTTCAGTCTACTGAGAGACATTTGAGAGAGGAGACAACCTACAGTGTGGAGACACACAGAGCAGGGGAGAATTCTTTCTACACACCAACAGCAAACAGACAGAGAGAGGGTATTCTTAAGATACATACATCACTTGGAAGAAAATGCACTTTCTTAAGAAATACACACTCACCATTTGAAATAAATGCACTTTCTGAAGAATAATAGATTCATACACAAAATGTATTTTACATTTGGCTTTTGGCATTAAGAAAACACACACACATTTGAAATAAATGCACTTTCTGAAGAAAACACACATTGTATTTTACATTTAGCATTTGGAATACACAAATTCTTAAGACTCTGGAATACACAAAACGTATTCAACCTTGTAAAACTATATTCTTAATTGTGTAATTTAAACCACACACATTTATTCTTAAGATTGTTGTGAAACTATATTCTGAAGATACACATAAAACATATTGTGAAGATATTGTATTTTTCTGAAAAACCTTGGAAATACATATTGTGAAGATACACATAAAACATATTGTGAGGATATATTCTTAAGACTTTTGGAATACAGAAATACATATTCTGAAAACCTTGGAATACATACAATCTGAAAAATAAAAATAAAAATTTAATCTAAAAAAAAAATTGAATAATTTATTTTGAAGGATTTTTTTTTGTTTTTTGAAAAAAAAAAAAACTTTTATTTTGAAAAAATTCTGAAAACTCCTCCCCTTCCGTAACCAGATGGCCCTCCCCTTCTGAAACCGGATGTCCCTCCCTCAAAACCGGATGTCCCGCCTCCTTACATCCTCGACCAATCAGAGAAGCCCTAGGGGTCATAAATCATCTCAAAAGGGGGCATGGCTACAATCCATCAAACTTTGATATATGCCCTTATAAGGTATGACATACACCTAAGTCCCGCCCCCTTAAACATCTCGACCAATCAGAAGGCTCCAAAAAAGGGCCGTGGCTACAATCAATCAAACTAAAAGGGGCGTGTTTTGCATAAACTGACACATGCCGTATCCTGCTTCTCTCTCTGTCGCTGTTTCAGCCCCCGGTGATATGCCAACCCCTGATGGTTTGGCTGGTGAGAGGGTAAGTCTGGAGAGGATGGACCCTTCTGTGGTTGACACCATCCGGAATGCGCATGCTCCCTCCACTGTTGCGCTTTACGCGGGTAGGTGGTGTATGTTCCAAGAGTGGTGTAAGGCGGGGGCAGGGACCCGGTGTCCTGCCCCCTGGATGCTGTCCTTGTTTACCTTCAGTCTCTCCTTGATAGACTGTCGGCCTCGACGGTGAGGGTATATGGAGCAGCTATATCCTCTTATCATTTTTTTTATGTCTGTTTATTGGGGTTTTTTCCAGTGCAACCAACATTTACAAATGATATGTACTTGAAAATGTTCTATTTGAAACACAAAAACAAAATACAAAGAACAGCAGACATCAAGACAGAGTGTAGAAATGACATGTAGAAAAAAATAAAAAACAGTTTCAGAGAGAGATTATAGTGATGGTAATAAGAAATATATAAAAGAAAAAATATATATATATAATAATAATAATCATAATAAAGTAAAAATAAAGTAAATAATAATAATTAAAAAATAAAAAGTAAGTTAGTTTTATTTTTTCAATAAGGCGATACCTTTGAAAAAGTGAGTACAGCAATTCATAGGTCAACCAACTCTGGTGTTGATTTGGTGCATCAAAGGAGAAAGTTTGAAGGGGAGGGATGGGTGAGTAGTGTACCAAGGGTATTGTGTGAGTGAGTATCAGTCTGGAACTATGGGAAGGTGGGTCCTCTCAACATAGGAAAAGAAGGGAGCCCACATAGAAAAGAACTTGTCTGTAGATCCTCAGAGTGTGTGTCGGATTTTTTCTAGTTTAATACAGTTAAGAATAGATTTAATCCAAAGAGCATGGGAAGGGGGTGAGGAGGATTTCCACTGAAGTAGGATTAACCGTCTCGCTAACAGAGTAACAAAGGCCAAGACCTCTTTGTTGTTATTTGTCAGTTGTAGTAAGGGTGAGGTAACACCAAATAGCGCAGTCAAAGGATCTGGTTCCACCTGAGTACTGCATATTTCAGAGAGTGTATTGAATATGTTTTTCCAAAGGTCCACTAGGGATGGACAGCTCCAAAACATGTGCACATGGTTTGCTGGGGACCGATTACATCGTGGACAGTTAGGTTTCACACTTTTGTAGATTCTGGATAGTCTCATTGGAGTCCAGTGAGCTCGGTGGATGATTTTGCATTGGATGAGACCATGTCGAGCACAGATGGAAGAGGTGTGGACCTTTTTGAGTGCTTTTTCCAACATGTCGTCAGATATCGCCTCCCCCAATTCCTCCTCCCATTAGGACTTAATAATATTTAAGGAGGTGGACTGTAATGAGCATAGCTGCCTATAAATTCTCGACAGGGAGCCCTTTAGAGTGGGAAGAGGGGTAAAAAAGAATGTCAAGTTGTGTTTCACCAGGAAGGATGGGGAACTGGGTATCTAAGCTGCGGACATAGCTCCGGATCTGTAAAAACCTAAAACAATTACTTCTGGGGAGACCATACTTAACCGATAATTGTTCAAACGTAGCAAAGGTATTGTCGATATAGAGATCTTTAAATGTTCTAATACCGAGACTAGTCCAGGTTGAGAAAGCGCCATCAATCATAGATGGGGGGAAGGCCGGGTTTGAGGCCACCGGGGCAGCAAAAGATGTTGCGTGTAAGACAAAGTGGCGTCTAGATTGGTTCCAAATTTTCATTGTTGATTTGACACATACATTTTTTGTAAAGGGGATATAAGGGCCTAAACTAGTGGCGTGAGCGAGAGAGGTCAGTGATGCCGGTGCAGACGAGGCTGCCTCCATCTCCAGCCAAACTGGAGGTGAGGACATCCCACTACACTGTAGCCAAAACTGAACGGTCCTAAAGTTGGCAGCCCAGTAGTAGAACCTAAGATCCGGTAGTCCGAGGCCTCCATCTGATTTGGGCCTCTGTAAGAGCTGCTTTCTTATCCTGGGAGGCTTCTTATCCCATATATAAGACAAAATCAGGCCATCAATTTTCTTAAAAAATGCATTGGGGAGAAAAATAGGTAGGCATTGAAAGAGATACAAAAATCTTTGGAGGGTGTTCATTTTAACAGAGTTAATTCTTGCGGCTAGAGAGAGGTGTAGTATAGACCAGCGTTCAAAATCATCCTTAGTACGAGTTAGGAGGGGGGCAAAGTTGGCCTGAAAGAGTTTGTTGAATTTGTCTGTAACATGTACCCCAAGATAAGTGAAGCCATCATGGGCAATCCTAAATGGCAGATTGTGTAGAGGAGAATTTTTTGCGGCTATATTAAGTGGCATCAGTTCGCTCTTGTTAAGGTTCAGTTTATAGCCTGATAGGCTACCAAAGGATTCGATATTGCTAAGGGCAGCGGGGACAGAAACAGAAAGATCAGATGTATACAATAATAAATCGTCCGCATACAACGATACCTTATGTTCATGGCCGTATCTAACTATACCTTTGATGAGAGGGTTAAGGCGGAGTGCTATTGCAAGAGGTTCTATGGCAAGGGCAAATAATAAAGGACTTAAAGGGCAACCTTGACGTGTTGAGCGCTGTAGGGGAAACCAACTGGATTGTGTGTCATTAGTCCTGACTGAGGCTTGAGGGGATGCATACAAAAGTCGTATCCAAGTAGTGAATTTAGAGCCAAAGCCGAATTTATTTAGGGTGTAGAAAAGGTATTTCCATTCCACCCTGTCGAATGCCTTCTCTGCGTCTAGGGATATGACAGCCTCAGAGGTATTGGTCATAGAGGGGTTATGTATGATGTTAACTAAACGTCTGAGATTAAAAAATGAGTGTCTATTTTTTATAAATCCTGTTTGATCAGGTGAAATAATTGACGGAAGGACTGATTCTAAACGTATTGCTAGGAGCTTGGCTAAGATTTTATAGTCTACATTTAGTAGGCTGATTGGACGATATGAAGCACATTCCAGAGGGTCCTTGTTTTTTTAAGTATTAGAGAGATCGTGGCTAAGGTAAGAGTCTGTGGGAGAGTGCCATTTACAAATGCTTCCTTGTACATTTCGTTTAGGATAGGGGCTATCTTAGGAAGAAACTTCTTGTAGAACTCGGCTGAGTAGCCGTCCGGTCCTGGACTTTTCCCGGATTGAAGAGATTTTACGGCCATAGATAGTTCTTCAGTAGTAAGTGGCTGTTCTAATTTTCCTACCAGGTCTTGGCTAATTAAAGGAATATCGAGGGTGTGGAAGAAGTCATCTAATTCTGAGATATCGGGATCGTTTTCAGATGTATATAAAGATTGGTAGAAACGCTTAAATTCATTATTGATCTCTTTGGGGTCTAAGGATATCCCAGACGATGTGCGGACTTTAGGAATCTGGTGTGAAGACGAGACCTGGCGCAGCTTGTGAGCTAGTAATTTATTGGCTTTATCTCCTTGTTCGTAATAAGTGCTTCTAGATTTAATAAGCAGTTCAGTAACCTGATCTGTCAGTAGTGTATCATGTTCTGCTTGCAAAGCTAGACGCTCCTTATAAGCATCTGGAGATGGTGATACAGCATATATATTGTCTAATTGAGCGATACTGCGCTTCAGTACAGATAGTCTGGTATTTTTCTGTTTCCTCTCATATGCAGCATATGAAATTATTTCGCCTCTGAGATAGGCTTTCAAAGTTTCCCAGAGAGTCGATGCAGAGATGTTTGGGGTTCTATTTGTACTTAAGAAAAAATCTATTTGGTTTGACACAAAGTTTACAAAGTCCTCTTTACTGAGCAGGTGGGTGTTCAGGCGCCAGGGTGGTCGTAGATTGGTGGCAGCCTGAAAGACTACTACTAGGGTAACAGGGGCATGATCAGAGATAATTATTGGATTATACAAGCATGAAGAGACGGAATGAAGAAGTCTGTCGTCTACAAGGAAGTAGTCTATACGTGTAAAGGTGTGGTGGACTGGTGAGAAGAAGGAGTATACTTTACCAGATGGGTTAGATAATCTCCAAGGGTCAGAAACCGCATAATCAGACATACAGGTCCGGACTACCCTAGCTGAGGTTGTCAAAGTGGTAGGTTTAGTGGAGGAACAGTCCAAATGTGGGTCCAGCCAGCAGTTAAAGTCACCTCCTACTATCAACATGTGGGAAGACATATCAGGGAGAGTGGAAAAAACAGATTTAAAAAAATCCCCATTGTCCCAGTTAGGAGCATAGATATTGACAAGGAGTACATTTGTGTTAAATAACCTACCGCTGACAATTACATATCTGCCATTGCGGTCTGCAATCACATTGGAACATATAAAAGGTACCGATCTGTGAATTAGAATAGCCACCCCCCTGGCCTTACTCTGAAATGAGGAGTGAAACACTTGACCCACCCATCTGCTTCTAAGACTGGAATGTTGTGAGGTTTTAAGATGAGTCTCCTGCAGAAAAATAATATGAGCCTTTAATTGGTGAAGGTGGTGGAGAACCTTACTACGTTTAACTGGGTTATTAATGCCTCTGCAATTCCAAGTAATAAGATTAAGACCATTTCCTCCTATCGAGCTGGCTACACCTGGCTGGGTCATGTCTTGAGAAAGAGAAGATGTATAAAGAGCAGGGTACAATGTAGACCAGAGATTTTGGTTGACCTTGAATGTTTAAAATCAAAGAACAAAAACGAGTAATACAGTACAGAAAACACAAAAACTAGAACCAAAAACACATAATACAGTACAGAAAACACAAACATACAAAACAAGAACATATAATACAGTACAAAACACACAAAGAACACAGAAAACACCCCTTCCCTTGCCGAAGCATCTGTGAGATGCAAGCAAAACCCTAAATACCAAAATAGCCTAGAGAAAAACGTGGTAACTAACCTTTACTCTATGCTACCTGAGATGTGTGACCATTGGTACAAGATAAATCAAACATGAACATCAGACATAAATCAGGTGTGGACAACTAAACATTGGCACTACAGTGCAAGTGGTTTAGGTCCACAGAGAATAGTAAACTACTAATGATAAACTTTTTAGAGAGCTGTATTCTTACTAGGGCTGGGCAATTAATCTAAAAAAAAATAAAAATAAAAAAAGAATAACCGCAATCTCGATTCATAGACCTATGCAATCTCAGTTTAAGTCAAGCACTTTCATATATATTTAAGTTTAAGTCAAGCACTTTCATATATGTTGTGTTGTCTGAAGAAGTGCAATAAATTATTTTATTGAGAAAATAAGAATCGTATGAGAAAATCGTGAACTCAATTCTTAGAGAAAATAATCATGATTCACATTTTAGCAAGAATCGCCCAGTCCTAATTCTTACTGTGGATAAGACAGAGGGTAGGTTGCATCATGTACCGGTCTGTATTGGGTGTCTCATTACAGTAGGGAATCAGTTGTAGGATACAGTCCAATATTAGAAGACTGTGCTAAAAAAGTGCAACCAACCAAACATTGTCCTTGTAGGTGGTTTATATCCGCACGAGATAGTAGGCCCGGTGTGTCTTATCTCCAAATAACACATTTAATTTCAAGTTATCACTCTTCCAACAGGATCGAATATGCATTGTCACTGTAATAATGCAGGACATTGGAGAGCTATGTGGTTTGCAATGGTACTGATTGAATGGAGTGAATAGTTGAAATTAAGTCAAATTAGATTTCCTGGAGCATTCAGCCAAAAAGACAATACAACCTCAATTTAAACTCCAGCTTCTCTCGTGGCTCATTACTACCAGTTTAGAGTAGCCAAGCAACAACAATAAGATTTCCGGTCCGGAAAAACAGATTAGGACGTTTAGCCTTCAAAATAAATGTGTGAAAATGTATATAAAAAATAAAATAAAAAACACATACATTTCACATGATTCCGTTTTTTTTTTTATTATTTATTTAACAATCCGTTGTTGAAGGCTGTGCTAAAAAATTTGCTACCAACCAAACATTGTCCTTGTAGGTGGTTTATATCCGTACGAGATAGTAGGTTACTGATGATAAACACTTATAAGGCAAGTGTATAAGCTTCAAGGGCAGAAGCTCAACCACGCACCCACAGTCCATGTCCAGCTATACACATCCATATGGTAATCTGGACCAACACTAGAATAGCTTGATATGGACATTAGAGAGCTCTTAGTGCCCCGGTGTGTCTTATCTCCAAATAACAAATTTAATTTCAAGTTGTCAGTCCTCCAACAGGGTCGAATATACACCGTCACTGTAATAATGCAGGACATTGGAGAGCTATGTGGTTTGCAATGGCACTGATTGAATGGAGTGAGTAGTTGAAATTAAGTCAAATTAGATTTTCTGGAGCATTCAGCCAAAAAGACAATACAACCTCAATTTAAACTCCAGTTTCTCTCGTGGCTCATTACTACCAGTTTAGGGTAGGCAAGCAACAACAATAAGATTTCCGGTCCGGAAGGACAGATTAGGACGTTTAGCCTTCAAAATAAGTGTAAATATATATATATATATAAAACAAAAACAAAAACATACATTTCACATGATTCCGTTTTTTTTTTTTTTTTTTTACTTATTTAACAATCAGTTGTTGACAAAAGAGATCAACTAGTTAACTGCCAGAGTATTATTTGATGTCATAAAATGTTGGAAAATAAAACGTAGAAAGACCTAAGTGATGTTATGTTTACTGTAGGTGAAAACAGAGAATATGTTACATCATGTACCTATCTGCGTTGATGATCACGTTACAGCAACAGTCAGTTGTGTAGTTTACTCCCCGACCAAGGTAAGAGAGGAAAAAAAAGTGAGAAAGCGACAAAATAACAGCTCTCTAGTGTTGTTCCTGCTAGGCTAACTGCGTCAGCCCTAGAGCTAACGCAGCTAGCCAGCATGGTTGGTTAGCCTGTCGGCTAAGTAGGCTACTGATGGTAAACAATATAAACAATATATCCTCTTATCATGAGGGATTTGAGGGTGTTGTTTTGTTCAGCCACCCTCTTGTGAGGCGTTTCCTGCTTGGCGCTCGACGCGTTAAGCCGGTAAAACGTTCTTTGGCTCCGAGCTGGGATCTTCAATTATTCCTCGGTCGGTTGTCCTTGGCCCCGTTTGAGCCTCTTGAGCAAGCGCCGTTGGAACAGCTGTCGTTCAAGACCGCGTTCTTGCTGGCCGTCACCTCCGCTAAACGCGTGGGTGAGCTTTGTGCTCTCTCGGTACGGCCAGAGTGCCTGTCTTTTCGTTCCGATTGCGGTGCCACTCTGCGGCCTAATCCTGCCTTCGTGCCTAAAAATATCCGGAGTTCTTTCCGCTCCAGGGATATTGTGGTTCAGGCGTTTCATCCGCCTCCTCACGCTAGCCGGCCTTCACCTGTCATGTCCGGTCCGGGCTTTGGGGGTTTACCTCAGCCGTACTCAGGGCCTCAGGGCTACCGATCAGCTCTTTATCTGTTACGGTGGCTCTCGTGCTGGTAAGGCACTGTCGAAACAGCGCCTGTCCCATTGGTTGTGCGAGGGCATTGCCCTTTGCTACACGTTGGCTGGGCTGGCCCCTCCTGGGGGCGTCAGGGCGCACTCCACTCGTGGGGTGGCGGCCTCTGCCACTCTACTGGGTGGGGCCTCTGTGGAGGACATCTGTGCTGCGGCTTCATGGTCCTCACCGGGTCCCTTCGTAAGGTTTTACCTCATGGACATGACCGGGGGTTCTGTCTCCCAGGCGGTTCTGAGGTCTGTGGCCTCTCCTGCTTCCCGTCCTTTGGTGGGGTAGCAGGAGTGTGTGGGTGTGGGCCACAATGTGTTGTGTCACACGTGGTTCCGCCTGTGCTGTGCGTTCAAGAGGTTCTAGTTCCCTCTTGTTCGCACTCGGGTGGAGTTGACTGCCGCCCCTCTTCATTAGGAAGAGTGGGGTGATGGGACTCCCCTCCCCCCTATTGTGGGCTTACGGGTCCTCAGGGGGTGCATTTGTCGGGCCTCGCGTCTGCTCTGTCCCCATATCTCGGTATGGCTTAAGAGCAGGATGCGATGCCAGTACGAGTATATAACGATAGGTTATGTATATAACCTAGTTATATGAGTACTGGCTAAGCGTCCCGCTCTTAGCGTGCCCTGAGTTCCCTTGGGGAAACTTTTCTTTGGAAACGATTTTTCCGAGGAAGAGTGAGTGGTGACCACGCCTAGTACTATATAGTACGTCACTAGGGCGGGGCCTGGCAGGTGCTGGGTGTATTTGTTTTTATTCGTTGATGGAGTACACTAGGTACATGAGATGAGGTATATCTCGGTATGGCGGGACGGTTAGCCAGTACTCATATAACTAGGTTATATACATAACCTATCGTTCTCAGTGATGCAAGTGCTGCCCCCACTGTTTGCCTCTCATGATACAGGCGTTGCAGCATCAGGAAGGTGCTGTTCCAACGCGTGTCCACCTCTTGGATCACCTTCAGCACTGGACGATTCATTAGCACCTGCACACTGGTCAGCCTCTCTTTAGCAGTAGTGCTGGATCGGAAAAGCGTCACTATTCTCCGTGCCCTTGTGCGTAGATCCTCTAGGCCAGGTGTTTGCTCTAGGGATCTTTTTACCACTAGATTTAGTGCATGTGCAATGCACACAACATGCCTAATCTCCAGATGTCTGGCAGTGGCCATCATGTTTGATGCAGCATCCGTCACAAGGCATTTAACCTTGGTTGCAATGCCCCACTCCTCCATGAGATACCTCATAGTAGCTGCAAGGTTTTCAGCTGTATGCACTTGAGGGAATGGCAGCACTCCCAAAAGCCATCTTTGCAGCGTCACCTTCGTGGACATAATGGCATGTTACTGCGAGATAAGCATCCATATTAATGGAGGTCCACATATCTGCAGTCAGGCTCACACCCTCTATGTCCTGCAGTTGAGCCTTGGCCTTGGTCTTCTCCTCCTCATACTTATCGACCACCATTTTCTTCAGAACCTGTCAAGTCAAGAGTTTTATTTGTCACGGGATACAATCATACAGTGAAATGCGGGTGGTCATGCCCACAGCGATTGTGCAATAATACAAGTAATACGAATAAGACATAACGGGTACAATGTACATAAAGTTTACAAAATCATGGTAAAAGACATGCTAAGGTCCTACCTCTCTAGAAGGCAGAATGTATGTGGGATCAAGCTTTCCCACAAACTCTTTGAAGCCCTGATCATCCACGATGGAAAAAGGCTGGGAGTCTTTCACCACCATGTTGACAAGGGCCTCATCCAGCTCTTGCTTCCGGTCCACTAAGACAGACAAACAAATGAAGAAAGAAAAAAATGTAAATAAGGCAAGGCATGATGAACGATACTATTATATCATATTGCATTTGTATAGTGTGTTTAATGAATGATAATGAGTTAATGTGTGTGTAATAATGTTTGTACAATAAATAAAACCTACCTTGATCTGAGTCCTGCTGGTTCTCCTTCTCATGCTCGGCTCTGCAGTGCCTCAGCATTGAGGACGTATTGTTATTATTATTATTATTATTATTATTATTATTATTATTATTATTATTATTATTATTATTATTATTATTATTATTATTATTATTATTATTATTATTATTATTATTATTATTATTATTATTATTATTATTATTATTATTATTATTATTATTATTATTATTATTATTATTATTATTATAGGCCAATTGGTGACGACACAGCAAGCACTTGACCTGTAGACAAATCAAATTGCATCCAAACTAATTATTTGATGGTCTCTACAAAGCATAATAAATAGGCTACACAACACATATCTAATCATATAGAAATCGAATGCTACTCTTATTTGTACACTCTCAGAATTACACATTATTAAGGAGTACAATGCACACATACCTTACTAGGACTGATCAGATCAAAGTGTTCCCACATTTGAGAACGGCTTCTCTTCTTAGCTGGCTCCATGATGATCAAAAAACAACTCTCAATAGCAACTCTCAAAAACAACTACCACTCCTACTACAAAACCACACAGAACGAGTGAAATGTTTTGGGCGTTTATGTAGAGTAGAATGCCGCGCAAACAAAGTCTCGCGTTACGAAACAGTCTCGCCGTGTCGAAACCAGTCACATGATTCCCTGAGCGAACGATACACTTACTGGTTCGGACGTCATAGGTCACGTGACTTTTGCCGTAGCAAAACAGGCTTTAAAGCAGGGTTTGGGGGAAATGTAGTTTCGAGTTTGACGCTTGTATCGGAGCATTGGTTTCATCCGGCCATCACCACAACATGTATCATTTCATGTGTGTGCATGTATCATTTCATGTGTGTGCATGTATCAATTCATGTGTGTGCATGTATCATTTCATGTGTGTGCATGTATCATTTCATGTGTGTGCATGTATCATTTCATGTGTGTGCATGTATCAATTCCTGTGTAAGATTTGTAGCTCCATATTTGTATACAGAGAAGCACTTAAATCATTGAATGGATATTGCAGTGAAAATGCTAATGAGAAAGTATCAAATAGAATGAATAGTTGTAAGGATTAACATTTGCATTAAGTAATGCTTTATAATTAGAACAGTGGGGCCAACAACAGTATACAGCAGCACAGTCTCAAGTGTGTTATTGCTATCGCTATATTGACAATGTGAACAGATTTGTTTGTATTATTATTTCATTGATTGATTGATTCATTACCCAAATGTGAACAATTGTGTTTGATATTGAGATTGTTTGTATTATTGTTCATTGAATTCATTACACAAATGAGAGCAACAGTGTAACTGAGGGGTACAATTCCCTGACTGTATTGATAAGTATGGTATCATTAAACCACTACCGCTTTATGTACTTTAATTACTGGCCATACAGTACATGATATATAAATATGATGAACACTTCCCACAATGAATCGGTTCCACACAAAGTGGTAATTAAGTATTTATTGCAGCAAAAGGTACATAATATACTTCTCTATTTTACTTTGGATGCGCTTATAAGGCAAAGGAATGTGCGTAGGCAAATCAATAATGAATGTCCATTCTCTGGTTACGCAGGAGGTAATTATACAACCTGAATCTTAGGGAATTATATCTATGGTACACTAGTAATATATAGCGGGAGATACTGGAAGGGTCCCCCCGGTTGTAAGCCAGCAGGGGTAGAGGATCTGTCGGTAGTAGAGAGTCTGGTCAACGATGACTAAGGAGACTCCAAGTACAGGAGACGGTGCAATAGTCTCTTGATCCACAGACGAATACAGCTGTTCTCCATAGACTGTAGCTCCACAGTGAAGAAAGCTAGCCGGCCTCAGGCTCTCTGAGGCGCAGACTCGACGTGGCTCCTCACAGGGTAAATCCCACACATGTAGGCGTCGGCGATTCTCCGCTCCATAAATCACAGGACCAAAACAAATATAATCCAGCCGCAAAGGGCTATGTAGTCGTCGGGTAGATTAATCCAGTGTACATGTCCACACGGTTCTCGTCTAGGTCTCCTCGGGTGAAAGCGCCATGAAAGCAGCCCAGCCTGGATAAGCACTCTAGCTGGTACGAGGAAGCGTTGGTGATGCTGGTCACTGTAGAACTTTAGCCACACGATACACTATACACAAATAGACTATTACTGACTTAATAGAAATATGTCGCACTCGACGGTATAGCGCCAAACTCTGACAATTCAGTTATTAATTTGCACGCGGTCTCAATGCTCTTATTTGGGGCCAAACAGGCCATACTTCACCGCACGGAGTATCGTGGGTGAGGCTTCAACTTATTGGGTAACTCTACTTCTGTATTCACCTGCGCCATATTTATATGCACGGCGAACAATCTAGTGCCAACCTCATTTCTGTCTCGTATTCCTGGGCAAGGCCGGGCATGTACAGACATGTCTTGACGGTGGCCTTGAACCTGACTCTGGAGGCATGGCCCTGGCGCCTGTGGACCGCTGTCCAATAGGAGAACGAAATATTATGGTCTGTACTAGGCTAAAGGGATATTCCGTGTATATGTACAAGGAATATACAAGGGATATCAAACGATATACAAATACTATGCAATATATATCAATCAATAAATATATATATTCGGTTTAATCTGATCCTTTGTAACAGCCGCCTCCTAATTAGTCCCACCTAATTAGCTAAGCAGAGACAGATTAACCGCACTGTCCACTACTCAATGTCTGTTGTGAGGGGTCGGTCAGTTCACAAAGTCATGGGGTCATGGTCGTCATCGATAGTATCGGGGAGCCTTGGCAGTTCTATTAGCCTCGCCACGGGTCGGGTGTAGATCCGTCCTTGGACGAGCACTTCGGCTGCTCGGACCTTTCCGTCGGCACCGGTGATCACTTTGCTTACGCGGCCAGCCGGCCACATAGCTCGGGGTAGTGACTGGTCGATAATCATGACGACTGTTCCTTCTGTCAAATTGTCTCTCTCTTTCACCCATTTCTGGCGGGTCTGTAGAGACGGTAGATAGTGGAGTAGGAAGCTGTTCCAAAACTTGTCAGCCAATACTTGACTGTACCTCCACATTCTTCGGCCGTTCGCTTCTTCAGGCCTGTACATTGTCTGTGGTAGCGCGGGGTCCAGCCGCCCCATCAAGAGTGTGTTGGGGGTGACTGGGTCGACATCTGCTACATCACTTGAGACGTAACCGAGGGGCTTTGAGTTCAATACTCCCTCGATCTCCGTGAGGACTGTCATTAGGACTTCTTCCGCCACGGTCTGGGCCCCAAGCACGGCGTACAGGGCTGTCTTTATTGAACGTACTTCTCGTTCCCAAGTTCCACCGTAGTGAGGTGCGTTCGGGGGATTAAACTGGAAGTCAATCTGGGATGGAGCGAGGTGGGTCTTAAGTTCTGGGCCCATAGCTTGGAAGCTCTCTCTCAGCTCTCTTTCTCCGCCTTTGAAGTTTGTCCCGTGATCAGACAATAATATAGACGGTTTGCCTTTCCGCGATGTGAATCTTCGGAAGGCCATAAGGAATGAGTCTGTGCTCATGGTTGGAAGGAGTTCTATATGCATCGCTCGGGTGGTCATGCATTTGAATACAATACCCCACCGCTTCTCGGTTCCTCTTCCTTTCTTTATATACAGCGGGCCGAAACAGTCCATACCGGTGGAGTGAAAAGGCTTGTCGCCGAGTCGGAGGCGACAGGGAGGTAGGTCAGCCATCCGGGGTATACTGGGCTGCGCTCGCCACTTCCGACAGTCTAGACAGGTTCGCTGGAAGCGCCGCACTGCTTCTCTCCCTTGCAGTATCCAATAACGACGTCTGATCTCCGCGAAGTCTCTCTCTGCCCCGGCGTGATGCACATCCTCGTCGTATTTCTTTATGATCAGCTCTGTGACCTTGTGTCGGCTGTTTAAGACTATCGGGTACTTGACGTCATCCGGTAAGTCTGGAGCTCTCCGCAGACGACCACCCACTCTGATGAGACCATGGGCGTCGCTCTCGGGGGCTAGGTGGAGCAGTCTGCTGTCTGATGGGATGGGCTTTGCTCCCTGTAGACAGTCTAGCTCATCGGGGAACGAGTCTCTCTGGGCTCGTTGTAGTAGAAGAAGTTCTGCTTCTTCGTAGTCAGCTGCTGTAATGTCAGTAGTGAGCTGAACCTCTGGGTGGTGCCACAGGAATGTCTTTAGCTGCGCACTCTCTAGGGTGAGGCAATCGTCTATGTCGGGGTCTGTGGAGACGAGTGTGTTCAATCCACAGAACATAGATTTCTTGTTTTCGGCCTCCTCTTTACTCGCTTCCCGTGGGGTGGGTGTAGGCCACTCTTCTTCCGGGAGCTTGAGGAACTCTGGCCCGTCACTGTATAGGTTGTGACGGGTGAGGTCATCCAGGGACATTCCCCGGGTGATGACGTCAGCTGGGTTGTGTTTTGTGTCCACATACCTCCAGCTTGCTACTTCTGTTAAATCTTGAATCTCTGTGACTCTGACTCCCACGAAGACCTTGTATCTGCACGAATCAGACCGGATCCATGTGAGTACTGTCGTGGAGTCTGACCACAAGATTGTTCTTTGCACCGGAATGGTGAGTTCACGTTGGATTAACGTGGCGAGTTGCGCTCCTGCTAGGGCTGCGCAGAGCTCTAGACGCGGGATAGATTGTTGCTTTCGTGGGGCTATTCTTGAGCGAGCCAGGATGAAAGCAGTATGTATTTCTCCTCCCTCCTCTCGGGCACGCAAGTAGGCCACCGAACCGTAGGCTACTTCGGAGGCGTCGCTGAAGACGTGCAGGTCCATCTGGCACGTCTCCGGCCTCACTGTGGGTGGGAAGTAGCTGCGGCGTATGTTGACACCTGGGAGTGAGCTGAGTTCCGTCTCCCACTCTCTCCATGTGGATGCAAGGTGTTCGGGTATGGGGTCGTCCCAGCCCTGGTCCTTGTCCCATAACGCTCTTACAATCATCTTTGCCCTGGTGGTGTAAGGTAGAATACATCCCAACGGGTCGTATTGTCTGGCGAGTGTTCTGTATACACTCCGTCTGGTGGTCGGTAGTGCAGTCGACCTTCCCTGCTCCTTGGTCAGGGGTGTGTGTTTATAATGGAGCGAGTCTGTTTTGAAGCGCCAGACTAGTCCTAATGTCATTTCTTGGGCTTCTCCTGGGATGGTCGCCATCCAGGTCTCGCTGCTTGCTGCCTTGTCCTCGGGGGAGAGGCTGCGCAATACTTGCGGGTCGCTGCTGGCCCACTGCCTGAGATCAAAGCCGCCTTTGATCAGGGAGGCACGGAGCTTGAGTAGAAGGGCCTCGGCTTCTTCTGGCGTCGAGACGCTTTGCAGACAGTTGTCCACGTAGAAACTATTTCCTACACTTTGTCGGACCTCTTCATCAGCTGCTGGGTCCTCTGCGATGTGTTTTTGCAGTGCAAACGTAGCACAGCATGGGCTGCATGTGGTTCCGAAAGGGAGGACTTCCCATTGATAGATGGCTGGTTGCTCATCCCCGATCCTCTCTCTCCATAGGAACCGCAGCAGGGGCTTGTCCTCCTCCACTAGTCTCACCTGCAGGAACATCCCTTTGATGTCGCCGCTGATGGCCACCTTGTCTTGGCGGAAACGTAGTAACACGCCTAGTAGAGAGGGGCCGAGTGTTGGGCCGGGCAAGAGCTCTTTATTCAGATTTTGTGATCCGATCTGGTAGCTGCAGTTGAACACAATACGATCCTTGCCGTTGTGGTGGACTTTGTGGTGCGGCACGTACCATGATTCGGTCGTCTGATCGGCCTCTTTAATGTCAATTTTCTTTATGTGTCCCGCTGTGATTAGCTTGTTAATCTCAGCGCGGTACACCGTCTCTTGAGCGGGGTCTCTGGCTAGGCGCCGCTCTGTGTTCAATAGATACCGCTCCGTCGCTTCTTTTGGGGCGTGGAAGGTAGGCATACCCTCTCGCCTCAGGAGTGGAGTTGCGTATCTCATCACTCCGTTGACTTTGACTCTCTTTGTCCCCTGCTCGAGGAGGGCTATAGCGTAAATGTCTTCCTTGGAACGAATGTCTTTCTTTTCGTTCTTAAAGGGCATTGTCTCTAGTGTCCATAGCCTCTCGACATGCTGTAGGAGGGTGGTGTCTTCTTCTGTCACTCTGGAGTGGAGGCGGTTAGTGGCTGCTGTTCGGTTAAGAGACTTAGCGAGGGGGCCTTGTAATGTCCATCCTAGGCGGGTCTCGACTGCTGCAGGACAGCCTCTGGGCCCTGTGTGGACCCGGTCTATCGGGACGATGAGGTCTGCATGGTCGGAGCCTATCAGCAGGGTCGGGGTGGCACCGTCTATGAGCGGTATAGGTAGTTGACGCAGGTGCACATATTTATCCATCAGCTTGGCGATGGGGTAGGTGTACTGCGACAGGCCTATTTCTTGGCTGGTGAAAGCGTTAGTAATCCTATACCGTCTCTCTGGCTGCCCGCTTGCTGCGATAGTGAAGGAGACATTCTCGCCCTTTATCGTCTTTAGATCTCTTCTTATTGTCCGAATCGTCATCTGGTTTTCGCTCCCCCGCAGCCCCAGCTGGGCCGCAGCGGACGCGAGGAGAAGGGTCTTCTCTGACCCGTCGTCAAGGACGGCGTAAGTGTCCATGACCTTATCTTGGTAACTCAGTGTTACGCGGACCACCTTTAAGAGCACCCGGGCGCCCCCGCTGCTGGCGGGGTCAATGTACATAACACTTGCCTTTGTGCTGCTTGAGGGTGCAGGATTTCTTCTGTTACTGTCGTGTAGGAGATCTAGGTGGGCTCCGTCACACCGACTACACCTCTTCTTTAAGCGGCAATCGGCTGCCATGTGACTGCGCGCACATCGGTAACAGCGTCGGTTGGACTTTATCCATTGACTCACCTCTTCTTGAATGTGTCACATTGTGACAACCAGTGTTCCTTTTCGCAGTACGGGCACACCATCTTCCACTTCTCTTTCATCGAGGGGGTACTGTGGTTCTTGCTGCTCGGTACTGATTCTGATTGGTGCATGACGGTCACCAATCTTCGGCCATCGTTTGCTCTCCTAGGTCCCTCTCTGGAGCTTGGGGTGCTCCGCATGAACGTATCCAACCGTAGGCTGTTGACTTCTCTCGCCAGGAAGTCGGCTAGGTCTAGGAGGGATGGCTCGGGACCGTTAGGATCACGGTGGTCTCTTTGCCGCCTGAAGCGCTCTTGTCGGGCGGGCGGAAGCTTCTCTAAAATCCTCTCGACATTAGAGTTCGCGTACAGTTCGTGCATACCCTTTTCTCTTTGCGCCCCCAGCATCCCTACCAGGGATTGTACCTTGATAGACAGGTCATCTAGTGAGCGATTGTCTGTGGCTGGGGGTAGGCGGTCAATATGCCTTATCTCTTGTATTACGTAGTCCCATATGCGTCCATATCTTTGGTCGAGTGCTGCTAGAGCCGCTGTGTATGGGGTAGTAGAGGTGGCATGGGCCAGCGCTATATTGTGCGCTCGGGGTACCTTGAGGTGCTTCAGTAGGATAGCATACTTGTACGGTTCATCAGCTACATCGGACATCATTGTCTCTAAGCACATTCGTAGCTCCGTGTACTGTGCTCTGTTCTCGTGGGTGAAGTCCGGAAACGTCGGTGTGCCAATGTATGATGCCATGGATGGCTGGCACATCGGTGAGCGTTGGAAGAGAGGCCTCCTAGGTGAGTCTCCTCTTACGCCTCTTGGTGGGCTGGTACCTGCTGGGTACCATGGCCCGCGTATCCAGGTGCTGTTCCTTGGGGCTGGTCGTGCGTCAAGCTCACCCGTGAATTGAGTCGGGGGTCTGTAGCGCAGAGCCGCGGGGGTAGAGCCTGGGCTGTACTGGACCTCCTGGTCCTGTGGAGTACTGTGCTGCTGTCGGGCTTGACTCTCCTCCTCTCCCTCTTCTTCTTCCTCTGGCAGGTCCTCTAGATCCTGTAGTCGTCTATTTAGCCTCTCCGTGGTGTAGACCGTTTCTTCCTTGTAGCTGGGTCTCACTTGGACCGGTCGGGGAAGGGGTTCGGAGGGGGGTATAGGCTCTCTCTTGTGGTCGGGCTCAGGGTCGCTTGATCGGGTAGGGGAGGGTGCCCTTGACCCTTGTCTTGACGAGGCCCTGGAACCCCGTGCGGAGGGAGGGGGTGTTGCCCTGGTGATCAGCTGCTCCATTATCTGCGCTTGTAATCGGTCGCGCTCGGCTTCGCGCTTGGTGAGAGCGAGGTCGCGCTCTGCTTCTCTTTGGGCACCGGCAGCGGCGCGCTGGGCTTCGGCGGCGGCGCGCTGGGCTTCGGCCCGGTCCCTTACCATATTCTCTTCCGTCTGAAGGCGTCTAATCTCTAGACGTATACGATCTTCGTCGCTCCGTTGCTGCGCCTGAAGGCGTTCTCTTTCCATGGAAGAATGTTCGCGCTCACTAAGCGTCTGTGCTTGGAGTCGATCGCGCTCTGTTGAGGCTGCTAGGCTGGCTAGGAATGCCTGTGCCAGCATCTTGTCCGCCTCGCTGGGGGAAGACGCTGGTTGAGGTGATCCGCTCCTGGCAGTACTCGTTGGAGATCTGTTCTCCTGTGGCGAGTCCTGGAGATCCATCTCCGGGGTGCTCTCCTCTTCTTGTAGCGGGTAGAGTTCCATCCCTGGAGGGCTGTCTTTATCCTGGAGCTCTCCGGGGACTACTTCTTCGGTCTTGGCGGGGGGTAAAGTCATGTCGGGTCCCTCCTGGTCCCTACCGTGAGCTTGGTCAGTTACGTTAGAACCCACTAGGGCCTCTATTGGCGGGGTAGCCTGGTCGATAGGGTCGGACATAATTTTACTATCTACTTTTTCCGCGTTTACCGTCTGTAGAAAGCTAGGTAGTATATTGGCAACGTAATCCTCTAAGTACTGAGGTGTCTGCCGTCTACGCTGCGGGCGATCTACTTTAGGAGAACCGTTTTGTGGAGTGTTCATCATTGGCCATGTCAATATTAATACCACTATATTAATATTACACTAGTTACGCTCCGGCTCGAAGGACCAATTGTAACTGAGGGGTACAATTCCCTGACTGTATTGATAAGTATGGTATCATTAAACCACTACCGCTTTATGTACTTTAATTACTGGCCATACAGTACATGATATATAAATATGATGAACACTTCCCACAATGAATCGGTTCCACACAAAGTGGTAATTAAGTATTTATTGCAGCAAAAGGTACATAATATACTTCTCTATTTTACTTTGGATGCGCTTATAAGGCAAAGGAATGTGCGTAGGCAAATCAATAATGAATGTCCATTCTCTGGTTACGCAGGAGGTAATTATACAACCTGAATCTTAGGGAATTATATCTATGGTACACTAGTAATATATAGCGGGAGATACTGGAAGGGTCCCCCCGGTTGTAAGCCAGCAGGGGTAGAGGATCTGTCGGTAGTAGAGAGTCTGGTCAACGATGACTAAGGAGACTCCAAGTACAGGAGACGGTGCAATAGTCTCTTGATCCACAGACGAATACAGCTGTTCTCCGTAGACTGTAGCTCCACAGTGAAGAAAGCTAGCCGGCCTCAGGCTCTCTGAGGCGCAGACTCGACGTGGCTCCTCACAGGGTAAATCCCACACATGTAGGCGTCGGCGATTCTCCGCTCCATAAATCACAGGACCAAAACAAATATAATCCAGCCGCAAAGGGCTATGTAGTCGTCGGGTAGATTAATCCAGTGTACATGTCCACACGGTTCTCGTCTAGGTCTCCTCGGGTGAAAGCGCCATGAAAGCAGCCCAGCCTGGATAAGCACTCTAGCTGGTACGAGGAAGCGTTGGTGATGCTGGTCACTGTAGAACTTTAGCCGCACGATACACTATACACAAATAGACTATTACTGACTTAATAGAAATATGTCGCACTCGACGGTATAGCGCCAAACTCTGACAATTCAGTTATTAATTCGCACGCGGTCTCAATGCTCTTATTTGGGGCCAAACAGGCCATACTTCACTGCACGGAGTATCGTGGGTGAGGCTTCAACTTATTGGGTAACTCTACTTCTGTATTTACCTGCGCCATATTTATATGCACGGCGAACAATCTAGTGCCAACCTCATTTCTGTCTCGTATTCCTGGGCAAGGCCGGGCATGTACAGACATGTCTTGACGGTGGCCTTGAACCTGACTCTGGAGGCATGGCCCTGGCGCCTGTGGACCGCTGTCCAATAGGAGAACGAAATATTATGGTCTGTACTAGGCTAAAGGGATATTCCGTGTATATGTACAAGGAATATACAAGGGATATCAAACGATATACAAATACTATGCAATATATATCAATCAATAAATATATATATTCGGTTTAATCTGATCCTTTGTAACAAACAGCATGTGTGTTTGTTTGATTCTTCACTCCCCCCTATGCAGGGGGTGCAACACTAGGTCCTCTGCTGTGCAGGGTCCACCTAACAGAGGACATGGAAGGAGGTGCTCCATGGTCTGGGGTTCTGTGCCACAGTCACATGTGGTTGGGCCACTAAGATAGCCCCATCTGCTTGGGGCTTCCCTGGAACGGCCAACACCTGGAAAGGAGCTAAGCAGCTATGACCCACGTGGCGTGTGGCCGGGACTACACACAATATCGGACCTTAACAGGAAACCCAACAGCACTGCTAACATTGCTGCCTCCTTACCGGATGAGCTGAACAGCTTTTACGCCCGTTTTAAACGGCACCACCAACCTTCCAGGGGAAGCCCCCACCACTCATTAACCCCTCCCACAAGTCTGTACGATGAATGGTTCATGAGATATGAAAGGGGCGGTGCTCATTACAATGGACAATAATCTATTCATAAATATTTGTAATGCATGTATATCAATGACAATAGGTTCACTATGGCATGTCTATATATTGTTAACAGGTGCCAGAGAGCTGATTACCAGCGAACCTGTGTAATATCACCCTCTTGTGGTGAAAAGCTATAACTTCATACTGAATATGCATTTCAATGATAGAAATGAATTAACTTAAAATACTTTTCCAAAACTGCCCTATTGTGAGGTTAGCTGCGGACAGAGATAGACAGGTGGACAGAACCGACCTGATGGAGATAATTATTATATTATATATAGTGTAGAGGCACTAAACCAACATTCATCTCTATGTGGGGGAATGGTATCCAACAAACAGTAAAGTAGCAACGGAGAATGAGACACTTGTTTTAAATTAAACCATTATTTTATTTTTCTGCCTAGGTTACGTCTCTAAACTCTTACTGACATAAAGAAATCACTTCCTGTTCCTTATATTATGGGGAGGGGGTAATAGGTTAAACCCACAACATTAAGATATTTCTCACAAATTAATAATATAGCCATACCATCGGTAATATGAACAAAAACTAAATCTTTATATTAAATCAAATTAGATTAGTGTAAATATTTATATTCAATAATGTAAATGAATATAAAAACGTCATGAACACAAAATCACTATTCTGGCTGCTACATTTCCAATCCCTAATTGTTACCGTGGAAGAATTATCAATGAATGATAATATTGCAGCCACAATCTACAACATAATATGTACCTACAGTACATTATGGAAGTCCATTTCTGTTTTTAAATTGAAGTCCAGGTCCAATGTGATGTGTCCGTCTGTCAACATTGAACACTGAAGTCTTCCTAGGGATCAGAGCTTCAAGCACGTGACCCACCAGTTCTGTGGTGAAACAGGCTGAGGTTTTGTCAGATGCTCTCTGGCGCCACCAGTTATTGAAGGAATACACTGTTGCTGTCACACGTCAGTCTTCTGACTGCTACCTTGAACTACTTATGAGCGAAGCCCACTAGGGCACGACATATCTGCAGTAGAGATGTCCGCTGTCACTCCAATACAATGGAGCTAAATGGCACCGGGTTTGTGCCAAAATAATACATTTGAAAAACTCAACATTAATGTCTATAGAGCTTTCTATTTCATTTAGCAACTATTTTCTGTAGAGTATTCTACTTTTAACTTAAGTAAAATATCATGTCCTAATGGCTACACAGCATTTTAAATTATAACACTCATGAACACCTGATGAATTGAAAATGGGGGACCCTGATGTAAACAAGACGAAAGTCTTTCTCTGGTCTGCATCCCCTTAACAATTGTGTGTATTGAGCTGTACTGTATTGTACCCATTCTGCAATCTGTTAATAAAGTTTTCAATCAATCAATCAATCAATGAAAGAGTCAACACAAGCATGAGATATATTTTATTGACTAAATCTAAAAAGGAGGTACAGAATCTTTGTGTTTGATATGTATGAAGATAAACGGAAATCAGTCACAAAACAAAAATAAGTCCTAAGGATTCCTGTTGAGTATTCTACTTAGTATAAGTACATGGGGTTCCTGTTGAGTATACTACTTAGTATAAGTACATGGGGTTCCTGTTGAGTATACTACTTAGTATAAGTACATGGGGTTCCTGTTGAGTATACTACTTAATAAAAGTACATGGGGTTCCTGTTGAGTATACTACTTAGTATGGGAACAGAATGTTTGGGCAGCACGGTGGTGTAGTGGTTAACACTGTCGCCTCACAGCTAGAAGGTCCTGGGTTCGATTCCCACTTGGGGACCAGGTTGCCGCGTTGCCAGGTACCCAGGTGGGGTATCTCCCGGGCCTTTCTGTGTGGAGTTTGCATGTTCTGCCCGTACGCGCAAGGGTTTCCCCTCCAGATAAGATAAACCCAAAAAAAAAAGATGGCTAACGCTGTCGCGTCCCTGACGAAGACGGACAGGAGCACTTGGATTGGTCCCCGGGCGCGGCCCACGCCACAGCCCATGTCTGCTCCCGGCTGCCCTTGGGGGGGGAAGGACGACGGGATGGGAAAAGTGCAGAGAGATATTTCATCAGTGCATGTGTGTCGCCCATCTCGCATGTGTGTGTTCTTCTTCTAAAAAAGTACATGGGGTTTCTATTTAATATACTGCAAACTGTGTTTGGGGACCTGTTCTCTTTATTCTTTTCAAGTCTACTCTCAGCTTAAACAGAAGAACTAAATGGTTTCTTTCCTGTATGAGTTCTAGTGTGTTTCTTCATATTTCCTTTATCATTGAACCCTTTCCCACAAACTGAAGAGCTAAAAGGTTTCTCTCCAGTATGAGTTCTCATGTGTGTCCTCAGATTTCCCTTCCTACTGAACCCTTTCCCACAAATTGAACAGCTAAAAGGTTTCTCTCCAGTATGAGTTCTCATGTGTCTCTTCAGATATGTTTGCTGACTGAACCCTTTCCCACAAACTGAACAGCTAAATGGTTTCTCTCCAGTATGTGTTCTCATGTGTGTCTTCAGATGTCCTTTATCATTGAACCCTTTCCCACAAACTGAACAACTAAATGGTTTCTCTCCAGTATGAGTTCTCATGTGTGTCTTCAGATGTCCTTTATCATTGAACCCTTTCCCACAAACTGAAGAGCTAAAAGGTTTCTCTCCAGTATGAGTTCTCATGTGTGTCCTCAGATCTCCCTTCCTACTGAACCCTTTCCCACAAATTGAACAGCTAAAAGGTTTCTCTCCAGTATGGGTTATCATGTGTGTCTTCAAATGTGTTTGCTGATTGAACCCTTTCCCACAAATTGAACAGCTAAAAGGTTTCTCTCCAGTATGAGTTCTCATGTGTCTCTTCAGATATGTTTGCTGACTGAACCCTTTCCCACAAACTGAACAGCTAAATGGTTTCTCTCCAGTATGTGTTCTCATGTGTGTCTTCAGATGTCCTTTATCATTGAACCCTTTCCCACAAACTGAACAACTAAATGGTTTCTCTCCAGTATGAGTTCTCATGTGTGTCTTCAGATGTCCTTTATCATTGAACCCTTTCCCACAAACTGAACAACTAAATGGTTTCTCTCCAGTATGAGTTCTCATGTGTGTCTTCAGATGTCCTTTATCATTGAACCCTTTCCCACAAACTGAACAACTAAATGGTTTCTCTCCAGTATGAGTTCTCATGTGTATCTTCAGATCTCCCTTCATACTGAACCCTTTCCCACAAACTGAACAAACAAAAGGTTTCTCTCCAGTATGAGTTCTCATGTGTGTCTTCAGATGTCCCTTTGTACTGATTCCTTTCCCACAAACTGAACAAACAAAAGGTTTCTCTCCAGTATGAGCTTTCATGTGGCAATTCAGATTTGCCTTCATACTGAACCCTTTCCCACAAACTGAACAGCTAAATGGTTTCTCTTCAGTATGAGTTATCATGTGTGTCTTCAGACTTGTTTGCTGACTGAACCCTTTCCCACAAACTGAACAACTAAATGGTTTCTCTCCAGTATGTGTTCTCATGTGTGTCTTCAGATCTCCCTTCATACTGAACCCTTTCCCACAAACTGAACAAACAAAAGGTTTCTCTCCAGTGTGAGTTAGCATGTGTGTCTTCAGACTTGTTTGCTGACTGAACCCTTTCCCACAAACTGAACAACTAAATGGTTTCTCTCCAGTATGTGTTCTCATGTGTGTCTTCAGATCTCCCTTCATACTGAACCCTTTCCCACAAACTGAACAAACAAAAGGTTTCTCTCCAGTATGAGCTTTCATGTGGCAATTCAGATTTGCCTTCATACTGAACCCTTTCCCACAAACTGAACAGCTAAATGGTTTCTCTTCAGTATGAGTTATCATGTGTGTCTTCAGACTTGTTTGCTGACTGAACCCTTTCCCACAAACTGAACAACTAAATGGTTTCTCTCCAGTATGTGTTCTCATGTGTGTCTTCAGATCTCCCTTCATACTGAACCCTTTCCCACAAACTGAACAAACAAAAGGTTTCTCTCCAGTGTGAGTTAGCATGTGTGTCTTCAGACTTGTTTGCTGACTGAACCCTTTCCCACAAACTGAACAACTAAATGGTTTCTCTCCAGTATGTGTTCTCATGTGTGTCTTCAGATCTCCCTTCATACTGAACCCTTTCTCACAAACTGAACAGCTAAATGGTTTCACTCCGGTATGATTTTTTACGTGTATCTTCAGATCTCTCTTCTTGCTGAATACAGGCCTGTTAGACAACGTTTGTATTTTCTGTGTCTTCTTTTGTTTTAGTGCCATCAAACCTGGACCTCCACTCTCCTTCCATTCATCACCGTCATCAGTCTCAGTTCCAGAACTGTCATCATCACCGTCATCAGTCTCAGCTCCAGAACTGTCATCATCACCGTCATCAGTCTCAGTTCCAGAACTGTCATCACCGTCATCAGTCTCAGTTAGAGAACAGTCTGAAAAGAGAGGCTGGCTATCTCTAGTTGGTTCTAAATCACCAGCTGGATCGAAGTTACTGGTTAGTTCTGCTACTCCACAGTCCTCTCCTTCAGGTTCTGTTTTCATGTGTTCAGTTGAGGTGCTGGGTAAAGAGTATGCTTCTCTGTTTTTCTCCCTTTGGGTTTGAAGAGGCTGGAAGGACAGAGCGTTCTCTTGACCATCTTCACATTTCACTGGGTCTACTGTGATCTTGGAGAGATCAGCTTCTTCCAGCCCTTGATCTAGTTCATCTTTAATCTGCTCTGGGTCCCGGTTTTGGCTGAGTTGTGAGGACAGAGTGTTCTCACCTTCATTTTCACATTTCATAGGTTGTAAGGTCATCTTGGAGCCATCAGCCTCCTCTAGATCTTGACACAGTTCCTCCTGTTCCTCTTTAATCTGGAGGGGCTCCGTGTCCTGGGTTTGGCTGAGCTGTGAGGACTGAGGTTTCTCTTCATCATGTTCACTCTTCACAGAGACAGGAAGCTCCTCTCCCTCCTGACTGATCCAGAGTTCCTCCTGTTCCTCTTTCATCTGGAGGGGCTCTGTGTCCTGGGTTTGGCTGAGCTGTGAAGACTGAGGTTTCTCTTCATCATGTTCACTCTTCACAGAGACAGGAAGCTCCTCTCCCTCCTGACTGATCCAGAGTTCCTCCTGTTCCTCTTTAATCTGGAGGGGCTCTGTGTCCTGGGTTTGGCTGAGCTGTGAGGACTGAGGTTTCTCTTCATCATGTTCACTCTTCACAGAGACAGGAAGCTCCTCTCCCTCCTGACTGATCCAGAGTTCCTCCTGTTCCTCTTTCATCTGGAGGGGCTCTGTGTCCTGGGTTTGGCTGAGCTGTGAGGACTGAGGTTTCTCTTCATCATGTTCACTCTTCACAGAGACAGGAAGCTCCTCTCCCTCCTGACTGATCCAGAGTTCCTCCTGTTCCTCTTTCATCTGGAGGGGCTCTGTGTCCTGGGTTTGGCTGAGCTGTGAAGACTGAGGTTTCTCTTCATCATGTTCACTCTTCACAGAGACAGGAAGCTCCTCTCCCTCCTGACTGATCCAGAGTTCCTCCTGTTCCTCTTTAATCTGGAGGGGCTCTGTGTCCTGGGTTTGGCTGAGCTGTGAGGACTGAGGTTTCTCTTCATCATGTTCACTCTTCACAGAGACAGGAAGCTCCTCTCCCTCCTGACTGATCCAGAGTTCCTCCTGTTCCTCTTTAATCTGGAGGGGCTCTGTGTCCTGGGTTTGGCTGAGCTGTGAGGACTGAGGTTTCTTTTCATCATGTTCACTCTTCACAGAGACAGGAAGCTCCTCTCCCTCCTGACTGATCCACAGTTCCTCCTGTTCCTCTTTCATCTGTAGGAGCTCTGGCTCCTCCTGGACCAGACTGGGGCTCCTCTCCTGCTGCTCAGGGGGAACCTCCTCTTCACAGACAGGGAGCTGTGGGGGGTCTGGAGGGAGGAATAATAATAATATGAATAACAAACAAAGATGCAGTAGATAACTTTTCACTATTAAAGGATAACGCCAACATTTTGGGAAATTAGCTTATTTAACATCTTCCCTGGAGTTAGACAAGAAGATACATACCTTTTTTGTCTCTGTGCGTGCATTTAGCTTTGGGAACAGACGCTCCGTTAGCATAGCTTAGCTTCATCACTGGAAGTGAGGCCGATCCGGAGCCTTAGAGTGTATAGTTTGATTGATTGATTGAAAAGCAGAATACACTCCAAATACAACTCCAAAACGTTCATGTAAACATGTTGTGACGTGTGTTCACCACGTGGAGAAATAAAAAATAATGAATTAGACAATTACGTTTTATAAGCAAATATACTCGGAACAATTTTTTTGCCCAACCACTACTGTATGAGCGCAGCCAGTGATTTCAACGTGACGGCGTGTTTGTTTACATTCTCATTCATTCAAAAGATCCGAACCGATTGAAGTTTATGGATACCATGACTTGAAATCCTCTTACCTTGACGATTAAAAGCCTCCCCAATGCTTGAATGAGAGCAGCCTTCAGGCTTTCCAGCGCTGCATCATGTTCATGGGCCCACTGCCATGCTGCCTCCTTTCTCAGCAGCTGTCTCAGAGGAGCAGTTATTGTGGCTTCCTCTGGAATGTATTGGGCCAAGTATCTTGTCATGCCTAACAATCTCTGGAGGCCTTTCTTGTCTTCCGGTGCCGGCATGTTGGCGATGGCTATCACCTTTGCATCATCAGGTTTAACACCCTCTGGTGTGATGATGTGGCCCATGTATTTCACTGTGTCGACTTTGAACTGGATCTTGTCTTTGTTGAACTTGACATTGGCAGCTTGTGCCCTCTTCATGACCTGCTGGAGGATCTCAGCGTGCTCTTGGTCTGAGGATGCAGCGATTATCATGTCATTAGCTATGATATGTACACCTTCTATGTCACCAAAGGTCTCACTGTTCTTCTGCTGAAACACTTCACTGGCTGACTTGATGCCAAATGGCAATCTCTTAAAGCGGTAGCGGCCCCATGGTGTGTTGAATGTACACAGCTCAGATGATGGCTCATCCAGTTTCACTTGCCAATATCCATCCTTCTCATCCAGAATGGTGAAGATAGATTTCCCTGCCAGTTTGCAGCAGACATCGTCTAGAGTGGGAATGGAGTAATGTTGCCTCTGTATGGCCTTGTTCAGATCAGAGGGGTCCAAGCACATCCTGAGTTGAGTATTTTTTTTTCTGTGATCACCAAACTGCTCACCCATGCTGTTGGGTCATTCACAGGGGTTATTACATCTGCTTCCACAAGGTGGCGCAGTGTGACCTTCAGCCTGTCCAGGACAGCAAGGGGAATCTTCCTGCACCCATGTACCACAGGTGTAACTGCCGGGTCAATGTGTATGTGATGTACACCCGGGAACTCACCCACCTCGCAGAAGAGAGATGGGTACATCTCCAGCAACTCCTCTTTAGTGGCTGGAGGTCTCTTAAGCTTCTCAGTTGTGGCTGCAGGTGTCTTCTCAAGTGCATCAATTCGTTTCACAAGCCGCAGTACTTCACTTGCCTCTCTGCCCATGATCGGCACGGTTGACTGGTTGATCACATAGAAATCAAGCTTGGCTTTAGCCTCAGCAGTTTCACACATCAGTGTCACGGTCCCTTCCGGCTTCAGACGGTTCCCTCCATACGCTACCAGCACTGTTCTTGTGGGCTGTAGCTGGATACGACCTGGAAATGTCTTCACAATGGACATAGGCAGCACGTTTCCATCCGCCCCCGTGTCAATCTTGAATTTGACCGGGACATTCCTCACATTGGCCATAGTGTACCATGCAGTGTCTTTACTTTTAGTGACTGCATCCACTTCCACACATGACACAGTACCTATAAACAGTGAGTCTACATCTACCTCAGTCTCAATGTCGTGGACACCACGTCTTATTACTGTTCTGTATGTTTGGGTGCCCGTCCTGTCAGCTGGTGTGGAACACATCCTCGCAAAATGGTTTTGCCTGTTACATTTGTAGCATACAGCACCATAAGCCGGACACTGGCGTGGTTCATGTGTTCTCCCACACTTGTTGCATTGTGCAATCCACTCTCTGTTTTTCCTTTCTGTCCTCCTGTCTTTGTAGAATCTTCCCCTCTCTGGTTGAGCTGGAGCTCTACTTATGGCTTGCACATATGATTCCCCCACAGCCTGTGTTGTTTGCATAGCTTGCAACTGGCTCCTCGCAGCTTCTGATGCTCTGCACACATCTACTGCTTTCTCAAGGGTTAAATTATTCTCCCTCAGTAGCCTTTCTTTCAGAGCAGCATTATTCAGGCTGAACACCAATTTATCTCTGATCATTTCGTTCTCACTTATTTTAAACTCACAGTTTCTGCTCTTCTGGCGCAGTTCCGTGACAAACTTGTCCACTGTCATCTCATCAGCCATAGAATGGGACCAGAACTGGTACCGTTCAAAAACAATATTCTTCTGTGGGCTGCAATATGTTTCAAAAGCCTTGAGGATTGCATCCACTTTCTTATCGTCACCCCCAACAAATGTGAACGTGTTGAATACATCCAGAGCATCTTCACCAATTGTGTGTAACAGTATGGCCACTTTAATTTTTTCATCCTTTGCAATTGCTCCAGAGGCTGTCATATACAGTTGAAAACGCTGCTCCCACCTGCGCCAATTCTCGGCCAGGTTTCCCGTGAGTAGCAGCGAGGACGGTGGTTTGAGCTGCTACATCTCCTCTGTTCTGTGCTCTGCTGCCACATCCAGACGCTATTGCTAGCGTTAGCAACAACTAGCACAACAAAAGTTCATCACTCACTCCGCAAATCCGCTGGGTTTTATAATCCGTGAGATCGGCGTGTGTAGAGTGAAGATTCAGCCACTTCTGACACCAATGTTGTAGTTTTGGCTGGGTTCCGTATAGCAATAACTTGACAACACACACAAGCTCAGTTGGTAGCCACAGCAACAGGTTTAGTGAGCGTCAGGTCAGGAATGCACCACAGACATCATTAGTCGATCACAACACTCTTCAACACGCTGCTCTTAATCGAACCCGAGTACCATATATCACAATTGTTTGGCTACAAAACCAGAAAATATCAATCATGCCTCATCACGCTGTCAATCACAACTTGGACGTTGATCAGATGTTGTCAGGAGGTGAAAATGTAAACAAACAGAGTGAGACTTGAGGTTCTCCAAACTAAACAAGGTAACTATGGATAGCTGAAATACTTATGGATTGTTAGCTTGACCAATTACCTTTTTTACTTGAGTTGGGGCAACTGTTGTAATTCCTACACTGTTCACCGGATTTAGATGTAATTAAAGCTGGAAGTCTGCACTTGAAGCACACCTGTATTTCATTTCAAGTCCATTATGGTTTTGTACAGAGCCAGAATTAGTAAAATTGTGTCAATGTCCAAATAATTATGGACCGACTGTATAAAGTCAGAATATAAGCCCCAGGGGTGAATGGAGTCCCCCACCGGGTTTATAAAAGTGCACCTGATGTACTCAGATTCTTGTGGAGGTTATTGAGAGTAGTATGGGATAAACAGGTTATACCAAAAGCTTGGGTTAGAGCAGAAGGAATCCTAATCCCCAAGGAGAAAGAGTCCTCACTGTTAAGCCAGTTTCTGACTATATCCCTCCTGAATGTAGAAGGTAGGGCTGTCCCCGACTAAGGATTTGGATAGTCAACTATGATTAGCCAAAATTTGCCATTAGTCGACTATCAGTCGACTAAAAAAAAAGTGTATATTTTTTATTTTTATTTTTTTTATCATTCCATTTGGGCTGTGGGGATGCTTAATGGCTGAAGGAGTCGACTGAAGGCTTCTTGTCCTCTGAAAAAGCATGCAATTGGTCCACTGATGGATACATCTTGATATTTGTCTAGTCTAGTGCAGGGCTGTACAGTGCAACATATATATCGCACATGCTACAGCAACAGCGGTCTGTGCGATGAATGGATTTACTTCAGTAGCACTGGTGCGATAGGCATTCGGTTCATATAGATACTCTTATTTTGAAAATCCTGTAGCGGGTCTCATTTCTGCCCAAGCGCAGCTCCAGCTATAATAACTAGGCTCCGACAGCTAACAACGCTCAGTTCGTTTCGATACTCTTATTTTGAAAATCCTGTGCGTCGTGACTCATATCCGCTCTACAGCACACAGCAGTAGCGTCTCAGTAGCAGTAGCGTCTGGAACGCGGACATTGCAACAGAGCAAGGATAGTGTTTTTGCGACCCAAAACAAATCCCTGCTGTTTTATTCCGCAACGGGTCAAATGCATATAACCTGCTTTGCAATCCTCGCCATTCCTTTATGACCACGTCGTGTTTAAGACCGGAATTAACGTCCCGTTAGCATAAGCTAACAACAAGCTAAAGCCCTGTTCAGAGCGACAGAGAACAGCAGAGTGGGGACTGGGAAGGAGGGGGGGGGGGCATTCTCCCTCTGTGTGTGTGTGCGTTTGAAAAGATATGATGAAGTCAGACGAGTATATTATATTGATAGTAAATGTACTGAGGGTGGACAGATGATGTTGATATTTAAACAGAAAAAAATACAATACATAATAAATGTATGCATGATCATCATGCAACATAAAACAATTGCAGGAACGGTTTGGGAGAGGAAGGGGTTTTAGGCTGCCTGCTGTGAGTTCCAACTTTTTTTTTATGGTACTTAAAGTTTAAAGCTCAATATATCAAAACGTGGCACTTTATAGTGAACAGGAGGTCTATTTGTATTAAAAACAATAGATTGTTTTTCATTTAAATGTCTGGAAGAGCTCAATACATTTTTTTTCAAATTATATTTTCATTACCTTTTTTGAGTTGATCTAAATGTTACTGATTGTGTTAAATGGGCTTATATCATCGTCTCATATCGATTGCAGGCACCTGCATCGTATCGTATCATGGCAAATATCGGCAAATATCGTATCGTTGTCCAAAGAATCGATATCGTATCGTGATGAAACTGGTGATTCCCACCCCTAGTAGAGTGAGTCCATACACCCAACACCAAATCCCATAATTCCTTACACGTAACGTGTCTGGCTGTGTGACGTCAACTTGTCAGCATGAAAATGACAGCCAAACATGGCACTGCAACTAAATAACACAAATACAATAGGCACATTTGTGACTGTTACAAATATAACACGTTTTATACTTGTGCTACAAGATTTTGGCCTGTGCTACAAAACTATACTGTAGTGTGTTCATTAGATGGGTGAAATCCTCTTTCAGTGCCTCTGTGCCTAGGTTATTCCTTCAGTTACTAAATCCATGGTAAATACATAATTAAACATCTTTTTTGTTACTCTGGCTACCGTTTCCAATTATGTTACATTGACAAGACGACGAGCACTTTTTCAGTCAATGGTAACGTAATAGATGGGCTTAAAGGTGGGCGGCACGGTGGTGTAGTGGTTAACACTGTCGCCTCACAGCAAGAAGGTCCAGGGTTCGATTCCCACTTGGGGACCAGGTTTCCGCGATGCCAGGTACCCAGGTGGGGTATCTCCCGGGCCTTTCTGTGTGGAGTTTGCATGTTCTCCCCGTGCTCGCAAGGGTCCCCCCCCCCCTCGATAAGAGAAACCCAATGGAAAAACATGCACAACAACAGATCGCTAACGCTGTCGCGTCCGTGACGAAGACGGGCAGGAGCACTTGGATGGTGCCCGGGTGTGGCCCACGCCACAGCCCTCGTCTGCTCCCGGCTGCCCTTGGGGGGGAAGGACGACGGGATGGGTTAAGCGCATCAGCGATCCTACAAAAAACAATGCATGCATGTGTGTGTCCCGGTGTGTGTGCTAAACTAACTGCAGTGTGCCGCTAACATTGAGAGTCGTCTGCATGCCAATTAAAGACCTCTGCGACAGGTCCTGCATTATTATTAAAGGTCCACTTGTTAACTTTTTGGGCAATTTTACACAATTCCTGAGAGTCTATGGAACACATCTGTAAGTTGTTTTTCAATAAAATTCATTGTTTTGTATTTTTAATCAAGTACTTTGGTGCACCACTTTCTGCCCTTCCAACGAACAAGATATTTTTGGCTGGACTCCGCCCATACTCGCAATGACACCCACCTGCACTATAGCCTAGCTAAGAGATGGCAGATACGCTAGCACGGAGGAACACCGCAAACACTACAGTAAAATCGTAACGTTAATACACTATTAACACAGACAGAAAATATTATACAAATTAGAAAAGGGAATAACCTTTACCACTATCGCAAATAATCTGTCTGTTCATGCGCACGTTCTCCTTGCCTTTCCTGACACTAGTCCGAAGTGCATCATAGTTGTAGACGTTTGGTAATGAATGTATGAACGAGGTCCTACTGCTAATTAACTAATTACGACTTATGTACTTACTGATTCGATACCTTCTTTGGGGTCCCGAAGACTTGGTACAGGCTAGCTCCCTTCTTTAGCAACAGCCAGGAAATCACCCCAGCATTATAAAGTCCTTGATTCTCAATGCAGTCTTTGCAAAAATCCAAAAAACGAACTTGGCCCATTGCTTCCGGAGCACGATTAGGAAACGAGTGCACGGACGTATTCGCTGGTTGGCAGCCAGGAACAGCACATGTCCTGCTCATCATTTTAACGTTATGCTAACTTACTCGAATCACTGTTCAGTTGATTGTGGGCGGTGGCTACAACCACAGTAGCGGCTCAGTATGCAGATATTAGCTTAACACTTTCAATGCCAACGACGAGATAACTCGTTTGTTCATGCCGACCGTTCATTGCCAACGACGAGAGATCTATTTTTTTGTATTAGCGATTTGAATTTATATTTCATCAATCTAGCCTCACGTTAGTGCTGCAAACTCTCTCCATTGGGAAAATACCGCCCCCTATTGTCTCTCCCTGTGGTACTGCACCCCTTTGGTCCGAAATAATCCTCTTCGGTCCCCCAGACGCTGTCACCACCCTTACCAACAGCCTTGGCAACCTGTCCTCCCTGGTCAAGCCGTATGTCAAGAACCTAGGGGTCATTTTTGATCCACAATTTAAATTTGACAGACAAGTAAACTCAGTGGTAAAGGCATGTTTTTTCCAACTACGCACCATTGCCAAACTCAAAGCCCTTCTCTCCCCTGCAGACCTTCAGAGAGTCATCCACGCCTTCATTTCATCTAGATTAGACTACTGCAACTCCCTCTATATAGGCATTAACCAGTCTTCCCTGTCCCGCTTACAACTGGTACAAAACGCTGCTGCCAGACTGTTGACCGGAACCCGCAAGAGAGACCACATCACCCCTGTCCTTGCCTCCCTTCATTGGCTCCCAGTACGCTACAGGATAGATTTTAAGGTTCTCCTATTTGTTTTTAAAGCCCTTAATGGTCACACACCCTCCTACATCTCAGACCTCCTATCCCCCTATTCCAACACCAGGTCCCTCAGGTCAGCCGATCAGAGGCTCCTGACAGTCCGGAGGTCTAACCTCAAGCTCAGGGGGGGCCGTGCCTTTGCTATCGCAGCCCCTGAACTGTGGAACAGCATCCCCACCTCCATTAGGCTCGCCCCCTCGATAGATGCCTTCAAATCGAGGCTCAAAACCCACTTCTACCTACTAGCCTTTCCCGTTCACTGACTCATGCCCTGTTTTTCTATGTGTTTGCCTGTGTGCCCTCCCATAAAACGGAGTGTGATTGTTGTCTATATGTATCTTGTGTATTTACCCTCTGTACAGCACTTTGGTTGACACGCGTCATGTGAAATGTGCTTTATAAATAAATTTGATTGATTGATTGATTTGGAATGGATTGAATGAAACACATGGGGGGAAAGAAATCCTGCTTCCTCATTTTACTTCTCAGACAAGTCACCAGAGACAATTGGATTCATTGCAGAGCCCCAGAACAGCGTGGAATACATATTTCCAGTACCCAGCGTTGGATCAATAAACGTGATCGATATTTGGAATGGCGATCAGGAATTGGAATAATCTTTTTGGAGAACATCTGATCTGAGGTAAGGAATCTATTTTACCAGTCTTATGATAATAAGAGCTTTTTTCACAGAGATATCAACGTGTGCCCTATGTGTGTGTGTGTGTGCTGATCAGGAAATGAGAGAATCGATTTTTCAGCCCGCTTCTGTAGCGTGCATAAGTACACATATACTATCGATAATCTAGCGTTTATTTAAAAACGATTCATAAATAGGCAGAAAAATTACGTTTTTTGTGTATTCCAGAATATTCCAGTAAAGGGCCTTTATCACAGAATCTTTATATTTTCCTGAAACTTTCAAAAAACTAGCGTTTTTCAAAATGGTATAAAACGGAAATGAACCGATTAAAAAACAATCCGTTTCGACAATGTTGACTGCAAACAAGTCATTGATAAGCGACGGCTAGATTAGACACATAATTTAAGATGTAGTTTATGCGTTCGCAAATATGAGAGCGCTATCATTGAAGTGGGTGGTGGCACGGAAGCACTAAATCGTGTGCCCCCTGCTGGCATTGAAAGTGTTAACAGTGATTGGTCAGCACCTCTTACACGTCACAGATCCAGTCAAATCTGAATGGCTTATTTCAGTAGGGAGAGCTGAACAGCAGAAACTGCACTTGGTACAGATTTAACATTTTCTCACTGTTGGTACAATCCCACATTGCTTGAAAACGAAAAAGGCCATTTTTACAATAGGGGACTTATTTTTTTATATATATATATAATTTCTTTAGCATTTTATTGCTTGCAGAGAGGAAGGATGGGAGAAGATATAGGGGGAGGACATGCTGTAAAGGTCGCCGGGTCCGGGAGTCGAACCCGGGACGGCCGCATTAATAATAATAATAATGGATTGGATTTATATAGCGCTCTTCATGACACCCCAGTGATCCCAGAGCGCTTACAGAGTCCATTATTCGTTCATACACAGTCATACCGGTGGTGGTAAGCTACAATTGCAGCCAGAGCTGCCCTGAGGCAGACTCACGGAAGCATGGTGAATAATCATCGCCTACGGCCCCTCCGACCACCACCAACATTCATTCAGATGCATACACATTCATACGAGGCAAGTAGGTTAAGTGTCTTGCCCAAGGACACAACGGCAGTGGGATGGACATGGGCTTGAGCGGGATTCGAACCACCAACCCTTCGATCATTGGACGACCCGCTCTACCCCTGAGCCACGCCGCCCCACTGCATTGCACTGCAGCGCAGTTACGTGGTGCGCCACCCTGGTGCCCACAATAGGGGACCTTTAAGAATTTCATGAAACTACACTACCCAGCTCACGCCTGCCCCTGTCAAACTTTGAGCCTTCCGACGTGAAATAATTTTTTTCCGTCATTATGTCTCACGGGTCGAACAAACCTGAATGTTATTGCCAGAACGTAGTTAGTTTCTAGAAAAAAACGTGTCTCAATCTCATTAAAGATGGAGCGATTTACATTACAAAAAAGTAACTGTACTTACAGCAGATTTCATTCACGGTATTTGCTGCCCAATGTTAGCATGGTGTTATTCACCGTCAAAGATGGAAATAAACAAAAAGAAAATGTATATTCTCCTTTGGTTCATTACAATTTACTCAAGCCTAGTAACAGACACAATATTTCTGACACTGGGAATACGTTCCCTGAGGTCCCTAGATACCAAGAACATGCAAATGGACTTGTAGAAGTGGAGCAATCTTCCATTTACTTAAGTACTTTTAGGTGAATTTTCGGAAAATATAGCTAGGTTAAAATCATTGGTAAACAAACAGTGCTGAAAATATACACTTTGACTGCTGTTTTGATAGGGTTAGCATCTTTACTCTTGGCTACATTTGAAAAAGAAATGCAACATTAATTAATACGGACTGTATTGGTCGATTTATGACGTGAAATTAATCTCTGCCCAGTACTGGGCCTGTCAGGCTTTTAAAGTCAACACCTATAAAGTCATAATGTTTAGAGATTAAAGTCAACATTCATAAAGTCAGACTAAAGTCATAATGTTTAGAGATTAAAGTCAACATTTATAAAATCAGACTAAAGTCATAATGTTTACAGATTAAAGTCAACATTTATAAAGTCATGTTTACAGATTAAAGTAAACATTTATAAAGTCATAATGTTTAGATTAAAGTCAACATTTATAAAGTGATAATGTTTACAGATTAAAGTCAACATTTCCATACTTGTTTCCATGCAGTCCAAACAGCTCTTCTCCTGGTCCAGCTGTGACGGTTTCATGCAGTCCACCAAACAGACTCTCAAACCAAGGTGTGAGAGGCTAGGAGGGGTGGTCATATTCAGACCAATCTTGGGGGAAAGTAAGGAAATATCAGCACATTTTACATTCATCCTAACAAACAAAGGTCTAACTTTTCAGTTGAAATTCATCAGGAACACAGAAAGCCAAGCAAGAACCACCAGTCCTTAACCAGCTATACAGGTAGTGCTCTTTTCCAAGGCTAACAAATTGGAGGCTGACAGGGAGATTTTCACAAGAACTGAAAAACACATGGGTGTATATATAGACAGATGCACTGCTATAGTTGTGATCTATGAATATAAGCCTATGATATTGCGTTTAATTTGATGCAAAACATCCGATAGGCTATTGATGCAGGCAGCTGTTGTTTCTGGCCAATCAGATGTTTTTGTCTTCCAAGTGGTATTTCCAGGGTCGCATTGGAAAAACTAAGACCACGTCCTCATCAGAAAGTACACTAAATTAAATGAAAATACAACTAAAAAGGCAATATTAATAAAATAAAGATTTCAAAAAAATATATACAAATATCGTGGACATCTACAGAAGATTGAAAAATAATTGTTTGGTGTGACGACCCTCCCCCACAGTTGTTTCCTTGCTCTGCTCTGTCACCGTTTCACAGGATTGGTGGGGGGAGCTGGCAGGGCAGAGCTGGGGGAGGGTCATTAGGCTAATTGGGGCACACCTGGGTCGGTGGAGGAGGGTCATCAGGCTAATTGGGGCACACCCGAACTGCTGCGGTCAGGCAAGCGATACCGGAGTCTCATGGCAAGCACAGAGAGACTCAGGCTATGTCCACACGATCACAGGTATTAATGACACCGAACTTTTGCAAAAAATAAACATCTGTCCACACAGGTGAATAACCGCGTATAATCGCGTACTCACGGCGGCTGGAAAACCAGCAACCGATACATGTAGTACAATGCCAAAGCAGTAGGCGGCGATGTTGTTCAGGCATGAAGGCCATTTCAACCAATCAGAAAAGGTTGAACGCTCACTACACTTCCTGCAAAACAAAGCCGCCATCTTTAAATTGCGTTAGCCATTTAGCCAACGGAGCATATATTTTTCAGCAAAGAAAGAAACTGCAATAAAAGTGCAATAAACAAACGGATACATTCACTGTGTGTTCTGCCTCTCATTTGTTGATGAAACAAAACTAACAACCCAATTGACCAGCGGATAGTTTAGTCGCACAAAAAAGATCTCTGATGTTGTTAGCTACATGCTAACGTGAATGGAATATGCCAGTATAGCATTGTGGCTAGCAGCTAACGTTAGCTCACGTTAGCCAGCTGCTCATGCAATCGTTAATGCTAGCAGAATGAATGGATGTAAACTTTATTTAACATATTGCAGAATGGGTACAATACAATACGGCTCAATACAAACAATTGTTACGGGGATGCAGTCTGGACTGGGTTCCTTATAACAATAACTTGTCTGAGCATCAGGTCAGGAATGCGACAACAGACATCAGTCGATCACAACACTTGTTTTTGCGACAGTCTGCCGTGAACATGGGAAATAATTGCGACAGCTCTGCTGTAAACACTGGGAATAACCTCGGTTGCTATGCCCACACGCACCCACTTTCCGGGCCTTCCAGCCAACCAACGTCCATGCGCTGCCTTTACACCAAGGCGAGCGACACAGACAACACTCTCCTACAGCACGTTGAGAGGCTATGGACACTAGACACACTGCCAATTAAGAACGAACGCAAGATGGTTCGGTCCAAGGAGGACAAGTATGCCATCGCTCTACTAGAGCAGAAGACTACGAGGGTCGAGGTCGACGGAGTGCTAAGATACGCAACCCCACTCTTGAGGCGGGAAGGGATGCCCACTCTGCATGTGCCTAAGGGAGCGATGCACCACTACCTACAGAGCACTGAGCGGCGCCTCGCCAAGGATCCCCCCCAAGAAACAATCTATCGCGCCGAGATCGAGAAGCTGGTAACGGCCGGCCACATAAAGAAAATCGATGACCACGAGGCAGAAGGGACGACAGAGTCCTGGTACGTGCCCCACCACAAGGTCACCCACAATGGAAAGAACCGCATTGTGTTCAATTGCAGTTATCAGATTGGACAGCAGAATCTGAATAACCTACTACTGCCAGGCCCGACACTCGGACCCTCCCTCCTCGGCGTTCTGATACGCTTTCGTCAGGACAAAGTGGCCATCAGCGGCGACATCAAGGGGATGTTCCTACAAGTTCGACTGATGGAGGAAGACAAGCCTTTACTGAGGTTTCTGTGGAGGGAGAGGCTCGACGACGAACAACCCTCGATATACCAATGGGAGGTACTCCCCTTCGGCACCACCTGCAGCCCGTGCTGCGCCACGTTCGCGTTACAGAAGCACGTGGCCGAAGACCCCGGAGCCGACGATGATGTCCGACACAGCGTTGAACGAAGTTTCTACTGTCTACAGAGCGTATCCACGCCAGAAGAAGCAGAGAGCATTCCTACTGAAGCTACGTGTAGCACTTGTGTTACTACCAGTAACAGCTGTTTGCCACGGGCACAGTTCTAGGTTCGAATGAGACGAGGAGTAATATGCACAATTAAAAGAATAGTAGACCAGAGGCAGAGTTATAACAATAACCAGTGTTTTAATTAAAAGCGTGCTAGATAAACAGTAATAATACATACATACGTAAAGTACAAGTTATGCTTTGAAGTATCCCTTTTAGATTAGGTCAGTAACCTCGACCTCCGACAGTGGGCCAGTAGCGACCCTCAAGTTCTCCGGCACCTCCCTCCAGAGACTAAGGCCGCGAGCAGCGAGACCTGGATGGCGCACACCCCAGGCGAAGCGCAAGAGATGACTCTGGGCCTCGTCTGGCGCTTCAAGACGGACTCGCTTCACTACCGACACACACCTCTGAGGACGGATCAGGAGACGTCCACGACTAGACTGACCACTCGGCGGAGTGTGTACCGAACACTCGCCAGCCAGTACGACCCAATGGGGTGTATCCTCCCTTACACCACCCGGGCGAAGATGCCGGTGAGAGAACTGTGGGCCAAGGAGCAGGGCTGGGACGACCCCATACCCGAGCACCTAGCCACCACATGGAGAGAGTGGGAGGATGAACTTGTCTTACTCCGCGAGGTGGCCATCCCGCGGAGCTACTTCCCTCCTACCGTGCGCTTGGAGACTTGTGAGGTCGACCTGCACGTCTTCAGCGACGCCTCGGAAGTGGCGTACGGATCAGTGGCCCACCTGAGGGCTCGAGAAGAGGGAATTCTGAACTCCAAGCCCCTCGGCTACGTTTCAAGCGACGTAGCTGACATCGACCCCATCACCCCAAACTACCTCTTGATGGGGCGGCTGGACCCTGCCCTTCCTCAGACGGTGTACAGACAGGACGAGATGAACGGACGGAGAATGTGGAGACACAGCCAAGTACTGGCCGACCAGTTTTGGGCCCGCTTCTTCCTACACTACTTACCCTCCCTTCAAGCCCGTCAGAAATGGGTGAAAGACAGGGACAACCTGACCGTGGGGACCGTCGTGATGATCATAGACCAGTCACTACCCCGAGCTACGTGGCCAGCCGGCCGTGTGAGCAGAGTGATCAATGGTTCGGATGGGAAGGTCAGAGCGGCAGAAGTCATCGTCCAAGGGCGGACTTATACCAGACCAGTAGCTAAGTTGATAGAGCTTCCTGCGTTCTCTGACCCCCCTGACGACGACGATAACCCACTGACTTTATAGATTACTTCCAACTCCCCACAGCCCATTATGGAGAAGGTGACTTGACCCTTAATATTAATCTGTGCCCCAAATTTATTTGCTAATTAGGTTCGGACTAATTAGGGGGCGGCTGTTCTGAAGGTCCAGATTAACACTGAAAGTCTGCGTTTATTATTTTGTATAACTTATATATTGTTTATATATATAAGATATATATATTTTCTAAGGCTGTCAAATATATCGCGTTATTATCGCGTTAACTCCCGATTCTATTAATGCCACTAATATTTTTTTTTTTTTTTTTTTTTTTACTAGACTTCACTCAGGTGTATTATTGATGCTCTCATTGATACTATGTTTGTTTCTGAAGTGTGTGTGTGTGTGTGTGTGTGTGTGTGTGTGTGTGTGTGTGTGTGTGTGTGTGTGTGTGTGTGTGTGTGTGTGTGTGTGTGTGTGAGATATAGAGAGAGAGGGGGGTGAGAGAGATGAGGAAGCGGCAAAAGAGAAAAAGAGCTGGGAGAGTGTGTGTGTGAGGGAGAGAGGGGGGTGTGTGATTAATCAGCCCTTGTGTGTGTGAATGTAACAAGTTCCTAACGTTTTCTTTCCCCTATTATTTCATGCACACTTTATTCATTGTTTTAAATTATTATTTTCTTTTAAGTTATTTTGTGCATCACTCTGTTTTGAATTTGATGCAAATTTGCAATGCATGAGGGTCATCCTTTTGTGTTAAATGGCTGCACAAAGCAAGCATTTGTTGACTCGCATGTTGATAAGAGTATTAAAACTTGGAACTTGAAAAAGATCTGTTTAAGGTAAAAAAAAAAAAAAAAAAAAAATGCGATTAATTTGCGATTAATCGCGAGTTAACTATGGACAATCATGCGATTAATCGAGTTAAATATTTTAATCGTTTGACAGCACTAATATTTTCACATCATCTGTTTGCCTAACAGTATTCGTCATTCGCTCTTTGTATATGTCCCATGCTTCACGCCGTAGGCGCCAGTGCGCACGCCCCTCTAGACATGTTTCAGAACATGTTCAGACATGCCCGGACAATTGAGAGAGCGCATTGATCTGTGTGGGTGAACAGGCTCAGTCCACAGGAAAACTAACAGAGTGAGAGAGAAGTAATGTTTGGCAGTTGTACACAGGACGGCCAGACAACGTATCGTTATAGAGAGCCGCACGGCTACTTAGATACAACCATAATATTGTCGAGCCATTATTGGCACAGTATAGTGACTTGTGTAAGCGAAGTAACGTGGAGAGACTTATAGTTGAACCCAGCGACGTTCTGGACATAACTACTCATGGAAGACCTCATGCGGGTTAGCTTTAAGTACAAACGGAGCTAACTAGCTATCATCCATGCCAACGGGCTTCTTGGACTAATAGCTATTAATCCTGCCATCGGGCGCTAGGAATACAAGGACCCGGTCTGTACGAGACCCCTTTTCCCAGCGACGACAGGATTATCCCACCAGTCTGAAGTTTCTCTGGAGTCGGAGCTCCAGAGAGAATTATCGTCTCCAGCCACCATCTTGCTTTTCCCGGTGCCGCTTCGTCTCAATCCACTCCATTCAGAGCTCCACCGGTCGGGTACCCGTAGTATAGGAACTATCGTTACCTCTGACATTTATGCACTGACATTCTATTATTAAAGGAGAGCTGTGTTCATATTCTATGTATGCTTTCTATCCCTATTAAAGCGATTGTTTAACTCGGTTTCACTGTCCCCTCGCAGTTAATGGAGTGTCCGCCATTTTGTGTACTTATACTGTTTGGCCATTAACATTCTTTGGTAGTGGTTTAATCTAAACATTTCAATACAGTTCGGGTTGTGTAGCCCCTTAGCTACAATGCACATACCTTATTAAACTACATTTCCCTCAAAGCTCAGAGTATAATGCACATACCTTATTAAACTACATTTCCCTCAAACCTCAGAGTATAAAGCACATACCTTATTAAACTACATTTCCCTCAAAGCTCAGAGTATAAAGCACATACCTTATTAAACTACATGTCCCTCAAAGCTCAGAGTATAATGCACATACCTTATTAAACTACATTTCCATCAAAGCTCAGAGTATAAAGCACATACCTTATTAAACTACATTTCCCTCAAAGCTCAGAGTATAAAGCACATACCTTATTAAACTATATTTCCCTCACACCTCAGAGTATAATGCACATACCTTATTGGGACTGATCAGATCAAAGTGTTCCCACATTTGAGAATTTAATTAATAATAATAATAATAATAATTAAAAAAATTTAAATATTATATATATATTTTTTTTTAAGTCGACCAATAGTCGACTAACGGCAAATTTTGGCCAATCCTAGTCGACCATCCAAATCCTTAGTCGGGGACAGCCCTACAGTATATATTGAGGCAAAAAAAATTATTCAGCAGTGTATGTGTGTGTATCAGCTGCTGCATCGTTAATGAACTATAGATTTATATGGAATTCGTTAATCTATTCTACTGTGAGCCAGACGGCTTAGAGAAGTACTGTACATAGACCGGTAATGCTCAGATTGCTCATTGAGTCATGACTATAAATGCAAAACGTAATTGTCGTATTTATTATCATTATAATTATTTAATTCCGATGATAGAAACAGTCCGTCTGTAGAATCGACTTGAAGAAGCTCTTGGAACCCAAACTCCTGTATCCAATAATAATAATAATAATAATAAATCTATCTGATAGAGGGGAATAGTGTTGTCACGATACTGGAATTTCTAACTTCGATACGATACCTTGAAAAGTATCGATATTCTATACCATTTTCGATACCACAGGGGAAAAGGTTCAATCTTAAAATGTTAAAAAAAAAAAAAAAAATTTATACATTTTGCTTTTGTTGCTGGTTGATTATCCTCAGCTTCTCTCTCGTACTATAAGAGATGATAAATATAACACTTTTAAAACCCTTTGTTTATCTTTAGATTAGGGATGTCCAGGGGGGGCATAAAATGTTCTCGGGGGGGGCACAATGGTTTTTCAACACAGGTTCCATTTTATAAGTTTCAGCTGGGACAACAGCGCTGTGGCTTGCTTGGCGCTGCCCACGGTGCTGAACTAAACAGCAGAGAGGCAATTGAAAAATCAAATTTCTCTCTATCTTAAGAACATTCACTTATACAAAAACAGACTGAACGGATATATATAACAGACCTGCTGGGGCAGCGGACTGAGAGCAGGGGACACAAACAGGCTGGATAAGATGGTCAGGAAGGCCAGTAGCGTGGTTGGGGTGGAGCTGGACTCTAGCGAGGGTGGCGGAGAGGAGGAACCTTGCTAAGCTCCAGGCCATCAGGGAAAACCCCTCCCACCCACTATACACAGACTTGGCTGACAGGAGGAGCATGTTATAGGCTCACACTACCTAAATGCAGCACTGAACGGCACAGGAAGTCCTTCATTCCGACAGCCATCAGACTATACAATGCATCACTGTGCCTCACTGCATCACTGAGCACCAGTGATGGGAATAACGGCGCTATAAGTAACGACGTTACTAACGGCATTAGTTTTTTCAGTAACGAGTAATCTAACGGATTACTCTTCCATTCTCAATAACGCTGTTACTGCAAATAAATGCGGCGCGTTACTATGAATGAACCTGTTTCTTTCATCAGACAGATATCTGCGTCTGAGGGGCAATATGTTCTGTTTCACACCTAGCTCACGCTCAGCGTTCATTGCATATATCTCGCTTCAGCATATATACACTGAATAATTTCACAAATGTACCTTTAAATGCCAGCATTCATCTGGCCACACCCCCATCCGCTTACCTATATAAGCAGGGGTGGTGCCACACACTCATCTCCTTCTCAAATTTCATCACAAGCAACGTGTTGCTCATATGCCCACTTGACGTGGAGAAAAATATTGTTTACAAGGAGAGGAAGAACAAGGAGATACGTTGACATCATATCTTTATTTTCTCTCTCACTATTTTCGGAAAAATACGGCAATGTTGTCTTCGTCACTGGAGTGTCTGGAAGATGGTGATCATTCTAAAAACCCTCCACTGGTTTTCGTATTGGGAGCACGCCGCTGCATGCTTCTCAACTGCAGTTCCTTGCTGTGTTTGTTGGGGTGAAACCTTTCAGGCCACAGCTGAACTGTAAGACGCGCCGCTGTTGTGAGGAGCGGTGGGTTTCAGGTTGGGTGAGTACTGTCGCTGGCAGGCTTCACTTGTCTGTTAGTGCTATGGGGGCTACTTGACAATGTTTATGAAAACCGGCCCCAGGCTAGGGTCCTTTGTTCAGCCACCTAGGCGACAGAAGACCTTGGTCTGAAGACCATTGTAGTTTTAACTAGTGGGCCGCGACCATTAACACTGGTGATCCCTGTGTTTTCTGGATGAGTGGGTATCTCCCTGTCACCGTGTAGCCCCTTCTTTCATATCCAAATGAGAGTATTCCTTCACGAGGAGATATGTGCATGGATGTTCGATAGCGGAAGATCCATGTTCAAGTCAGCTACACAGGCCAGTTTGGTATTGTGCTGATTCCGTCGGGTGTTGGTAAAATCACCGTTGTAAAGCTGTGTTCACATCTTGTTTCTCTTTTCTCTTAAAAAGTGAGGAGGGTTTCAGAACGACGGCCTGTCTGGGTGAGTGTTATGTCATTGTGTACAAGTTCAGGTGATAGCTGCTTAGCTTACGGTTAGCCAGTCAGCTGTTAGCCGCGGCGTTAGCCTGCTGGGATCACTGCGTGGCCTACAGAGGTTAGGCCTACTGTTAGCCAGTCAGCTGTTAGCTGCGGCGCTAGCTTGTGATCACTAGGAAACGTTAGCTTGCTGCTATCGGACATATATTTATACTCTCTGTCAGGGTCTATGGGTAACAGCACTGTATATTTGCATATCGTATATGTCACAAATGTAACAGGACTAAATACCTGTATGTCATGTATGTCCCATGCCATAAATGTCATGATGTGATGTATGTTGTGTATGTCATATATGTCTATATGAATTGAAAATGGGGGACCCTGATGGAAACAAGACAAACGTCTTTCTCAGGTCTGCATCCCCTTAACAATTGTATGTATTGAGCCGTACTGTATTGTACCCATTCTGCAATCTGTTAAATAAAGTTTTCATTCATTCATTCATTCACTCTTAAATCCGCTGAGGTTTTGACACGCGTGCGTCGGCATAAAACGTCCCCGGACACTGTGGGCTGGGCTTCAACATTAGTTCCGACATTAAACTAGCAGCATTTAAGTAAATCAAAGCCTGTGTAAGCACTGAATGAATGAATGAATGAATGAATGAATGAATGAATGAATGAATGAATGAATGAATGAATGAATGAATGAATGAATGAATGAATGCATGCATGAATGAATGAATGAATGAATGAATGAATGAATGAATGAATGAATGAATGAATGAAGTCTGAAACACTACTATCACCGACATCTAAGAAGGGAGATCCCCCCTTGAATGGCCCTTCTAAGGTTTCTCTCCTCCACACTGCCTGTGGAGCATTTTTCCCTATTGTTAGGTTTTAGTGAGTTTTTCCTTACCTTCGCGTGGGGTATGTCTGGGAGTGCTTGCATTCTTTCATTTATTTGCATTTATTTTAAATTTGTTGGACCTTATGGTGTTCTTGTTCTGTTCTTGACTTATTGTTATGTTTTCTTCTTGACTTGTTTAAAGAAGACCTGTACGGCCCATGGGGACATTAACGTGTGTTGTTGGGCCTTATAAATAAATTTGATTTGATTTGATTTTAATGAATGAATGAATGAATGAATGAATGAATGAATGAATGAATGAATGAATGAATGAATGAATGAAAACTTTATTTAACAGATTGTAGAATGGGTACAATACAGTAGTGGCCAAATGAAGCACTGAACCAGTATTGAACCACTTCACCAAATGTACTGTCATGCACTTGTCCTAATAAACTAACCTACACTGTAGCACTCAACACTTTGATGAACATTGTTACTCAGCTGATAGAGTTGTACCCTTGATTGATTGATTGATTGAAAAGTTTATTAACAGATTGCAGAATGGGTACAGTACAGCTCAATACATACAATTGTTAAGGGGATGCAGACCAGAGAAAGACTTTCGTCTTGTTTACATCAGGGTCCCCCATTTTCAATTCATCATAACATATATGACATACATGACATACAGATAGACAGTACTGCTACATCTATACATTTATGACATATCAGATTTGCAAATACAGTACTGTTTGTGATACAAAAGTGTCCATAAAAAGAGTGTATATACATTTGACATAGAAACTGTACATTGGAGGAGGTTGGGTGGGTGGGGTTGGGTGGGTGGGTGGGGGCTGTACATTGGAGGTGGGGGGGGGGGGGGGGTTGGGTAGGGGGGGGGACACACTGTACATTGGAATACTGACAAAGCCATACTTGGTCATTCCTGATGGCTTGTCGTACAGAACTTGTAAGTCGCTTTGGATAAAAGCGTCAGCTAAATGACTAAATGTAAAATGTAAATGTAAATGTATTGAACATGGATTCATTCATTCAAATGTTCGTTTCAGTCCCATCTGCTGGCGAAATAGGAGACTGCAAAACAAACCTGTTTTGTGTGGATGGAAAGCAATTTAGAATTGTTTGTTTTGTAATATGTGACTCCGCCCAGCGTGCGAGCCTACAACTCTGCGATCCAGGTTCCTGACGAGAATGGAAAGTATTTTTTTTTTTTTTTTTTTTCATTTCCGTTTTTTTTTTTTTATATATATATACTTACAGTTCGAGGGTTGAAGAACATATTTAGTATAACAGCGAACATATATAATAACTCTAATTGTGTTTAAATTGTGTTTAAAAATGGCTCCTTGAGACATACTATGATCGTCTCTCACGAAGCTCTGGGGGCTGTTCCCTCGGGCTGCCCTATTTTTGCATGTGAAAGGCTGCTGTTATGTGAGGTACGCCCCCACACTGTCTGGTGTTTATAATTCACAGCACCTCTGTAGCCCACAACACTTGTTTGCTGCTTAGATAACATCGACATGGCCGCACAAAGATTATCAGTTGCTCTTAATAGAGGAAGAGATGGAATGAGTATAGACTCCTCGGCGTTAATGAGTGACCACATCACGGACTACTTCGGTGACAACAACTTGAAGAGGAACTCCGAAAGATACACGCTTTCGACTGCAAGTGCCAGGCGCGCCGAAAGGAAAATTCAGAACGACCTGCCCTGTCTTGTTGAGCTAATTTACCAAAACCGATTGGACACCGCGTCGTTGACACCAAGAGAAAGGGACATGTGTCTGTTGTCCATTATTGGAACATGCCAAAATGTTTCAGAGAAGACGAAAAGTACAAAGAGTAAACGCTGTCCGTGTGGCTTCGAGGACAACATACAGATTTCACGACGTTGTTGTCTGTCGTCCAACGTTCTGTTTCATTTATGGGTAAGTGTCTTTATGCTTGTATATTGTATTGGACGTAGATGTATTGTATTGGACGTATATGTATGTTTAGCAATAGCAATAAATCGGTTTAAATAGGTGTTAAAGTCTAGAGATAGTCGTCAAATCCTATTCTACCCGGCGAGGGCGTCCATTTTGGATATTCTGGGTAGTGTAGTTTTTGTGCGGCCATTTTGTAATGCACATCGCTAGGATAGGGATTCTTAAAAACTACACCTGAATGTAAACAAGAGTGATTGATTGATTGATTGAAAAGTTTATTAACAGATTGCAGAATGGGTACAGTACAGTACAGCTCAATACATACAATTGTTAAGGGGATGCAGACCAGAGAAAGACTTTCATCTTGTTTACATCAGGGTCCCCCATTTTCAATTCATCATAACATAATATATGACATACATGACATACAGATACAGTGTGTACAATGTGTGTATTTCATTCATTAATTCTCTTCCCTATTGTTAACATTTTTGTTTAGGATCAGTGATGCGCTTCTCAAAAGCCTTTTCAAACACTACAAGACAGATGGCCTCACACCGCGGGAGATTTCGTGTTGTTGGTCAGAGATCCTTCCTTTGGTTGTGGAAAGCACTCCTTCCGCAGATAATGATCACACAACCCAGGACAGATCTGTGTTCTCAATGCTACTCCAACAATCACCAATTACAGCAAGCCGCGGGAAGGCCAGAGAAGTTGCAGGTGGAGAAACTCCAGGTGTGTACAGTCTACTTTCACTACTACACTACTACTATCTAATCTACGAATTCCAATCTGGCTTCAGAACATCCCACTCCACTGACACATGCCTTCTCTATTTGAATGACCACATCAAACAAGAGGTGGACGCAGGCAAATACTGCGGCATGGCCATATCGCCCAGCCCTAGCTTCAACACACATGACATTAGGATAACCTGAGGATAACTGAGCACTGCCACCTCATTAGCCGTGTGTGTGTGTGTGTATTGAGCCGTACTGTGTTGTACCCATTCTGCAATCTGTTAAATAACGTTTTCATTCATTCATGCTTTCATCCAGGTGCAGTTAAAACATCTGGCCCTTGTTGACAGAGAATGCGACATCTGGGAGGCTTCTTCAAAAGATTCCCACAAATAAAGAAATACCAGCACTTCAGCTTCGATGCCAACAGTCCTGGCATGGTGACGGCAAAATTACACTGTGACGATACAGAGCCATTCACGTTTCAGCTGTTGAAAGACCCAAAACGCTACCCAACCATCTCTGGTTTTCCTGTCCTCCCCCCACCTGGTCTAGACAACGACCGACAGGAATATCTTTATAAGGAGATAAGACGATACTGTTCTGATGACGCAAAAGACATTACATGCCCACTCCCAACGTCTAGAGCACCTCAGAACAAGAAGACTGTACGATGTTAGATACCATGGAGAAGACACATGGATGTAGAGCACACACACACACACACACACTGTACTAGCAGTCACTTTAACATGAACACACACACACACTCATGCTGCACACGCTCACAATGTAAGGTCACTTTAAAAAAATTAAACAAGAACAGGAGTGGTTCTTGTAGAGTAAAAGCTTTTGTAAAACTCTTGTACATATAAAAGCTTCATTTAAACTTGTGTAATTCAGCAGTTCAACAAGTTGAAAGTACTAAACTCCTTGGAGTGATGCTGGATTGCACTTGGTCTCAGCATATTAATTATATTGTTTTAAAAATGGGAAGAGCAATTGGTATTTCCAGGAAATGTGCTTCTTTTGTTGCCCGTCCCCTTTTATGTCAGATAGTGCAAAGTTTAGTTTTATGTCATCTTGACTATTGCTCTGCGATGTGGTCATCTGCTGCCAGTGGTGACCTCAGGAAGCTCCAGGTGGTCCAGAACAGGGCAGCACGGTTGGTACTGGGCTGCTCACTAAGGTCTAATGTGAGCCGTATGCATGCCCGCCTCTCTTGGCTTAACGTTGAAAATAGATTGTCTTTTAATATACTTGTGCTGTTCAAGTTGGTCATGAGCAGTAAGACTCCTGTTTTTATACATAATCAGATTGTTTTTAGTAATACTGTGCACGAGCATTACACTAGAGGTTCCAGTAGTGGGCAGCTTGAATTGCCAGGTCCTAGAACCAGCGCTCTGGGGAGATCCTTTATTTTTAGAGCATTAACTCTGTGGAATGGCCTGCCTCGGAACCTCTGCTGCATTTACAGTAGATTCACTTTTAAAAAGAATCTTAAATTGTTTTTAAATTGTTTTTAACACTGTAAAGTAATTTTTTGTTTTTGTTTTACACTAATGTAATTTTTGCTATATTAATTGTTACAGTAGGTTCATTATGCATTGTGTGTACTGACTTTTAATAATTTTGTTTTTTGCAATAGTGATTGTTTTTGTGTTTTTTTGTGTGTGGACCCCAGGAAGACTAGCTGGTTGCTATCGCACCAGCTAATGGGGATCCCTAATAAAATCACATCAAATCAAATATACCTGATATGTCTTATTCTTATTACTTGTATTATTGCATTTCACTGTATGCCCTGGTATGTATGCAATGAATTAAAAAAAAATGTCACTTTAAACTAAATGGAAAGGTCACTTTAAAGGAAAGAACCGATGTGGTTCTTGTATAGTTTAGATTATTGTAGTATAGCATAATGACAGAGTTGAAACTGTATTAGCATGTCTATTTTTATCATGCACATCTTATGCCTTCTTATTACCTGTTTATGTATTTTATTATTGCACAATCGATGCGGGCATGGCCCCCCGGATTTCACGGTATGCCCTGGTATGTATGTGACAAATAAACCTCTTTAATCTTGAACTTTGTACACAGCTGTTTCTGCATTTAGACAGGCTTCACAGAGACTTGAAAAAGTTGGGACTTTTAGTCAAGCAGCCAATCCTATTATAATTATAGTGACCCTGTATAGCTCTATGGGTGCCAGGGTTAGGGGTTTCATTCACTGTAGCTCAACGGAGATCATGGCACTAAGACTGCCACGGTTAGGGGTTTCATTCACTGTAGCTCAACGGGTAGAGCATGGCACTAACACTGCCACGGTTAGGGGTTTCATTCACTGTAGCTCAACGGGTAGAGCATGGCACTAACACTGCCAGGGTTAGGGGTTTCATTCACTGTAGCTCAACGGGTAGAGCATGGCACTAAGACTGCCAGGGTTAGGGGTTTCATTCACTGTAGCTCAACGGAGATCATGGCACTAAGACTGCCAGGGTTAGGGGTTTCATTCACTGTAGCTCAACGGGTAGAGCATGGCACTAACACTGCCAGGGTTAGGGGTTTCATTCACTGTAGCTCAACGGGTAGAGCATGGCACTAACACTGCCACGGTTAGGGGTTTCATTCACTGTAGCTCAACGGGTAGAGCATGGCACTAACACTGCCAGGGTTAGGGGTTTCATTCACTGTAGCTCAAAGGAGATCATGGCACTAACACTGCCAGGGTTAGGGGTTTCATTCACTGTAGCTCAACGGGTAGAGCATGGCACTAACACTGCCACGGTTAGGGGTTTCATTCACTGTAGCTCAACGGGTAGAGCATGGCACTAAGACTGCCAGGGTTAGGGGTTTCATTCACTGTAGCTCAACGGGTAGAGCATGGCACTAACACTGCCACGGTTGGATCATTGGGTGGAGTGCCGACTTGTAATTGTGTAATGATAGATGTATAACCTGAACACTGTACATATCTGTTTTCAGGAAACATACAAAGAATATGCTGTGATGTCACATGAATGTATAAATATATGGCCATGCATTTAATCTCTCTCTTTTTTATAAAATCATTATAGCCAACATGCAATATATCCCATTGATTGGTACAATGGGACAGACATTTGTTTTATACAGCTATAACCTGCATTCTTTCAAAATATATCATTAATCAATAAAACAGATATTGGAATACATAAATAAAGGTTTTCAATTCAATAACTGAAATATACATTATTCAGACTAGTAGTTATATTACTACTACAATAGAAAATGTTTGATTTTGTATCTGATCTGTCAGCATGGCTGTCACAGCACTTAATTATGTTAATACTATTCAGGGGAGAGGTGTGGCTGGGAGGTATTGTTTACGCCCAGCAGAATCCTGGCAAAAGGTGTCAAATCTTTAAGAGCCGTTTTCTCTGCTTAGGTCTCTGGGGAAAAAAGACTGCTACAAGATTTAAAATTAGCACATCACAATAATAACATTCTCAGATTTCAAAGTATGACACATCATTTGAAAGCTTACATTCTGTACTTTCACAATCTGGAAAAATCTGGAAAATGAAAAAATAGACATGTAGGCTATAGCACTGGTCGGGGTCACATATATATTGTTACGCGCTCACACTTAATTGATCTGATCATAACGATAACGATAGGTTATGTAGATAACCTAGTTATATTAGTATTGGCTGAGTGTCCCGCTCTGAGCCTTATTGAGATACCCCTTATCTCCTATGATACCTACTGTATCTCCCACAAACAAATACATGCACCCCACCTGTATGGGGCCCCGCCCCCATGGTGGCACCGCCCATATAACTGTGACTCTGGTCACCAAACACTCTTCCTCGCCAAATCCCGTCCCAGGAAAAGATCCCTCAAGAGGGAACTCAGGGCCGCGCAGAGCGGGACGCTCAGCCAATACTAATATAACTAGGTTATCTACATAACCTATCGTTATATATCGTATTTGCTTCGCGTCCCGCTCTGAGCCTTATTGAGATATGGGGAAGAGCGGACGCGAGGCCCGACAAATGTATCCCCTGAGGACCCGTAAGCCCACATCAAGGGGTGCGGGGAGCCCTGTCACCCCATCCTTCCTAATGAAGGGGGGGCGCAGTCAACTCCACCTGAATGCGAACAAGAGGGAACTAGAACCCCTTGAACACACCGTACAGGCGGAACCACGTGTGACTCAACACACTGTGGCCCATACCCATACACTCCTGCTACCCGACCAAAGGACGGGAAGCAGGAAAGGCCACAGACCCCAGAACCGCCTGGGAGACAGAACCCCCGGTCATGTCCATGAGGTAAAACCTTACAAAGGGGCCCGGGGAGGACCATGAAGCTGCAGCACAGATGTCCTCCACTGAGGCCCCACCCAGGAGAGCGGCAGAGGCAGCCACCCCACGAGTGGAGTGCGCCCTGATGCCCCCAGGGGGATCCTGCCCAGCCAACGTGTAGCAGAGGGTAATACCCTCGCACAACCAATGGGACAGGCGCTGCTCCGACAGTGCCTTACCAGCACGAGCCCCACCGTAACAGACAAAAAGCTGGTCGGTAACCCTGAAGTCCTGAGTACGGCTGAGGTAAATCCCCAAGCACGGACTGGACATGACAGGTGAAGGCCTGCATCTAACTCACTAGTGTGAGGAGGAGGAGGAGGACGAAACGCCTGAACCACAATATCCCGGGAGCGGAAGGAACTCCGGATATTCTTAGGCACGAAAGCAGGATTAGGTCGCAGAGTGACACCGCAATCGGTCCGAAGGAGAGACTGGAGGTAACTAAGGACAGCATCCAGGGGGCAGGAGACTGAGTCCCGGCCCCCCGCCTTACACCACACTTGGAACATACGTCATCTGCCCGCGTAAGCGCGACAGTGGAGGGAGCATGCGCATTCCAGATGGTAACACCATCAGGATCAAGAACCTACGCCCCTCAACGTACCCGTCCCAACAACTGACCTAACAGATGTATGGGGAAGAATCCCTGGCGGCACGGCATCGGTCCCAGACCTGCCTGGCCATGTCCAGACATAATCCTCACCCGTCAGGATGAGGACCGCCCCGCGACAGTACACCTGCACCCACATTATCCCTGCCGGGGATGTGGGGAGCCCTCAGGCCGCGCAGATGGAGGACGCCCATAGCCAGCCGCCCGCCGCCTGGTGCAGACAGGGGGAGCGTACTCCTCCCTGTCTGTCGATACACGACACTGACGTCGTATCGTCCGTCCTGATCAACACCATTTGTGGACCAGAAGGACCGCTTTCAACACCAACACATTGAACGTAGCGCAGACCGGGCAGCATGGTTTGCCAGCTGCCCCCTACTGCGTTGGCCCGACGCGACACCAGCGAGGGAGGCGTCGGTGAAAACGCGACGTGAGACAGCGCCGTAACCGTCCTAGGACGGAACCTCCCGAGCGTTTTGACAACACGCTCTGAGATGGATGCCCATAGCCCTCCAACCGTTGACTGGGAAGAGGAGTACTCTACATCCAGTCTACAGCAACCCCAGGCTGGTAGAGACCTGCCTGGTACGAGACCTGATGATCCACCTTGACCGCGAAGGACCAGAACGTCATCAGGGCAGAACACTCCGTAACCCCGGACGACGCAGAGGCCCCAGTGCGGCCTCCACGCACTTGGTGAAGATGCGGGGAGCCAGAGAAAACCGAACGGCAGCCTCTGGTACTCATACGCTAACCCTGCAAAGGAAGCGTAGGTAAGCCCTAGGATGGAAGATCGGGGATGCGCATACGCATCCTACAGGTCTATGGAGGAGAACCAGACCCCCACTTGACAGTGTTCAACAGGTAGGAGACGATCCAAAAAATGCTGAACCTTCCCATGGGACAGGTCCAGCCTGGGTCTTACACCCCTCCCTCCCAACTTCTCGGGCAGAGAACACCGGGAGGAGAACGCCACGACGATGGCTTGCTTCGTCCACAGAGATTGGATCTCGTTGACCAGAGCTGTCACTGCTGGAGACCCTGACAATAGGGTCTGTACCAAACCTGAAAACGGGTGGGGTTGTGTAAACACAAGTCCCCGCCACAGCGTTCTCTCCATCCACCTCGACATATGGTACTGCCGTAGTCATATGTGACGACACTCCCAACGCACCCGCCGTCACGTGGCGCAGGTCCGCCAGGAACTGTAGATAGTTGGCCCGGTCCCCCCGCTGTGCGTAGCCAAACCTGGAACCGTGCGATGAACGCGTTCCGTGTCGGAAAACCTGACCCTGACACCACCCACGAGGCAATCGCACCCAAGGGGGAACCCCGACAGAAAGGGCCGGTCTGATACGGGGGGCTTCCGATGAAAAAAGCCCCCCCACTGAACACCCCTCCAGAACATGCTGAAGGAGTTGTTCTGCAGCCGGACATGCAAGGTGTAAGGCCCCCATGGGTTCCTACACACCGTAGCCCTGCAGTGATATTACTACCACCCCAAATCATGTGAGCTGCGACCACTTGCCAATATTTCAGGAGTGGGAGGCACCAACATGATACCTGGCCTGGCGAAGGCGAGGCCGGGGAAGCCCGCACTGTGTGCCTCAAAAGGTTTCGAGCCCCCCTGCTGACAACACTTAAGTTGACAGACGTAACACCAGGCTCAACCAACACAGTTCAAGGTGTGGGAGCCGCTTGACAGCACAACATTCTCACGGACAGACCCAGGCTCAGCCATCAACTGGGTGTCAGCCCCTGTCCCCATGAGAAGCGAAAAGGGGGGCCGCCCGCGCATCAACGAAGGCACGCGGCCCGCAGCCAAAGGAAACAATCAGAGCCCACTTCTTCCGCTGGTAATGGGGAAGGGAGTGATCGGAGAGCGGGCTGCTCGCGGCAGGACGGTGACGGCTTGTTTGTTCAAGCCGAACCCATCCTACATGGCCGATCCCTCGGCCGCCAAGGCTGTCGGCCTTGTGGACACCTGTCGAATCAACGCCCAGGATACCTCCGGCGGGGAAAAACATGGCCGCCTGTCGAGGGCCTCGTCATCGCCGCTGACGAGGCCGTGCTCTCTCTTCTTCTGGCTGCGCGGTGTGAGGCGGTGTAGGGCCTAGGACAATACCGCCCGCGCTCCAGCAGAAGACCAAAAAATCCCCTGCGGATAGGGGAACCCTGAGCGGTTATAGCTTGCGGCTGGGTCAAAGCTAATAACGTCAACAACCTTGCGCGATGTGTCGACGTCGGCTGGCCCTCAAGGCCCCTCCACCAGACACCAATTTTTTTATAGAAAAAAACAGCAATTCGAACACAGTTCTTTCTTTTTTTTTTTTTTTTTGGTCTTTTTCCCCCTCCATTTTCCTCCGATTTTCTCCCATCCCAATGTTAGTCGTATGCCAATTCCCAATCCCTTCCTGGTCGCTGCGCACTTACCCCCCACAGTCAGATCATCTGGGAGAGTGGAGGCTACCACGTGCTTCCTCCGACACACGTCCAGCCAATCACCGCTTCTTTTCACCTGGCAGCGCGGATTCTCATCGAGAGGGCGTAGCGTGTGGGAGGACCACACTATCCCCCTCGAGTCCTATCCGCGCTTAGCAGGCGCCCCGACCGAACTGTAGGAGTCGCTGTTTACAACGACCCGGACCCACCCCGCCAGCTTCTCCCACCCTCTAATACAGCCAATTGTATTAGTGCAGACGGCCAGCCAAGCTGGTGACAACCCCGGAGCTGTGAGCTGGATTCGAACAGGCGAATCCAGCTCACAGCTCCGGGGCTGGTGACGAACGCAATCTCCGCTCGGCCACCTAACCGCCCCCAATTCGAACACAGTTCTAATCGTTGCCAATTCCATACCGTGGCGGTACAAGCCTTAACAGCCCACCAGCCACTCGTCAGGCCGACCCACCCATGGCGTCGGCCGGGCGGGGCATTGTTTCAATATGTCAAAAACAAAGGACTGATGTTAACACGGAGCACCAGTGGTGATTGCAAACAGCAACCTCCACTGTGGTGTGCACCATGAAAAGGTTAAATGAATAAAAGAACTAAACCACAAAATACTGTAGAATGAGCAAACCCATACACACAAAGTTAAGGGGAGACGGACCAGAGCGAACTAGTCCCGCCTTCATTCAAAATATTCACAACAGGACACCAGCCCTAGTTTAGCCCATTTACCAAAAAAGGTAAACAAAGCCCCCCCCCGCACTACTCCCCCAGTATACCGATTGACCGTCACTATGAATGGTTGAGAGGAGAGAAAACTGTAGCAAGACAGACCTTCTCATAGCAGAGTGACAAAACGAAACAATAGCCCACTACACAGGGCCGCCTCAGGGGGTGGGGGGCCTCGCGTCTAAAAACGCACAGGGCCTCACATTTCTCCTAGGCGGCCCTGCCCTTATACTACTGCAGCCTAGCGCGAGGCGATGTGGGACCCAGAACAACAATTGCCTGCGCACAGACACGCAACATGTTTACCATGTCGGCTGGACCCATAGCCCCACTACCCAACGCCAACCCAGATGGGAACACCGTTCAACAAACCCCGCCGGAACACAAGGTAACATACCTGGCTAGGAAACCTAGCCACGGCCTACCCTGTTGTCAACCCATTTACCCGAAAAAAGGTAAATAGGACTCAGCAAAAAAAACCACAACAGCTACCGACTGACCTTCATTGATGAACCGGGCAAGAGGAGGGAGAGTGACAACATCTCACGGCGGAGACATTAGAACAGCGTAGCAATTAGCAGTAGTAATAGCATGCGGCATTAGCGATAGCATGTAGCATAGCATTAGATGTTTTAGCAGCACGCCCAAGACAGCTTGGAAACCGTTCCCTGCAGTGAACGTTCACCAAACCATCCTGCCCCCGGCGCCAACACACAACATGGTTGTGTAACAAAACAAACCAGCATTACTAACACTAATACCCATGCCTGAAGACACAGGGCCTACCTGAGTACAAGCTGGCCTGACAGCCAGTCTTGTACAGCTGAACCTCGATGTGCCGTCATCAAACGAGGAACATCAACATAGGCCCGTCGTGTCGCCGAAAACATGCGTCGAAGATGCCAGGGGCCAGCAACCTCCGGTAAGCTTTCAACATTATGACTCTGATCTTTTTCATCCTGCTAGTTAACGAATGGTGCACGCAGCCAGTACGATGGTACAGGTGGGGTGCATGTATTTGTTCGTGGGAGATACAGTAGGTATCATAGGAGATAAGGGGTATCTCAATAAGGCTCAGAGCGGGACGCGAAGCAAATACGATATATAACAGGTGTTCCCAATGGCAAATCAGTCCCCCTCACCCCCAGAGTATAAAGAGGCTGGCATGCAACACCTTTCTCTTCCCTAGACAGGTTCACACACACAGGTTTTTACTTTGAATTATTTCCTTCTGGGGATGGAGATTAATTGTATGATTGATAGTGTAAATATATGTAGTTGGGACGGAGAGGGTGTGCTTGGGAAACGGGATGTGCAGGATAATGATGATGGATGTGCTTGTGTAACTAGGGCAGGGTGTGATTATGGGACTCAAAGATTTTTATTGAGGAATAGAATTTTTTCAACAGTTTTTGGACTGAAACGGTTTCTTTTCTTGCTGACCACTTCTCCAGCTTTGAGAAAACCCGTTCACATGGAACAGATGAGGCTGGAATACAAAGATAGCGTTTGAACAGTCTGAACAAATGAGGGTACACATGCTTGTGGTTGCTCCAGTACAAAAGTGGATCTTCAGATCTTTCCAGGGGAGGATCAGTGTTGTATCTCTGGACCTCTACAGTGGCATCTGCTGTGGCATTTCGTGACTTTCTCGCAGTCGCAGCATCTTGGTCCATAGTTTTCCACAGGTTAAAGGCTGAAAGACATTGAAAGAGAAACACAACAGTATTTATTTAGTACTTAAAGGTTTCAATTTGTATTGTAACTGAGGGGTTACAAAACCCTGACTGTATTAAAGATTGTGATAGATTAAACCACTACTAACTATTATTATTACTTGCCAGACAGTACAGTTAAATATGGCAGACACTCAATAGACGGCACGGTGACAAAGAGATAACGTTTACAGTATTTTATTATCAATGTCACATATACAACTGAGAATTATTTGGTCGCTCTTTTATGGCGAATGATAGTAGAATGTCAGAGTATCAAAGTCAGTGGGAATGAATAATTCCTAGGCTAATAATACTAGACCGGAACGCTGCATGGCGTGAGATGGCGATATAGGGGGCAAACGAGGGTATAGCTGGAGACTGGTGATTTCCCCCACGGAGTGGTAAGCTCCAGAGGATTTGAAGAATAGGCGGATACTCCGGCTGGTCACTGAAGAAAGGGGATCTCATACGGATCCGGTCCTTGTAATCCAAGTGCTCGATAGCAGGGTAATAGCTCTTAATCCAATGCCCGACGGCAGTGATGATAGCTAGCTAGCTTCGTCTTCGAAGCTAGCCCGATGCAAATCTTCAGGTGTAGTTAAATCCAAACGACAATGGGATTAACGATGCTCTTCTCCACGTTACTACGTTTACACAATTCACTATAATCCACCAACAATGGTTCTACAATATCAAGGTCGTATCTAAGGAGCTACTAGTTATCCGTAACGATACACCGCAGGTAGGTTCCACTGCTCACATGTCCAATAGTTCTGCTGCTAGGTTCACCTCGTGTTCTGATACTAATTACGTTAAGTCCACACACACTTGCTAAGGTTCACACTAGTTACTAGGTTCACGCTTCACTTCACGTTACTGTTGCACACCGAACTGCTGCTGCTTGCGCCTTCCACAATATATACTTAGAGTGATTTCTAGGGCGCAACCGAATCTCTTGTCCGGAATCAATGCGCTGGCCAAGGGCATGTCTCAACTTGTCCGAACTCGTCTTTGAACTTGTCTGGGGGGCGCGACTGTTGGCGCCGTCAATGCCAAGGGCGTTGTCCAATGAGGAAAGCGAATAATGCTATGATTCAAACGGAGGCTTAAAGGTATATAGCTTATATATATAAATAATATATAATATATAAGTTATATAAAATAATAAAACGTATATTCTCAGTGTTAATCTGGCCCTTCAGAACAGCCGCCTCCTAATTAGTCCGCACCTAATTAGTAAATAAATGGGCACAGATTAATATTAATGTCCAGTCAACTTCTCCATACTTTGTTATGAGGAGTTGGAACAATCTACAAAGTCAGTGGGTCATGGTCGTCGTCAGGGGAGTCAGGGATCTCCGGCAGCTCTATCAACTTAGCTACAGGTCGGGTGTAAGTCCGCCCTTGGACGATGACTTCTGCCGCTCTGACCTTCCCATCGGCACCAGTAATCACTCTGCTCACACGGCCGGCCGGCCACGTAGCTCGGGGTAGTGACTGGTCTATTATCATGACGACTGTATCCACCTTCAGGTTGTCCCTGTCCTTTACCCACTTCTGACGGGCTTGAAGGGATGGTAGATAGTGTAGGAGGAAGCGGGTCCAAAACTGGTCGGCCAGTACTTGGCTGTGTCTCCACATTCTCCGGCCGTTCATCTCATCTTGTCTGTACACCGCCTGCGGAAGGGCAGGGTCCAGCCGCCCCATCAAGAGGTAGTTTGGGGTGACGGGGTCGACGTCTGCTACGTCACTTGAGACGTAACCGAGGGGCTTAGAGTTCAAGACGCCCTCGATCTCCGTGAGGACTGTCATCAGGACTTCCTCAACCACGGTCTGGGCCCCTAGTACGGTGTACATAGCAGTCTTTATGGAACGGACCTCTCTCTCCCAGGTTCCCCCGAAATGAGGGGCGTTCGGGGGGTTGAACTGGAATGTGATCTGAGCGGGAGCGAGGCGGGTCTTGAGTTCTTCACCCATAGCCAGGAAGCTCTCTCTCAGTTCTGTGTCTCCTCCTCTGAAGTTTGTCCCTTGGTCGGACAACAACACTGATGGGGTTCCTCTCCGGGCTTGGAATCTTCGGAAGGACATGAGGAATGAGTCCGTACTCATGGTCTGGAGGATTTCAATATGAACAGCTCGGGTGGTCATGCACTTGTACACAATGCCCCACCTCTTCTCTGTCCCTCTTCCTTTCTTGACGTTGAATGGGCCGAAACAGTCCACGCCCGTGGAGTGGAAGGCCCGCTCGCCGAGTCGGAGGCGGCAGGGAGGCAGGTCGGCCATCATCGGGATACTAGGCTGTGCTCTCCACTTGCGACAGGTTGAGCAAGTCCGTTGGAAGCGACATACAGCTTCTCTCCCTTGGAGTATCCAGAAGCGTCATCGGATCTCAGCGAAGACTCTCTCGGCCCCCGCGTGATGCACCACCTCGTCGTACTTCTGGATGATCAGCTCGGTTATCTTGTGTCGGCTGTTGAGGACGATGGGATGCTTAGCATCGTCAGTCACGTCCGGGGCCCGTCTCAATCGACCACCCACCCTGATGAGGTGCTGGGCGTCGAGCTCTGGGGCCAAGGTGAGGAGTCGACTGTCTGAGGGGACTGGCTTTTCCCCTGTCAGGCAGTCTAGTTCTTCTGGGAATGAGTCTCTTTGGGCTCTCCTTAGCAGAAGAACTTCGGCTTCTTTGTAGTTCGATGCGTCAAGGTCTGTGGTGGGGGGGGTCTCAGGGTGGTGCCATAAGAATGTCCTTTTCTGAGCACTCTCAAGAGTTAAGCAGTCATCTAGGTTCGGGTCCGTTGGAGCCGGGGCGTGCGTCAGCCCGCAGAACATAGACTTCTTGATCTCTGACTCATCTTGACTCGCCTCCCGTGGTGTGGGGGTAGGCCACTTCTCCTCCGGGAGCTTGAGGAACTCAGGACCGTCACTGTAAGGGTTAGGACGTGTGAGGTCGTCTAAGGACATCCCCCGTGTGATGACATCCGCTGGGTTCTGCTTGGTGTCAACGTATCTCCAACATGCTGCTCCTACCAGGTCTTGGATCTCGGTGACTCGGACTCCGACGAAAACCTTGTACCGACAGGAGTCGGACTGGATCCAGGTGAGCACAGTCATAGAGTCTGACCACAGGATGGTCTCACGCACCGTTATGGTGAGTTCACTTTGTATCATCGTTGCGAGTTGCGCGCCTACCAGAGCTGCGCAGAGCTCTAGTCGTGGGATCGACTGCTGCTTGCGGGGAGCTATCCTCGAGCGGGCCAGGACGAAGGCTACATGTACTTCTCCTCCCTCGTCTCGGGCTCTCGGGTAAGCCACCGATCCGTACGCCACTTCGGAGGCGTCACTGAAGACGTGCAGGTCTATCTGACACGTCTCCAGCCGCACTGTAGGGGGGAAGTAACTCTGTTGGATGGTCACCTCTTGGAGTGAGTCGAGTTCTCCTTCCCATTCTCTCCAGGTGGAAGCCAGGTGCTCGGGTATGGGGTCGTCCCAGCCCTGCTCCTTGTCCCACAGTTCTCTCACCAGCATCTTCGCCCGAGTGGTGTAAGGTAGGATACACCCCATTGGGTCGTATTGGCTGGCGAGTGTTCGGTACACACTCCGCCGAGTGGTCGGTAGAGTCTTGGACCATCCCTGATCCGTGGTCAGGGGTGTGTGTTTGTAATGGAGCGAGTCTGTTTTGAAACGCCAGACGAGGCCCAATGTCATTTCTTGCGCTTCACCTGGGGTGGTCGCCATCCAGGTCTCGCTGCTTGCTGCCTTTGTCTCTGGGGGGAGGCTGCGGAGGACTTGAGGGTCACTGCTGGCCCATTGCCTGAGGTCGAATCCACCTTTGGCCAGTGAGGCTTGTAACTTCAGTAGGATGCTCTCGGCTTCTTCTGGCGTAGATACGCTCTGTAGGCAGTTGTCCACGTAGAAACTCTTTTCCACGCTGTGTCTGACCTCCTCGTCGGCTCCGGGGTCTTCGGCCACGTGCTTCTGTAGCGCGAACGTGGCGCAGCACGGGCTGCAGGTGGTGCCGAATGGGAGTACCTCCCATTGGTAGATCGAGGGTTGTTCATCATCGAGCCTCTCTCTCCACAGGAACCGCAGCAGAGGCTTGTCTTCCTCCATCAGTCGCACTTGTAGGAACATTCCCTTGATGTCGCCGCTGATGGCCACTTTGTCCTGGCGGAAACGTAGCAGTACGCCGAGGAGGGAGGGGCCGAGTGTCGGGCCGGGCAGGAGCAAGTTATTCAGGTTCTGTAGTCCAATCTGATAACTGCAGTTGAATACGATGCGGTTCTTTCCGTTGTGGTGGACCTTGTGGTGGGGCACGTACCAGGACTCAGTCGTCTGGTCTGCCTCGTGGTCGTCGATTTTCTTTATATGGCCAGCCGTGATCAGCTTTTCGATCTCGGCGCGATATATCGTTGCTTGAGGGGGGTCTTTGGCGAGACGCCGCTCTGTGTTCTGTAGATAGCGTTGTGTCACTTCCTTTGATGCATGCAGGGTGGGCATCCCTTCCCGCCTCAAGAGTGGAGTCACGTATCGTAGCACTCCGTCGATCTCGACCCTCTTAGTCTTCTGCTCGAGAAGAGCTATGGCGTACTTGTCCTCTTTGGAGCGAACTAGTTTACGTTCGTTCTTGAATGGCAGCGAGTCTAATGTCCATAGTCTCTCAACGTGCTGCAAGAGGGTAGTGTCTTGGTCGCTCACCTTGGTGTAAAGGCAGCGTGTGGACGTTGGTCGGTTGGAAGGCCCGGAGAGAGGGCCTTGGAGCGTCCAGCCCAGTCGGGTCTTAACCGCGGCTGGGCAGCCTCTGGGTCCGATGTGGACCGTGTCCATTGGGACGATGAGGTCTGCGTGGTCGGAGCCTATGAGCAGGGTCGGTGTGGCGCCGTCGATGAGCGGTATGGGCAGTCGGCGTAGGTGTGCATACTTCTCCCTCAACTGTGGGATGGGGTAGTCATAACGTGACAGACCTATGTCGTGGCTTGTGAACGCCTTGTTGATGCTGTACCGCTTCTCGGGCTGCTCGATCGCTGCTATGGTGAACGAGACGTTTTCACCCTTTATTGTCTTTAAGTCTCGACGAATGGTACGGATTGTCATTGTTTCCTCTGGACCCCGCAGGCCCAACTGGGTCGCGGCGGAAGCGAGGAGGAGAGTCTTCTCCGACCCGTCGTCGAGGACGGCGTAGGTGTCGAGTACCTTGTCCCCGTAGCTGAGGAGCACTCGGACCACCTTGAGGAGCACTCGGGAGCTCCCGCTCTTCGCAGGGTCTATGTAGAGTACTTCTGCTCTCGAGCTGCTTTGTGGGGCGGGTCTCCGTTTGTTGCTCTCGTGTAAGACTTCTAGGTGGGCGCCGTCACACTTGCCGCACCTTTTCTTGAGGCGGCACTCAGCTGCCATGTGGCTGCGCGCGCAGCGGAAGCAGCGGCGGTTCGCTTTAATCCACTGACTCACTTCTGCGGCGGTCAATTTCTTAAATGCGTCGCATTGTGACAGCCAGTGTTCGTTGTCGCAATATTGGCATGCGATCTTCCATTTTCCCTTAGCGGGGGGGGGGGGTGGTTATGGCTCTTTTGTCGCGGCACCGACTCGGCCTGGTGCATCACGGTGACGGGCCTGCTGTTGTCTTTAAACCTTCTCGGTCCATCTTTAGGGTTAGAGCCGCCCCACGCGAAGGTGTCGATCCGTAGGCTGCTGACCTCTCTGGCTAGGAAGTCAGCAAGGTCTAGGAGTGATTGTTCTGGGCCGTGGGGGTCACGGTGATCTCTTTGCCGCCGAAAACGTTCTTGGCGGGCTGGGGGGAACTTCTCTAATATCCGCTCCACGTTGGAGTTGGCGTACAACTCGTACATCCCCTTCTCTCTTTGTGACCCGAGCATCCCTACCAGGGATTGTACTTTAATGGATAGGTCATCCAGGGCTCGATTGTCTTTAGCTGGGGGGAGACGTTCAATCTCCCGTATCTCCTGAATGACATAGTCCCATGTACGTCCGTAACGCGCGTCGAGGGCCACCAGGGCATCAGAGTAGGGAGTCTTTGAGTTAGAGTATGCCAGCGCTATGTTGTGCGCTCTGGGTACTTTGAGGTGCTTAAGGAGGATGGCATATTTGTAGGACTCGTCCTGTACTCCGGACATAATGGTCTCTAAACACATGCGCAGTTCGGTATACTGCGCTCTGTCTTCACGCGTAAAGTCTGGGAATGTGGGTGTCCCAATGTAGGATGCCATGGATGGCTGTGACACTGACGCACGTGGGGGGAGAGGCAGAGGCCTCCTTGGCGAGTCTCCCTGTGCGTGGGGTCGTTGGGTCGTGCTGGGTGGGAACCAGAGGCTGGGTTCCCAGGCACTATTCCTCTGTGCTGTCTGTTGCTCAAACTCCCCACTGGGACGGGTTGGGGGTTCATAACGCTGCACGTCGGGGCTGAGACCGGGGCTGCACTGTTCCTCCTGGTCTGAGATGGGTGCGTGTGTGTGGGCTTTCTGTCCTCCCTCGTCCTCCGCTAGGCTTTGTAGTCGCTTGGTTAGCTTCTCTGCAACGTAAGCAGGTTCTTCCCGTAGGCTGGGTCCCGTGTAGATTGGTCGGGGAGGGGAAAGGTGCCCTCGACCCGTGTCGTGATGATCTCCGGGAGCTCCGGGTGGAGGAGTGGGGTGTCACCCTCTGGAGCGCTTGCTCCATCATTTGTGCTTGTAGACGGTCTCGTTCCGCCTCGCGCTGTGCATTGGCGGCGTCGCGCTGCACCTCGCGCTGTGCATTGGCGCGGTCTCGCTCTATGTTTTCTTCAGCCTGGAGGCGCCTCTCTTCCAGTCTGAGATGTTCGCGCTCACTCTGGAGGCGGTTACGCTCACTCTCTTGTTGCGCTTGGAGACGTTCTCTTTCCAGTCTAGAATGTTCACGCTCACTCTGGAGGCGGTTACGCTCACTCTGTTGTTGCGCTTGAAGACGTTCTCTTTCCGTTGAAGCAGTCAGCGTGGCGATCAGGACTTGCGCTAGCCTCTGGTCGGCCTCGCTTGGGGATGACGCTGATGATGGTGATCTGGAGTTGACAGGGCTTGGCGTTGACCTGTTCTCTTTACGCGCTCCGAGGTCCATCTCGGGGGCGCTGTATCTTATCTTCTCCCGCGCTCCGAGGTCCATCTCGGAGGCGCGGTACTCTTTTCTTTGGTGCGCGCCGAGGTCCATCTCGGGGGCGCGTTCTTTATCCTCTTGCGCTCCGAGGTCTATCTCGGGGGCGCGTTCTGTACCTTCTTGCGCTCCGAGGTCCATCTCGGAGGCGCGGTCTTTATCTTCTGGCGCTCCGAGGTCCATCTCGGGGGCGCGGTGGTCTTTGGGCATAGTCAAGTCATGTCCCGCTTGTCCCCCCCCGTGAGCTAAGTCAGTTTCACTTAAACTAGCGTGGGTCTCTACCGGTGGGGGCGACAGGTCGATAAGGTTGGGCATACTTAAGCTATTAATTTAATCCGTGCTTAACGTCTTTTTAGATAAGCTAGGAGGTAGATCTACAGCGTAGTTCTCCAAGTGTGGAGGGGGCTGACGCTGGCGCCTAGGGCGCTCTAGTTTGGGAGAGCCGTTTGGAGAGTGTCCGCCGCTGGCCATATTATTATTAATATGATTAGTATTACTGATACCCTCCGGCTCGAAGGACCAATTGTAACTGAGGGGTTCCAAAACCCTGACTGTATTAAAGATTGTGATAGATTAAACCACTACTAACTATTATTATTACTTGCCAGACAGTACAGTTAAATATGGCAGACACTCAATAGACGGTACGGTGACAAAGAGATAACGTTTACAGTATTTTATTATCAATGTCACATATACAACTGAGAATTATTTGGTCGCTCTTTTATGGCGAATGATAGTAGAATGTCAGAGTATCAAAGTCAGTGGGAATGAATAATTCCTAGGCTAATAATACTAGACCGGAACGCTGCATGGCGTGAGATGGCGATATAGGGGGCAAACGAGGGTATACCTGGAGACTGGTGATTTCCCCCACGGAGTGGTAAGCTCCAGAGGATTTGAAGAATAGGCAGATACTCCGGCTGGTCACTGAAGAAAGGGGGTCTCATACGGATCCGGTCCTTGTAATCCAAGTGCTCGATAGCAGGGTAATAGCTCTTAATCCAATGCCCGACGGCAGTGATGATAGCTAGCTAGCTTCGTCCTCGAAGCTAGCCCGATGCAAATCTTCAGGTGTAGTTAAATCCAAACGACAATGGGATTAACGATGCTCTTCTCCACGTTACTACGTTTACACAATTCACTATAATCCACCAACAATGGTTCTACAATATCAAGGTCGTATCTAAGGAGCTACTAGTTATCCGTAACGATACACCGCGGGTAGGTTCCACTGCTCACATGTCCAATAGTTCTGCTGCTAGGTTCACCTCGTGTTCTGATACTAATTACGTTAAGTCCACACACACTTGCTAAGGTTCACACTAGTTACTAGGTTCACGCTTCACTTCACGTTACTGTTGCACACCGAACTGCTGCTGCTTGCGCCTTCCACAATATATACTTAGAGTGATTTCTAGGGTGCAACCAAATCTCTTGTCCGGAATCAATGCGCTGGCCAAGGGCATGTCTCAACTTGTCCGAACTCGTCTATGAACTTGTCTGGGGGACGCGACTGTTGACGCCGTCAATGCCAAGGGCGTTGTCCAATGAGGAAAGCGAATAATGCTATGATTCAAACGGAGGCTTAAAGGTATATAGCTTATATATATAAATAATATACAAGTTATATAAAATAATAAAACGTATATTCTCAGTGTTAATCTGGCCCTTCAGAACATGTATCATATTTTTACTTATTTAGTCCTGTACAGTACATCAATAATAATCTAGTTATAATATTACCTGTGGAGGGTGGATTTTCTACATTTGGTGCAGTGTGTTGTGGTTGAGCTGATGGGTCTGTGTGCTTCATCAGTGCTGCACATTCACCTGTCAGTCTTGCTACTTGGGCTTGGTTTTGACTGTGGAAGCCGATGGTTTTGAACCTTGGGTCAAGCAGTGTTGCCAGGGACAAACGGCTTGAGCTCTCAAGTGTATCAAACTTATGTATGAGGGTTGCAAGCATGTTTTGTCCCAGCTGTATTGCTGTCACGTTGGTGGTTTTCCCCAGAATTTCATGTGTTGAATATGTTAGCATTTTTATCATTGGAATCACCATCGACCCTGACACTCTCTTCTCCTGGGACATTTCCACCGTTGCCATGTAAAATGGGTAGAGCACTTGTAAGCATGCTGCTATTGTGTCATAGTCATCGGAAGAGAGAGGATTAACATCCGTTCTCAGTGATGCAAGTGCTGCCCCCACTCAGTGGCGGAACTTTGGTCCCAGCGGTGGGGGGGACATATTAGGGGGCGTGGTCAGTGACGTCGCAGGGGGGGGTCGTTTTTTTTTTTTTTTTATATAATTTTTTTTTATATAAAATATATATATTATATAATTATACTTGTAGTTGTATTGTCTGCGAGACATCGCCACCACGCAACACGTCAAAATGCTCGCTATCTGCAAACAGCTCCACTGTCTGTCAGTCATAACCAACACTCTCGTTCACTAGGATACTATGATGAATTGAAAATGGGGGACGGTCCCTGATGTAAACAAGACGAAAGTCTTTCTCTGGTCTGCATCCCCTTAACAATTGTATGTATTGAGCTGTACTGTACTGTACCCATTCTGCAATCTGTTAATAAACTTTTCAATCAAACTTTTCAATCAAAACAGCTGCCCAACTCCGCGCTCTGAGCGTTCTGATGCACACATCACAGCCCAGTTTACCCCACCTGGCTGTTGCGCCCTCTGTGTCACTGTCGCAACAACAATCGCTGCAGGAGCGATAAATAATAACACACATTACCTATTCCGAAGACGGTAAACACAGAAGGTGGTCTTGCGTTCAGGAGTGGTGGAAATAAACTCCTTCATGACAACATGAATGTCCAGTGAGTCCAGAATATCCTGATGCATATGCTACGCCTGCAGCAAGTCCAGGTTATTATTATTAAAGAAATCAGATGAGACATTTATTTTCCGAGACACAAGTAAACACACTCTCCACTTCAGTCAGTCCTCCCTCTCTGCAATTCGTTCCCGCATACAACATCGCCGACAGATATATTCCTTTACTGCGAATTGTCCCAAAACAAAAACTATTCCAGGCCGCTATTTCTTTACCAACGGATTTCCAGCGTTGGCTACACTACACGCTGCTTTAATAACACTGCATTATCAAGACAGCGCCCCTATGTATGACTTTGAGGATCTGGCCATGCATTCCAAGAGTAGGGTAAATCTGCAGTGCCGGCACTGTGTAGTAGCGAGTCACAGTGCTGGCCGCCAGGCCGCGCAGTTGCAGCGGTTTGGAAAACATGGGGGGGACAAATACTGCATTCTGAAATCATGCGGGGGACATTTTCCGGGGACCCCCCCGCAAATTACGCCCCTGCCCCCACTGTTTGCCTCTCATCACACAGGTGTTGCAGCATCAGGAAGGTGCTGTTCCAGCGAGTGTCCACCTCTTGGATCACCTTCAGCACTGGACGACTCATTAGCACCTGCACACTGGTCAGCCTCTCTTTAGCAGTAGTGCTGGATCGGAAAAGCATCACTATTCTCCGTGCCCTTGTGCGTAGATCCTATAGGCCAGGTGTTTGCTCTAGAGATTTTTTTACCACTTGATTTAGTTCATGTGCAATGCACACAACATGCCTAACCTCCAGATTTCTGGCAGTGGCCACCATGTTTGATGCAGCATCCGTCACAAGGCATCTAACCTTGGTTGCAATGCCCCACTCCTCCATGAGAGACCTCATAGTAGCTGCAAGGTTTTCAGCTGTATGCACTTGAGGGAATGGCAGCACTCCCAAAAGTACAGTGGCAGCGTCACCTTCGTGGACATAATGGCATGTTACTGCGAGATAAGCATCCATATTAATGGAGGTCCACATATCTGCAGTCAGGCTCACACCCTCTATGTCCTGCAGTTGAACCTTGGCCTTGGTCTTCTCCTCTTCATACTTATCCACCACTATTTTCTTCAGAACCTGTCAAGTCAAGAGTTTTATTTGTCACGGGATACAATCATACAGTGAAATGCGGGTGGTCATGCCCGCAGCGATTGTGCAATAATACAAGTAATAAGAATAAGACATAACAGGTATAATGTACATAAAGTTTACAAAATCATGGTAAAAGACATGCTAAGGTCCTGCGATAGTGCAATACAGTGTAAGCTACGTGTCTAGAAGGCAGAATGTATGTGGGATCAAGCTTTCCCACAAACTCTTTGAAGCCCTGATCATCCACGATGGAAAAAGGCTGGGAGTCTTTCACCACCATGTTGACAAGGGCCTCATCCAGCTCTTGCTTCCGGTCCACTAAGACAGACAAACAAATGAAAAGAAAAATGTAAATAAGGCAAGGCATGATGAACGATACTATTATATCATATTGCATTTGTATAGTGTGTTTAATGAATGATAATGAGTTAATGAGTGGGTAATAATGTTTGTACAGTCAATAAAACCTACCTTGATCTGAGTCCTGCTGGTTCTCCTTCTCATGCTTGGCTCTGAAGTGCCTCAGCATTGAGGACGTATTGTTATTATTATTATTATTATTATTATTATTATTATTATTATTATTATTATTATTATTATTATTATTATTATTATTATTATTATTATTATTATTATAGGCCAATTGGTGACGACACAGCAAGCACTTGACCAGTAGACAAATCAAATTGCATCCTAACTAATTATTTGATGGTCTCTACAAAGCATAATAAATAGGCTACACAACACATATCTAATCATATAGAAATCGAATGCTACTCTTATTTGTACACTCTCAGAATTACACATTATTAAGGAGTACAATGCACACATACCTTACTAGGACTGATCAGATCAAAGTGTTCCCACATTTGAGAACGGCTTCTCTTCTTAGCTGGCTCCATGATGATCAAAAAACAACTCTCAATAGCAACTCTCAAAAACAACTACCACTCCTACTACAAAACCACACAGACAGAGTGAAATGTTTTGGGCGTTTATGTAGAGTAGAATGCAGCGCAAACAAAGTCTCGCGTTACGAAACAGTCTCGCCGTGTCGAAACCAGTCACATGATTCCCTGAGCGAACGATACACTTACTGGTTCGGACGTCATAGGTCACGTGACTTTTGCCGTAGCAAAGCAGGCTTTAAAGCAGGGTTTGGGGGAAATGTAGTTTCGAGTTTGACGCTTGTATCGGAGCATTGGTTTCATAGGGCCATCACGGTATCATTTCATGTGTGTGCATGTATCATTTCATGTGTGTGCATGTATCATTTCATGTGTGTGCATGTATCAATTCATGTGTGTGCATGTTACATTTCATGTGTGTGCATGTATCAATTCATGTGTGTGCATGTATCAATTCATGTGTGTGCATGTATCATTTCATGTGTGTGCATGTATCATTTCATGTGTGTGCATCTATCATTTCATGTGTGTGCATGTATCATTTCATGTGTGTGCATCTATCATTTCATGTGTGTGCATGTATAATTTCATGTGTGTGTATTATGTTGAGACAATGAACACACAACCGTGTGGTTTCATAACTTTATTCTACTAACGTTTACGTTACAACACCAGCCCTACCTCGAGCGCTAACCACGCCCGTCTATTATAGGCACAGTAGCCTACAGTGTAACTGCTAGTATGTCACAACCTATACGTAGCATAACAGGACATAGCATTTCCCCCCCCTTCCCTTTTGCAACAGCAATAGAACATTCCAGTCCATGAACAGAAACTGAACACTTCAGTCCACCAACCCGTGGCATTTACCCAGTAACATAGTCCCCATGCCAAGCGGGTGGAGCCCTCACCCTCTGAGGGCGAGCAGGCTGGGGAGCAGGGTCTGGTGGTTGTGGTGGGTTACCTCCCACCCTGGTTGCTTCCAAGCGGGTCTGCCAACTGCGGGTTGCAGCTTGGCTCAGGGATGATGCGGGCAGTGTCGGGGCACCAACCTTATGCAGGCGGTTTGAGTGCCAGCGAGAACCATCATCTAGTCTGTAGGTGGCCGGACCCAGTTGACGGGTCACTCGGAGGGGTGCTGACCAGTATGAGCTCAGCTTGTTCTTGCGGTTGGCGTGTTTAATCCTCACCCAATCCCCTGCTGACATAGCGGGGGTCTGTACTCTGTGAGAGGCATCATACCTCCGTTTCATCTGAGCCTGTGAGCTTTGGACCTGATCTCTGGCCTTCTCGAGCCCAGGGCTCTCGCATGCAGGGGCCGGTTCAGCTCTCAAGCAGTCTAGTGGTTGTTTCATTTCTCGCCCCAATCATGAGCAGAGCCGGAGAGACCCCTGTGGTGGAGTGCTTGGATGCCCGGATGGTGAGGAGAGTTTGGGTGAGTGCAGCGCTGAAGGTTTTCCCCTCCTCCAGGCAGGCTCGGATTCCATTCTTCAGAGATTTGTTTAGGCGTTCAACGCCGCCGTTACTTTCAGGATGGTAGACCGACGTCCTGATGTGCCTGATGGACCTCAGTGACAGGAACTCCGAGAACTCTGCCGAAATGAATTGAGGCCCATTGTCTGTGGTGACGACACTGGGCAAGCCCCAGCGCCCAAACAGCTTGACGAGGTTGTCGGTGATGCTCTGTGTGGTGATGGAGCTGAGTTCGATGGCTTCTGGCCACTTTGAGTGTAGGTCGTGCACGACCATCAGGTAGCGGGCATGTGCCGGGGCCCCATGAAGCTCTCCGCATAGGTCAACCTGAATGTGCTCCCACGGCGCGGACGGCCACGGGGTCGGGGTGAGGGGTGCTGTAGCCGGCTGGCCCGTTTTCCCACTCAGCAGGCAGCAGGTACAGTTGCGCACCAGCTCCTCTACGTCGCCGTCTATGTGAGGCCACCACACTGTGTCTCTGCAGCGTTGTTTCAACTTAACCACCCCCAGGTGGCCGTCGTGCGCCATGTGCAATACCCTGGCCCTCAGCGCCTCTGGTATAATAGCGCGGTGACCGCGGGCGAGGCACACCTCCCCCCAGCAGGAGAGCTCGTTGCGGTAGGGGAGCAGTCTGTCCTCCACCGTGGCTGGCCAGCCGTCCTGGATATAGGCACGGAGGTTTGCAAATGTCTCATCTTCAGCCGCAGCCTGCTGCAGCTCAGCCAGCGTGACTACTGCGCTGAGCGGTCCATGCAGCATGTGGACCCAGTCCTCCTGTTCAGGACTCGCCTCACCCGCCTCTTTTGTCGTAGAGACGGCTCTTGAAAGAAGGTCAGCTACCGTGTTAGAGCGCCCCGGCATAAACTTGAGTCCGAAGTTGTACTGATTCAGCCTATCAGCCCACCTCAGTAGCCTCATAGGCTTGTGCCCCGCCCCTCGGGTCGCCAGCAGCGCTGTCAGAGACTGATGATCTGTGCGAATGGTGAACGCCCTGCCATACAGGTAGACATGCCAGCGTTCGCAGACCCACAGACAGGCGAGGACCTCCCTTTCCCCCACCGAGTATTTCTGCTCGGCTGGTGTGAGGGCCCGAGAGGCAAAAGCCACTGGACGCTCTACCCCTCCATGAACCTGGGATAGCACGGCGCCGAGCGCCACCCCAGAGGCGTCACAGGTGACCAAGGTGGGCGCGGTCAGGCTGAAATGCGCCAGTGTTGGCGGGGACGTGAGCTGCTGTTTGATGACGCGCACAGCCTCCCGGCAGGCCGGGGTCCAGTCCCATACCGCATCCTTGCGTAACAGCTGGCGCAGAGGGGCCGTGGAGTCAGAATAGTGTGGCATGAACCGGAGGTAGTAGGCCGCCATGCCTAGAAAAGAAGACAGCTTGGACGGCGACTGCGGGTCTGGCAGGGACAGGATTGCTTCGGTGTGGGACATGATCGGGGTGATACCCTCCCTGGAGAGCCTGAACCCCAGGAACTCGACCTCAGTAGCTCCAAATGTACACTTCTCCGCGTTGAGTGTGACCCTGTGTTGCTTGAAGCGCTGGAAGACCTGCTCCAGGCGAGCGTCGTGGAGTGCAGCGGTGGGCGCATGCACCACCACATCATCCAAGTAGATGCTGACCCCCTGGATGCCAGCCAAAATGAGCGACATTATTTTCTGAAAACAGCTTGGGGCTGATGACAGGCCAAAAGCCATGCGCTTGTACCTGAAAACCCCCACATGTGTGACAAACGCTGTGAGGTCCATACTGCCCGGTGCCAGGGGAACCTGCAGGTAGCCGTGACGTAAATCCATTTTACTGAAAATCGTGGAGCCATGGAAATGGCTAGTCAGCTCCTCCGCTGTGGGGAGGGGATACTTGTCAGGGATGATGGCTTTGTTTACGTCTGTCAGATCGACGCATAGACGCAGTCCGCCGCCGCCGCCCCCCCGTTTCTTGGCTATCACCAGGTTGGACACCCAGGGAGAGGCGTTGATCGGTTCTATGACGCCCTCCTTCACCAGATGATGAATCTCCTCCTCCACCGCATCACGGAGGGCCAAGGGAATGCGCCGCAGCGGCTGAATGACGGGTCGGACAGACGTGTCCGTCCACCGAGGGCTGGTGCACAAATCCAGTCATACAGCCCAGGCCTTCGAACAGTGTCGGGTGATGGTCAGGACAGGACGCGGTGACCTGCAGGACACGTAGACCCCCAGCGTCGGTCAATGTGAAGTCCAGAGTATGAAACAGGTCTAGCCCCATGATGTTAGCCCCTCTCCGTGTGATGTAGAACTCGGTGTCAGGGATGCGTCTCTTTTTGTACTCCACAGGTAGGCAGGCTACCCCTAAAGTGGTGATCGGGGCCATACCCCGACAGGGCGTTTGCTGCTGTAGTCAACGGCACGTGACTGAAGAGCCGGTCATAAGTGGACTTATTCAGGAGCGACACTTTAGCCCCTGTGTCCACGAGGAGTGGTATGGAGGCCCCACCCACACGACATGTGCAATGACTGAATGAGGCCTGTGGGCTTTGTACTGTATTGATGGGAACAGCCCCAGACTGTGCGTGATCAGGAGGAGAGCGACACCAGCGCGCAAAATGGTTAACCCTGTTGCAGTTACGGCAGCGCTTGCCTAGAGCAGGGCAGGACAGGTCCCTGGTTGCATGCTTAGGGCAGCCACAGTTACCACAACGCCTTTGTCCATTCTCCCTCTCCCTCGGCGCCCTGTCTGCCACTCTCTGCACATCGAAGCTGTCACCTTCTGCGCCAGCTGCCTCCTGGGCCACGTTCTGAACTCCGGGTGACGTCACAGGCTCATGCACTGCGCGGGGAAACTTGCGCGCCTCAGAGATAGCTGTCTCCAACTGTTTTCCAATGACTACTGCATCAGCTAGTGTCATGGCGTCCGGCTCTAATAACAGTCTCTCCCTCAGTTGAGCACACAATGTTCTTTCAATCAGCTGGTAGACTATGAGTCCATCCTCCTAGTTCATAAAATCACAATGCTTGGCTAGCTCCCGCAAGGCAGACACATATTGCGAAACAGTCTCACCAGACCTCTGTGCTCTCTGGCGGAACTCAAAACGGTACATCCGACGGCTTCTTCCCGAGCTGAAATGTGACTTCAGAGCCTCGGTAGCAGTAGAGTACTGATCGTCAGCTAATGTAAGCGTAGCATAAATCCGTTGCCCCTCCTGTCCGAGGCAGTGTCGCAGAAGTGCGCACTTTCTAGCTTCTTCCAGATCCTCCAGTCCCAACGCCAATAAATAGTCCTCAAATGACGTTAGCCATCTAACCCATGGAACAGGTGGGTCACCGGGAACAGGTAGAAATGGTGGTGGCGGTGGTAAAACGAAACAGTGTGCATGTATCATTTCATGTGTGTGCATGTATCATTTCATGTGTGTGCATGTATCATTTCATGTCTGTGCATGTATCATTTCATGTGTGTGCATGTATCATTTCATGTGTGTGCATGTATCAATTCCTGTGTGAGAATTGTAGCTCCATATTTGTATACAGAGAAGCACTTAAATCATTGAATGGATATTGCAGTGAAAATGCTAATGAGAAAGTATAAAATAGAATGAATAGTTGTAAGGATTAACATTTGAAGTAATGCTTTATAATTAGAACAGTGGGGCCAACAACAGTATACAGCAGCACAGTCTCAAGTGTGTTATTGCTATCGCTATATTGACAATGTGAACAGATTAGTTTGTATTATTATTTCATTGATTGATTGATTGATTGATTCATTACCCAAATGTGAACAATTGTGTTTGATATTGAGATTGTTTGTATTATTGTTCATTGAATTCATTACACAAATGAGAGCAACAGCATGTGTTTGTTTGATTCTTCACTCCCCCCTATGCAGGGGGTGCAACACTAGGTCCTCTGCTGTGCAGGGTCCACCTAACAGAGGACATGGAAGGAGGTGCTCCATGGTCTGGGGTTCTGTGCCACAGTCGCATGTGGTTGGGCCACTAAGATAGCCCCATCTGCTTGGGGCTTCCCTGGAACGGCCAACACCTGGAAAGGAGCTAAGCAGCTATGACCCACGTGGCGTGTGGCCGGGACTACACACAATATCGGACCTTAACAGGAAACCCAACAGCACAGCTAACATTGCTGCCTCCCTACCGGATGAGCTGAACAGCTTTTACGCCCGTTTTGAACGGTACCACCAACCTTCCAGGGGAAGCCCCCACCACCACTCATTAACCCCTCCCGCAAGTATGTACGATGAACGATTCATGAGATATGAAAGGGGCGGGGCTCATTGCAATGGACAATAATCTATTCATAAATAATTGTAATGCATGTATATCAATGACAATAGGTTCACTATGGCATGTCTATATATTGTTAACAGGTGCCAGAGAGCTGATTACCAGCGAACCTGTATAATATCACCCTCTTGTGGTGAAAAGCTATAACTTCATACTGAATATGCATTTCAATGATATAAATGAATTAGCTTAAAATACTTTACAAAACTGCCCTATTGTGAGGTTAGCTGCGGACAGAGATAGACAGGTGGACAGAACCGACCTGATGGAGATAATTATTATATTATATATAGTGTAGAGGCACTAAACCAACATTCATCTCTATGTGGGGGAATGGTATCCAACAAACAGTAAAGTAGCAACGGAGAATGAGACACTTGTTTTAAATTAAACCATTATTTTATTTTTCTGCCTAGGTTACGTCTCTAAACTCTTACTGACATAAAGAAATCACTTCCTGTTCCTTATATTATGGGGTGGGGGTAATAGGTTAAACCCAGAACATTAAGATATTTCTCACAAATTAATAATATAGCCATACCATCGGTAATATGAACAAAAACTAAATCTTTATATTAAATCAAATTAGATTAGTGTAAATATTTATATTCAATAATGTAAATGAATATAAAAACGTCATGAACACAAAATCACTATTCTGGCTGCTACATTTCCAATCCCTAATTGTTACCGTGGAAGAATTATCAATGAATGATAATATTGCAGCCACAATCTACAACATAATATGTACCTACAGTACATTATGGAAGTCCATTTCTGTTTTTAAATTGAAGTCCAGGTCCAATGTGATGTGTCCGTCTGTCAACATTGAACACTGAAGTCTTCCTAGAGATCAGAGCTTCAAGCATGTGACCCGCCAGTTCTGTGGTGAAACAGGCTCTGAGGTTTTGTCAGATGCTCTCTGGCGCCACCAGTTATTGAAGGAATACACTGTTGCTGTCACACCTCAGTCTTCTGACTGCTACCTTGAACTACTTATGAGCGAAGCCCACTAGGGCACGACATATCTGCAGTAGAGATGTCCGCTGTCACTCCAATACAATGGAGCTAAATGGCACCGGGTTTGTGCCAAAATAATACATTTGAAAAACTCAACATTAATGTCTATAGAGCTTTTTATTTAATTTAGCAACTATTTTCTGTAGAGTATTTTACTTTTAACTTAAGTAAAATATCATGTCCTAATGGCTACACAGCATTTTAAATTAAACCTCATAATGAAAGAGTCAAAACAAGCATATTAGATATATTTTATTGACTAAATCAAAAAAGGAGGTACAGAATCTTTGTGTTTGATATGAATGAAGATAAACGGAAATCAGTCACAAAACAAAAATAATTCCTAAGGATTCCTATTGTGTATACTACTTAGTATAAGTACATGGGGTTCCTGTTGAGTATACTACTAAGTATAAGTACATGGGGTTCCTGTTGAGTATACTACTAAGTATAAGTACATGGGGTTCCTGTTGAGTATACTACTAAGTATAAGTACATGGGGTTCCTGTTGAGTATACTACTAAGTATAAGTACATGGGGTTCCTGTTGAGTATACTACTAAGTATAAGTACATGGGGTTCCTGTTGAGTATACTACTAAGTATAAGTACATGGGGTTCCTGTTGAGTATACTACTTAGTATAAGTACATGGGGTTCCTGTTGTGTATACTACTTAGTATAAGTACATGGGGTTCCTGTTGAGTATACTGCTTAGTATGGGAACAGAATTTTTGGGCAGCACGGTGGTGTAGTGGTTAACACTGTCGCCTCACAGCTAGAAGGTCCTGGGTTCGATTCCCACTTGGGGACCAGGTTGCCGCGTTGCCAGGTACCCAGGTGGGGTATCTCCCGGGCCTTTCTGTGTGGAATTTGCATGTTCTGCCCGTACTCGCAAGGGTTTCCCCTCCAGATAAGATAAACCCAAAGGAAAAACATGCAGAACAGATCGCTAACGCTGTCGCGTCCCTGACGAAGATGGACAGGAGCACTTGGATTGGTCCCCGGGCGCGGCCCACGCCACAGCCCATGTCTGCTCCCGGCTGCCCTTGGGGGGGGAAGGACGACGGGATGGGAAAAGTGCAGAGAGACATTTCATCAGTGCATGTGTGAGTGTTCCTGTGTGTCGCCCATCTCGCATGTGTGTGTTCTTCTTCTAAAAAAGTACATGGGGTTTCTATTTAATATACTGCAAACTGTGTTTGGGGACCTGTTCTCTTTATTCTTTAAGTCTACTCTCAGCTTAAACGGAACAACTAAATGGTTTCTTTCCTGTATGAGTTCTAGTGTGTTTCTTCATATTTCCTTTATCATTGAACCCTTTCCCACAAACTGAACAACTAAATGGTTTCTCTCCAGTATGAGTTATCATGTGTGTCTTCAGATGTGCCTTCATACTGAACCCTTTCCCACAAACTGAACAAACAAAAGGTTTCTCTCCAGTATGAGTTCTCATGTGTGTCTTCAGATGTCCTTTATCATTGAACCATTTCCCACAAACTGAACAAACAAAAGGTTTCTCTCCAGTATGAGTTATCATGTGTCTTTTCAGATCTGTTTGCTGACTGAACCCTTTCCCACAAACTGAACAACTAAATGGTTTCTCTCCAGTATGAGTTCTCATGTGTGTCTTCAGATCTCCCTTCATACTGAACCCTTTCCCACAAACTGAACAAACAAAAGGTTTGTCTCCAGTATGAGTTCTCATGTGTGTCTTCAGATGTCCTTTATCATTGAACCGTTTCCCACAAACTGAACAAACAAAAGGTTTCTCTCCAGTATGAGTTATCATGTGTGTCTTCAGACTTGTTTGCTGACTGAAGCCTTTCCCACAAACTGAACAACTAAATGGTTTCTCTCCAGTATGAGTTATCATGCGTCTCTTCAGATCTGTTTGCTGACTGAACCCTTTCCCACAAACTGAACAACTAAATGGTTTCTCTCCAGTATGAGTTATCATGTGTCTCTTCAGATTTGCCTTCATACTGAACCCTTTCTCACAAACTGAACAACTAAATGGTTTCACTCCGCTATGATTTTTTACGTGTATGTTCAGATCTCTATTCTTGCTGAACCCAGGCCTGTTAGACAACGTTTGTATTTTCTGTGTCTTCTTTTGTTTTACTGCCATCAAACCTGGACCTCCACTCTCCTTCCATTCATCACAGTCATCAGTCTCAGCTCCAGAACTGTCATCATCACCGTCATCAGTCTCAGTTCCAGAACTGTCATCATCATCACCATCATCAGTCTCAGTTAGAGAACAGTCATCATCACTGTCATCAGGCTCAGTTAGAGAACAGTCTGAAGAGAGAGGCTGGCTATCTCTAGTTGGTTCTAAATCACCAGCTGGATCTAAGTTACTGGCTAGTTCTGCTACTCCACAGTCCTCTCCTTCAGGTTCTGTTTTCATGTGTTCAGTTGAGGTGCTGGGTAAAGAGTATGCTTCTCTGTTTTTCTCCCTTTGGGTTTGAAGAGGCTGGAAGGACAGAGCGTTCTCTTGACCATCTTCACATTTCACTGGGTCTACTGTGATCTTGGAGAGATCAGCTTATTCCAGCCCTTGATCTAGTTCATCTTTAATCTGCTCTGGGTCCCGGTTTTGGTTGAGTTGTGAGGACAGAGTGTTCTCACCTTCATTTTCACATTTCATAGGTTGTAAGGTCATCTTGGAGCCATCAGCCTCCTCTAGATCTTGACACAGTTCCTCCTGTTCCTCTTTAATCTGGAGGGGCTCTGTGTCCTGGGTTTGGCTGAGCTGTGAGGACTGAGGTTTCTCTTCATCATGTTCACTCTTCACAGAGACAGGAAGCTCCTCTCCCTCCTGACTGATCCAGAGTTCCTCCTGTTCCTCTTTAATCTGGAGGGGCTCTGTGTCCTGGGTTTGGCTGAGCTGTGAGGACTGAGGTTTCTCTTCATCATGTTCACTCTTCACAGAGACAGGAAGCTCCTCTCCCTCCTGACTGATCCAGAGTTCCTCCTGTTCCTCTTTCATCTGTAGGAGCTCTGGCTCCTCCTGGACCAGACTGGGGCTCCTCTCCTGCTGCTCAGGGGGAACCTCCTCTTTACAGACAGAGATCTGTGGGGGGTCTGGAGGGAGGAATAATAATAATATGAATAACAAACAAAGATGCAGTAGATAACTCTGCAACTGAAAGTAGAAAAACAATCGATCAATTATTGTTTGGCTACAAAACCAGAAAATCTCAATCATGCCTCATCACGCTGTCAATCACAACTTGGAGGTTGAGCAGATGTTGTCAGGAGGTGAAAATGTAAACAAACAGAGTGAGACTTGAGGTTCTCCAAACTAAACAAGGTAACTATGGATAGCTGAAATACTTATGGATTGTTAGCTTGACCAATTACCTTTTTTACTTGAGTTGGGGCAACTGTTGTATTCCTACACTGTTCACCGGATTTAGATGTAATTAAAGCTGGAAGTCTGCACTTGAAGCACACCTGTATTTCATTTCAAGTCCATTATGGTGTTGTACAGAGCCAGAATTAGTAAAATTGTGTCAATGTCCAAATAATTATGGACCGACTATGTAAAGTCAGAATATAAGCCCCAGGGGTGAATGGAGTCCCCCACCGGGTTTATAAAAGTGCACCTGATGTACTCAGATTTTTGTGGAGGTTATTGAGAGTAGTATGGGATAAACAGGTTATACCAAAAGCTTGGGTTAGAGCAGAAGGAATCCTAATCCCCAAGGAGAAAGAGTTCTCACTGTTAAACCAGTTTCTGACTATATCCCTCCTGAATGTAGAAGGTAGGGCTGTCCCCGATTAAGGATTTGGATAGTCGACTATGATTAGCCAAAATTTGCCATTAGTCGACTATTAGTCGACTAAAAAAAGTATATTTTTTATTTTTGTATCATTCCATTTGGGCTGTGGGGGTGCTTAATGGCTGAAGGAGTCGACTGAAGGCTTCTTGTCCTCTGCAAAAGCATGCAATTGGTCCACTGATGGATACATCTTGATATTTGTCTAGTCTAGTGTGTTCATTAGATGGGTGAAATCCTCTTTCAGTGCCTCTGTGCCTGTTTTCTTAGGCAGTTAGCCTCTGGTATGCGTGCCATTAGCGTTAGCCACGCTTCTAGGCCTCTTTTCTTTTCGAAAGAATGATTAAAAAAAAAGATATTTGCTTTTCTTCTCTGTTGTTGCTGTTTCATGTGTAATATTGTAGGAATTGTACTTTTGACATAGGATAACAGGGAGGTGAGGCGTGTGAATATCATGGAAAAGTGGGAGCTGGCATGGGGGGGGGGGGTGGTTCTGGGCGGCTGGAACTAACCGCTGAGCCCGAGGTTGTGGGCCTAACTTGAAGAAACACCAGTGAAGGGAGGCGCTCACTTGATAACCCTGGTTATATGCTGACTCCTGTTGCTTTTTATTTATCTGCATGGTGGATTGTGATGGCCATTGGGTTTCTTCATTGAGCGTGGGTGTAATATAAATAATGTGTAAGAGTCAATTCACTGGTAAAGTGCCATATGTTATATTGTATGTATTTGTTTGGATTTCTGCCTATGCATTGTGCCTGCCAAGTTGGGTTTTTTACCAACGGATTTCCAGTTCCGCGTTCGCGTTCTGCGATCTGATTGGCCACTGATGTTTCTGGTGCGATCTGATTGGCCACTGACGTTTCTGGTCATGTGACATGTGCGCCCAATCGCGTGACGCCTGTTTCTGCGCCCATTTCCGCCTTGAACAGCCTGCAAACTACCTAACGCCTAGTTTATCACTGGTTAAGCTTAGGCGACTCTTTCGAAGTTGGTTAAGGTTAGAGTTTGGAATCAGGGCTGGTGTTCTATCGCCCTGCTCCAAGACAAACTCCTTAACCAACTTCGAAAGAGTGCCTAAGCTTAACCGGTGATAGAAACAGGCGTCACACGACCAGAAAGGTCAGTGGCCAATCAGATCGCAAGAACGCGGAACTGGAAATCCGTTGGTAAAAGTAATCAGGCTACCTGGCTACTTAAAGTGTAATGGGACTGATGACATGCAGGTGTGTTAGTAATCAGGCTACCTGGCTACTTAAAGTGTAATGGGACTGATGACATGCAGGTGTGTTAGTAATCAGGCTACCTGGCTACTTAAAGTGTGATGGGACTGATGACATGCAGGTGTGTTAGTAATCAGGCTACCTGGCTACTTAAAGTGTGATGGGACTGATGACATGCAGGTGTGTTAGTAATCAGGCTACCTGGCTACTTAAAGGGGAACTATTTTACTATTCCTAGCATTATTTGGGCAACTTTACACAATTCCTGTGAGTCTATTGAAGACATCTGTACGGTTTAAAAAAAAAAAATGCATTGGTTTATATTTCTAATCAAGTATCAAAACCATAATTTTTCAGCCTCCTGATTTCAGGCTGTTATGGCCCCGCCCATAAGCGCTTTGAGTGACAGTCAGTCCACACAGTCTGCGAGAGAGAGAGAGAGAGAGAGAGAGAGAGAGAGAGATAGAGAGAGAGAGAGAGAGAGAGAGAGAGAGAGAGAGAGAGAGAGAGAGAGAGAGAGAGAGAGAGAGAGAGAGAGAGAGAGAGAGAGAGAGAGAGAGTGTGTGTGTTGGAGTGTGTGTGTGTGTGTATATGTGTATGTGAGTGAGAGAGAGATGGGACACAGGAATGGGTTAAAACCACAGTATGAGACATTCTTCTAAAAATGCCATTCCCACCGAGCCACAGAGGCAGCCAGCGATTGCTCAAAACTTCCACATTAAAAAGAAGAGGGGACAAAAAGAAAGGAAGAAAAAAAGGAGAGAGCGAGAGAGAGAGAGCGAGAGAGCGAGAGAGCGAGAGAGAAGAAAATAACTGTGTAAACACTCTGCGTGTCTCCCGGGAGAGGGAGCCTGGGCTGTGGCGCAGCGCGGTGGTGGACTATGAGGCGCCGTTTGGGACAAAAGCCTGGCTAATACAGGACACAGCCTATCCAGTTATCCTGCGCGACCCAGTTGGTGCGTCGATTGGGACAAAAGCCTGTCGAATACAGACACCGAGGTCCAGTTGGTCCGCGCGCGCCGACATGTTTTGTCGAATACAGACACAGAGGTCCAGTTGGTCCACCACCGTGGGTCTATCTCTCTCTCGCTCGGCTGGCAGCTAGAGGGGGGCGGGCGTTATTATGCAAATGAGGACCATCTGACGTCCCGAATACGCTAATTTTCAGATGACTCACTTGAGGGAGGGACATTATTGTGAGATGAGAATTGGAAGAATGCGCCAAATCGAGAATTAGAGACATAGATCCTATTACTATAAGTCCACATAGCTAGAAAATGACCCTAAACACTGGAAAAGGTCATTTATAAGATAGTTCCCCTTTAAAGTGTGATGGGACTGATGACCTGCAGGTGTGTTAGTAATCAGGCTACCTGGCTACTTAAAGTGTGATGGGACTGATGACATGCAGGTGTGTTAGTAATCAGGCCACCTGGCTACTTAAAGTGTGATGGGACTGATGACATGCAGGTGTGTTAGTAATCAGGCTACCTGGCTACTTAAAGTGTAATGGGACTGATGACATGCAGGTGTGTTTGTAATCAGGCTACCTGGCTACTTAAAGTGTGATGGGACTGATGACATGCAGGTGTGTTAGTAATCAGGCCACCTGGCTACTTAAAGTGTAATGGGACTGATGACATGCAGGTGTGTTAGTAACCGGTAAGAGTTAATTGTATGGTGTAAATAAATACTCTGTTGAGTATTATCGTAACAGACCTTGTGGACATTCTGTCTTTGATCTGACGAGTAGCCACAGATGCGTCAATTACGCTCTAGCCGGTTCTCAGCCACCTCACTGGCTTGTAGGTTTATTGTTTTTTATTCACTAGTTAATTCAAGCCTTTATATAATGTTTAGAGATTAAAGTCAACATTTATGACGTCAGACTAAAGAGATAATGTTTACAGATTAAAGTCAACATTTATAAAGTCAGAATAAAGTCAAAATCTTTAGATTAATCTCTTAAACCCTAGCCATATTTTCAGAAAATTCACTTAAAAGTAAACAGCCAAGTAAATGGAGGATTGCTCCACTTCTACAAGGTCCATTTGCATGTTCATGGTATCTAGGGACATGTATAATAATAATAATAAATTGGATTTTAAGAGAGAAGCGCCTTTCTCAGACTCAAGGACACTGTACAAGGAAAGGGTAGAAAAAAGAAAAGATTTAGAAAGAACAAAAGATAAAAAATTAAATTATGAATATATGTGTATAGTAACAACAGGACCTGTGAATGTATGGACCTCTGGGAATGTATTCTCAGTGTCAGATAAATTGTGTATGTTACTATGCTTGAGTAAATTGTAATGAACCAAAGGAGAATATCAATTATTATTATTTATACGTTTTTTCCATCTTTGACGGTGAATAACACCATGCTAACATTGACCAGACATGAGATTTACCTGAACTGATTTAGCACCTTCATGAGATCAAGTGTACAAAATATCTAAGCAAATTAATAAAGGGCAGATGATTTACAGGTTTTTTTGTAGATATAGTACTGGATTTTGCCATCCAGACACATGCAATTTGAAATGAAATGAATATAGAATATAAGGCCTAAAGATGACCTTTTATTTTACCTTTATTTTACCAGGTAGTCACTTGAGATCAAAGATCTCTTTTTCGAGCAAGACCTGGCCAAAATGGCAGCAAAAACAAAAAACAAACATACAAAAATACATAAAAGGCAAAGTGGGGCAAGGGGATACATTTGAGCTGCAGCAAATCAGATTGAATGGGATTGGGGGAGATTGGAGAGTAGGGTAAAAAGGTAGAAAGACCTTATTATGGCCAAGTCATACATCAATGGATCGGATCCAATGGCAGACTTAAATCTGGATTTAGTACCACCAGGCGCCCCTGACAGGGCAGCAAACACGTGATTGAAATCTACTGTAAGTACAGTTACTTTTATATATGTGACCCAGTCTGGTGATGTAGCCTACAAGTCGCCAGGGTGAAATGACCGATAGACACAATAATTTTTTTTTTTTTTTTTTATATAACTACTGTAACTGAGGGGTACAATTCCCTGACTGTATTGAGAGTATGGTATCATTAAACCACTACTTAGTTATGTACTTTAATTACTGGCCATACAGTACATGGTATATCTGGTGAACACCCACACAATAATACGGCAATGACAAAGAAAGTTCTAGTTAGAGGTATTTATTATTAGAGCAGCAACGGTAGGTTACAGATTGAGAATTATGATTGCGCTTGTAAGGCGAAGAACACTTAAGTAGGTCAAGAGCGTAAGTCCATGAGAATAGTAAGATGGGTATAACTGACGCCACCTGTAGCATAAGAATTACATAAGGCACACTCGTAGTCAGCTGGAGACACTAGGGGGTTCCCTCCGGTTGTAAGCCAGCAGGGTAGAGGAATGTTCGGGAGCAAAGTCTGGATCAACGCGGAATAACGAGGCTCCAGATACAGGAGCCAGTGCAATACTCCCTTGGTCCGTAGACAAAGCAACAGCTATACTCCAGTATGCACGACAACATGGATGAAAGCTAGCCAGCCTCTGTGGTCCTAGAGGCGGGCTCGATGGTGCTCCTCACAGGGTAGATCCCACACAGCAGTGGGGTAGACGGTTCTCTGCTCCAGCAGCCACAGTACCAAAGCAATATAATCCAGCCGGAAAAGGCTCTGCATTCGCCGGTGTAGGTTCTCCGGTGTACATATCCAACGGTTCTCGTCTAGGACTCCTCGGGTGGTGGCGCGAGTTTAGGCCGCCCAGCCTGGATAAGTGCACTAGCTAGAAGTACGACGAACCGGTGGTAATGATGGTCACGGAGAATGGTAGCCGCACGATACACTATAAATAATAGACTATTACTTCACAATAGAATAAGTCGAACTCGACGATACAGCGTTAAACTCTGACACTTTAGCTATCTATTCGCACGCGGTTCTCAAGGCTCTATTCAGGGGCAAAGAGGCCCACTTCACGGCACGTTGTATCGTGGTGAAGGCTTCAACTTTTAGGATAAGACTACTGCTGTATCCACCTGCGACGTATTTATACGTAAGGTGAATAATCTAGTGCCAACCTCAGTTCTGTCTCGTATTACTGCGCAAACCTGGACATGTTGAGACATGCCTTGGCGGTGGCTTTGAACTTGCCATTGGGGGTATGGCCGTTGGCGCCTAGGGGTTGCTGTCCAATAGGAGAACGAATATTATGGTCTGGCTTGTACCTAGGTAAAGGGACATTCCGTGTATATATACAAAGAATATACAAGGGATATCAGACGATATACAAATATTATACAAGGTATCTCAAGTAATAAATATATATATTCGGTTTAATCTGACCCTTTGTAACAGCCGCCTCCTAATTAGTCCGCACCTAATTAGATAAGCAGAGACAGATTAACCGTCTTGTCCACTACTCAATGTCCGTTGTGGGGAGTAGGGCAATTCACAAAGTCAGTGGGTCATGGTCGTCATCAAGGGAGTCAGGGAGCCTTGGCAACTCTATCAGCCTCGCCACGGGTCGGGTGTATGTCCGTCCCTGGACGAGAACTTCTGCCGCTCTGACCTTTCCGTCGGCACCAGTGATCACTTTGCTTACGCGGCCGGCCGGCCACATAGCTCGGGGTAGTGACTGGTCTATGATCATGACAACTGTGCCCTCCCTCAAATTGTCTCTTTCTTTTACCCATTTCTGGCGGGTCTGTAGAGACGGTAGATAGTGGAGGAGGAAACTGTTCCAAAACTTGTCAGCCAATACTTGACTGTACCTGGAATTGGACTTCCTGACGGGCAGACCCCAGGTGGTAAGAGCCGGCAACTGCACCTCCTCATCCATCACGCTCAACATAGGGGCCCCCCAGGGCTGTGTTCTGAGCCCCCTCCTCTACTCCCTGTACACACATGACTGCGTAGCACAGCGGAACAACAACACCATCATCAAATTTGCTGATGACACAGTAGTGGTGGGCCTGATCTCTGCCAACGACGAAAGGGCCTACCTGGAAGAGGTAGAGAACCTGTCACAGTGGTGTCAGGAGAACTGCCTCTCCCTGAACGTCAGCAAAACAAAAGAGATGATTGTGGACTTCAGGAGGTCGGGGGTCAAGGATTACAGCCCCCTCAGCATCGACGAGGCACCGGTTGAGAGAGTGAACAGTTTCAAGTACCTCAGAGCCCACATATCCGAGGACTTGACATGGACCACACACATTGACAGTGTTGTGAAGAAGGCACGACAACGCCTCTACTTCCTCAGGCGCCTAAGGAAGTTCCAAGTCAGTCAGAAGATCCTTAGGAACTTCTACTCATGTACAATAGAGAGCATCCTGACCGGCAACATCACCTCCTGGTTTGGGAATAGCACTGCACAAGACCGTAGCAGACTACAAAGAGTGACACGTTCAGCCGAACGCACAATTGGAGGGGGGCTTCCCACCCTCCAGAACATTTACAACAAGCGGTGCAAGGGGAAGGCTAAGAGAATTATTAAGGACTCGAGCCACCCGAACAACTGCCTCTTTGAACTGCTGCGGTCAGGCAAGCGATACCGGAGTCTTAAGGCGAGCACAGAAAGACTCAGAAGAAGCTTCTATCCCCAGGCCATCAGGCTGCTAAACGAACAATAATCACTATGCAACAACCATCAAATGCACACAGCACACACACCCACACGCACACACTCACTCAAACAAACAACACACTGCAGCACCCACTCTCCACACTTTAGATCACACAAACACACTTACACTTTATATTTATTGATAAAGGATTTGCACTACAACTCGTACACCTACTGTGAATTTTACCTAAATTGCACCTCGTCCCATTTCTCCATTTCTGCCTTGCACTATATAGTATTGTATATTAGTACACTGCACAGTATTGTATATTGTATGGTAACTACTAGGGATGTCCGATATTATCGGCCGACCGATATTATCGGCCGATATCGGCAGTAAAATGTGATATCGGAAAATATCGGTATCGAATTTTTTTTTTTTTTTTTTTTTTACATTTATTTAACCTTTATTTACCCAGGCAAGCAAGTAAGAACCAATTCTTATTTTATTTATTGTCAAAAGTATGCATGTTGGTTTAATTCAACAACAAGAGATATGTAATATGTTTTAATTATCATATTTTGCACAGATAATGCTTACATTTAGAAAGCCTTTTGAATGCATCCAGTGAAATTATTAATTACCTGAAATTATTCAGTTTTTTTGGGGGGAAACCCTGCATATATCGGTATCGGTTGATATCGGTATCGGTATCGGTATCGAAATTAAGAGTTGGACAATATCGGAATATCGGTATCGGTAAAAAAGCCAATATCGAGCATCCCTAGTAACTACGTCTATTCTGCATCGAACATTGTACATATGTCTAAACTGAACACTGTGACCTCATTTTTTTTACTTCTAATTTTACTATGTTATTTTATTTCATACTTATCTTGTCTTGCACAGTCTCTGGAGCGCAACAGTAAGAAGCATTTTGTATAAAAGTATTCTGTACTTCTGTATGACAACTATTAAAGAAACTTGAAACTTGAAACTACCTCCACATTCTTCGGCCGTTCGCTTCCTCAGGTCTGTACACCGTCTGTGGGAGCGCGGGGTCCAGCCGCCCCATCAAGAGAATGTTGGGGGTGACTGGGTCGACATCTGCTACATCACTTGAGACGTAACCGAAAGGCTTTGAGTTCAATACTCCCTCGATCTCTGTGAGGACTGTCGTGAGGACTTCTTCAGCCACGGTCTGGGCCCCAAGCACGGCGTACAGGGCTGTCTTTATTGAACGTACTTCTCGTTCCCAGGTTCCCCCGAAGTGAGGGGCGTTCGGGGGGTTAAACTGGAAGTCAATCTGAGAGGGGGCGAGGTGGGTCTTAAGTTCTGGGCCCATAGCTTGGAAGCTCTCTCTCAGCTCTCTTTCTCCGCTTTTGAAGTTTGTCCCGTGATCAGACAGTAATATAGACGGTTTTCCTTTCCGCGCTGTGAATCTCCGGAAGGCCATAAGGAATGAGTCCGTACTCATGGTTGGAAGGAGTTCTATGTGTATCGCTCGGGTGGTCATGCATTTGAATACAATACCCCACCTCTTCTCCGTCCCTCTTCCTTTCTTCACATACAGCGGGCCGAAGCAGTCCATACCGGTGGAGTGAAAGGGCTTGTCGCCAAGTCGGAGGCGACAGGGAGGTAGGTCAGCCATCCTGGGTATACTGGGCTGTGCTCGCCACTTGCGACAGTCTAGACAGGTCCGCTGGAAGCGTCGTACTGCTTCTCTTCCTTGCAGTATCCAATAGCGACGTCTGATCTCAGCGAAGACTCTCTCTGCCCCAGCGTGGTGCACATCCTCGTCGTATTTCTTTATGATGAGCTCTGTGACCTTGTGTCGGCTGTTGAGAACTATAGGGAACTTGACATCATCCGTTAAGTCCGGGGCTCTTCTCAGACGACCACCCACTCTGATGAGATCATGGGCGTCGCGCTCAGGGGCCAAGTGGAGCAGTCTGCTGTCTGACGGGACTGGCTTTGATCCCTGCAGACAGTCCAGCTCGTCGGGGAACGAGTCTCTTTGGGCTCGCTGCAGCAGAAGGAGTTCTGCTTCCTCGCAATTAGCTGCATTAATGTCAGTAGTGGAGGGAACCTCAGGGTGGTGCCACAGGAATGTCTTTAACTGCGCACTCTCAAGGGTGGGGCAGTCGTCTATGTTAGGGTCGGTGGGGACTGGTGTGTGCGTCAACCCACAGAACATAGATTTCTTCATCTCTGCTTCCTCTTGACTAGCCTCCCGTGGGGTGGGGTTAGGCCACTCTTCTTCCGGGAGCTTGAGGAACTCGGGACCGTCACTGTAGATATTGTGACGTGTGAGGTCATCTAGGGACATTCCCCGTGTGATGACATCTGCTGGGTTCTGTTTTGTGTCCACGTACCTCCCGCATGCTGATTCTGTTAAATCTTGGATCTCTGTGATTCTGACTCCCACGAAGACCTTGTATCTACACGAATCGGACTGGATCCATGTGAGTACGGTCATGGAGTCTGACCACAGGATTGTTCTTTGCACCGGGATGGTGAGTTCACGTTGGATTAACGTGGCGAGTTGCGCTCCTACTAGGGCTGCGCAGAGCTCTAGACGCGGGATCGATTGTTGCTTGCGGGGGGCTATCCTTGAACGAGCCAGGATGAAGGCGGTATGTATTTCTCCTCCCTCCTCTCGGGCCCGCAAGTAAGCCACCGAGCCGTAGGCTACTTCTGAGGCGTCGCTAAAGACGTGCAGGTCCATCTGGCACGTCTCCAGCCGCACTGTGGGTGGGAAGTAGCTGCGGCGTATGTTGACACCTGGGAGCGAGTTGAGTTCTTTTTCCCACTCTCTCCATGTGGAAGCAAGGTGGTCGGGTATGGGGTCGTCCCAGCCCTGGTCCTTGTCCCACAGCTCTCGCACAATAATTTTTGCCCTGGTGGTGTAAGGTAAGATACATCCCAATGGGTCATATTGTCTGGCGAGTGTTCTGTATACACTCCGTCTGGTGGTCGGTAGTGAAATCGACCTTCCCTGCTCCTTGGTCAGGGGTGTGTGTCTGTAATGGAGCGAGTCTGTTTTGAAGCGCCAGACTAGTCCTAATGTCATTTCTTGGGCTTCACCTGGGATGGTCGCCATCCAGGTCTCGCTGCTTGCTGCCTTGTTCTCTGGGGAGAGGCTGCGCAGTACTTGAGGGTCGCTGCTGGCCCACTGCCGGAGATCAAAGCCGCCTTTGATCAGGGAGGCGCGGAGCTTGAGTAGGAGGGCCTCGGCCTCTTCTGGCGTCGAGACGCTTTGCAGACAGTTGTCCACGTAGAAACTCCTTGTCAACGGCTTGTCAATCTCAGCGCGGTACACAGTGGCTTGAGTGGGGTCTCTGGCTAGACGCCGCTCGGTGTTCAGTAGATATCGCTCCGTCGCTTCTTTTGAGGCGTGGAAGGTGGGCATACCCTCTCGCCTCAAGAGTGGAGTTGCGTATCTCATCACTCCATTGACCTCGACTCTCTTTGTCCTCTGCTCGAGGAGGGCTATGGCATAAGTGTCTTCCTTTGAACGAATGTGTTTCTTTTCGTTCTTAAAGGGCATTGTGTCTAGTGTCCATAGCCTCTCGACGTGCTGTAAGAGGGTGGTGTCTTCTTCTGTCATTCTGGAGTGGAGGCAGCAAGTGGCTGCTGGTCGGTTGGGAGACCTGGAGAGGGGGCCTTGTAGTGTCCATCCTAGGCGGGTCTCGACTGCTGCTGGACAGCCTCTGGGCCCGATGTGGACCCGGTCCGTTGGGACGATGAGGTGTGCGTGGTCGGATCCTATGAGCAGGGTCGGGGTGGCGCCGTCGATGAGCGGTATAGGTAGTTGACGTAGGTGCATGTATTTTTCCATCAGCTTGGGGATGGGGTAGGTGTACTGTGACAGGCCTATGTCTTGGCTGGTGAAAGCGTTAGTAATCCTATACTGCCTCTCTGGCTGCCCGCTTGCTGCGATAGTGAAGGAGACGTTTTCACCCTTTATTGTCTTCAAGTCTCTTCTTATAGTACGAATTGTCATTGTTTCTTCGCTCCCCCGCAGACCCAGCTGGGCTGCAGCGGATGCGAGGAGGAGAGTCTTTTCTGACCCATCGTCAAGGACGGCGTAAGTGTCCATGACCTTGTCCTCATAGCTTAATATCACTCGGACCACTTTCAAGAGCACTCGGGAGCTCCCGCTGCTGGCGGGGTCGATATACATGACGTTTACTCTGGTGCTGCTTGGGGGTGCGAGTTTCTTCCTGTTGCTGTCATGCAAGACGTCCAAGTGGGCGCCGTCACACCTGCTGCACCTCTTCTTCAAGCGGCACTCGGCTGCCATATGGCTGCGCGCACAGCGGTAACAGCGGCGGTTGGCTTTGATCCACTGACTCACCTCGTCGGCGGTCATCTTCTTGAAAGAGTCACATTGAGACAGCCAATGTTCTTTCTCGCAGTACTGGCATACAATCTTCCACTTCTCTTTCGTCGAGGGGGTGTTGTGGTTCTTGTGCCGCGGTACTGATTCGGCTTGGTGCATGACGGTCACCAACCGGCGGTTATCGTTGGATCTCCGAGGTCCATCTCTTGGGCTTGGTCCACTCCGCATGAACGTATCCAGTCGTAGGCTGCTGACTTCTCTCGCGAGGAAGTCGGCCAGGTCTAGGAGGGATGGCTCGGGACCGTCGGGATCACGGTGGTCTCTCTGCCGCCTAAAGCGCTCTTGGCGGGCTGGAGGGAGCTTCTCTAATATTCGCTCTACATTAGAGTTAGCATACGGTTCGTGTCTCCCTTTTTCCTTTTGGGACCCCAGCATCCCTACCAGGGATTGTACCTTGATAGAGAGGTCATTCAATGATCGATTGTCTGTGGCTGGGGGGAGACGGTCAATATTCCTTATTTCTTGTATCACGTAGTCCCATATGCGTCCATAACGCTGGTCGAGGGCTACTAGAGCCGCGGTGTATGGGGTACTTGAGTTGGAATATGCCAGCGATATATTATGCGCTCTGGGCACCTTGAGATGCTTGAGGAGGATAGCATATTTGTACGACTCATCAGGGACGTCGGACATCATAGTCTCTAAGCACATCCGTAATTCCGTGTACTGTGCTCTGTCCTCGTGCGTAAAGTCCGGGAACGTCGGTGTGCCAAGGTGCGATGCCATGGATGGCTGGCACATCGGTGAGCGTTGGGGGAGAGGCCTCCTGGGCGAGTCTCCCCGTACGTGTTGTCGTGGGCTGGTACTTGGTGGGTACCAAGGCCCGGGTACCCAGGTGCTGTTCCTCGGTGCTGGCTGTGCGTCAAACTCACCCTTGAGTTGAGTCGGGGGTTTGTAGCGCAGTGCCTCGGGGGTGAAGTCTGGGCTGTACTGGACCTCCTGGTCCTGTGGAGTACGTTGCTGCTGGTGGGCTTGACCTTCCTCCTCTTCCTCTTCCTCTGCTAGGTCTTCTAGGTCTTGAAGTCGTCTATTCAGTCTCTCGGCGGCATAGGCCGGTTCTTCCCGGTTGCTGGGTCTCGTATGGACCGGTCGGGGAGGGGGTTCGGAGACATGGATAGGATCTTTCTGTTGGCCGGGCTCCGGGTCACTTGGTCGGGTAGGGGAAGGTGCCCTAGACCCTTGTCGTGATGATGCCCTGGAGCTCCGTGCGGAGAGAGGGGGTGTCGCCCTGGCAATCAATTGCTCCATTATCTGCGCCTGTAGCCGGTCGCGCTCTGCTTCGCGCTTGATGTGAGCGATGTCGCGCTCTGCTTCGCGCTGGGCTTGGGCTGCGTCGCGCTGTGCATTGGCGGCGTCGCGCTGTGCATCGGCGGCGGCGCGCTGGGCATCGGCGCGGTCTCTTTCAATATTCTCTTCCGTCTGGAGGCGTCTGGTCTCCAGGCGTATGCGGTCGTCTTCACTCCTTTGCTGCGCCTGGAAGCGCTCTCGCTGGGTTGCAGAGTGTTCGCGTTCACTAAGGGCTTGTGCTTGGAGTTGCGCGTGAAGGCTCTCTCGTTGGTCTGCAGATTGTTCGCGCTCACTCAGTTGTTGAGCCTGCAGGCGTTCTCTTTCCATGGTAGAGTGTTCGCGCTCACTTAGTTGTTGCGCCCGGAGGCGCTCTTGTTCCATGGAAGAATGTTCGCGCTCACTACAGATACAGCCGGGAAAAGTCCAGGTACAGCTGTTTGCCGGTCGGTTTGACGTCGTTTTGGTGTGGTTAATGTTAACAATGACCAGCGGGGGCGCTCTCATACAGCTGGTGACAACGTGCTGGACGAGCTCCGCCCTCCCTCGGCAAACTGAGAGAGAGGCAGAGAGAGAGTGCCGTGGACTAGGAAGTAAATATTGCGTCTCGTCTTGTCGGCAGTGGATTTAGCTCTCAATCGGTAAGCTCTTAATTTATATACATTACTATTGAAATGCATTTTTACTTAACTTTACAGCATTATTCAAACGTGATAGGAAGTTATGAGTCATCAGCCGTTTATATGCAGTCCGTTTTGCCTACAGATTATACATGGCAAATGCCGCAAATGGTGTAGCCAGCCAGATCGCATGTACAGTAGACTAACGTTACGTAACTTTCTCAGATAGCAATCTAACATTACGTTAGTGGAAATCAAACAACTCTAACCCAATACTAATAAGTTGTTTCACATTCTTGTTGGGTGTTACACTATGAATGACACTCCGATCAGCGTATGTGGCTACTGAGGCTAACGCGGTTATTGGTAATCAATAGGGATGTCCCGAGAGAGAATGAGAGCGAATGGACTAAATGCACTGTGTTCTGACCACATGTTTTGGCTAAAATATATAGTATTGTATTGTATGTATAGTATTGTATCATGCCTCGTTTTATAAAATGTCCTTTGGGCGCAAGCGTGTTTTTTTTCTTTTTTTTTAAGTCACCGTTTTTATTATGAAATTCGTGGCTCTGTGCCTCACTTGTGTTCAACTTGACCGACCACTGCCCGTGTCTGAGACCATACCATTTGCATCGATTCCCTGGCCGTGCAGACGAGCAAGATATTCGCCAGAAGTGGATTAAGAATACCAACCGAAAGGACTTTGTTCCCACTAAAAACAGCACAGTAGGTTTTGTCAGTCGACAATCTCACAATGGCAAATGTTAGCATACAGCTGCCTAGCCAGAGCGTCTAGCCTTAACATGGTGAAAACACGTCTTTAAGCTATTGTATTGTACCCATTCTGCAATCTGTTAATAAAGTTTTCAATCGATCAATCACTAGCTAGCTATAGCTAACGTTACTCAACGATATATTGATTGATTGAAAACTTTAACAGATTGCAGAATGGGTACAATACAGACCAGAGAAAGACTTTCGTCTTGTTTACATCAGGGTCCCCCATTTTAAATTCATTGATTGATTGATTGATTGAAAAGTGTATTAACAGATTGCAGAATGGGTACAGTACAGCTCAATACATACAATTGTTAAGGGGATGCAGACCAGAGAATGACTTTCGTCTTGTTTACATCAGGGTCCCCAGACATTTATGACATACACAACATACAGATATACTGTACACTACTGTTACATCCAGACATTTATGACATACAGGATATACAGACAACTCTGTCTATATATATAGACCGTTTCTAAAAGAGAATATATACATTTGTTCTGTGTGTTCTGTCCTGTATACTTCCATAGTAAATCTTCCATGTTCTGTGTGTTCTGTCCTACTTCCATAGTAAATCTTCCATGTTCTGTGTGTGTTCTGTCCTACTTCAGTAGTAAATCTTCCATGTTCTGTGTGTGTTCTGTCCTACTTCAATAGTAAATATTCCATGTTCTGTGTGTGTTCTGTCCCACTTCAGGAGTAAATATTCCATGTTCTGTGTGTGTTCTGTCCCACTTCCATAGTAAATATTCCATGTTCTGTGTGTGTTCTGTCCCACTTCCATAGTAAATATTCCATGTTCTGTGTGTGTTCTGTCCTACTTCCATAGTAAATCTTCCATGTTCTGTGTGTTCTGTCCTACTTCCGTAGTAAATCTTCCATGTTCTGTGTGTGTTCTGTCCCACTTCAGTAGTAAATCTTCCATGTTCTGTGTGTGTTCTGTCCTACTTCCATAGTAAATCTTCCATGTTCTGTGTGTGTTCTGTCCTACTTCAGTAGTAAATCTTCCATGTTCTGTGTGTGTTCTGTCCCACTTCAGTAGTACATCTTCCATGTTCTGTGTGTGTTCTGTCCCACTTCAATAGTAAATATTCCATGTTCTGTGTGTGTTCTGTCCCACTTCAATAGTAAATCTTCCATGTTCTGTGTGTGTTCTGTCCCACTTCAATAGTAAATCTTCCATGTTCTGTGTGTGTTCTGTCCTACTTCAATAGTAAATCTTCCATGTTCTGTGTGTGTTCTGTCCCACTTCAGGAGTAAATATTTCATGTTCTGTGTGTGTTCTGTCCCACTTCAGGAGTAAATATTCCATGTTCTATGTATGTTCTGTCCCACTTCAATAGTAAATCTTCCATGTTCTGTGTGTGTTCTGTCCTACTTCCATAGTAAATCTTCCATGTTCTGTGTGTGTTCTGTCCTACTTCCGTAGTAAATCTTCCATGTTCTGTGTGTATTCTGTCCCACTTCAGGAGCAAGTCCTTCATGTTCTGCGGCCTGTATGCCGCCATCATATTCGGCGGGCAGTACTTCATGAGGGAGAGGCCCAAGCTGAACCTCAAGTTCAAGTTCTTTAATAGTTGTCATACAGAAGTACAGAATACTTTCATACAAAATGCTTCTTACTGTTACGCTCCAGAGACTGTGCTAGACAAGATAGTATCAAATAACATAATATAGCATGTAATTTAGAAGAAGAAAAATGAGGTCACAGTGTTCGGTATAGACATATGTACAATGTTCTGAGTTACCATATAATATACAATACTATGCAGTGTACTAATGTACAGTACTATCTAGTGCAAAGCAGAAATGGGATGAGGTACAATTTTAGGTACAATTTACAGTAAGGTGTACGAGTTGTAGTGCAATCCTTCATCAATAAATATAAAGTGTGGGGAGTGGGTGCTACAGTGTGTTTGTTTAAAGTGGGTGTGTGCTATAAAGTGTGTGGAGTGGGTGCTACGGTGTGTTTGTTTAAAGTGAGTGTGTGCGTGTGGATGTGTGTGCTATGTGCGTTTGGTGGTTGTTGTTGTGTAGTGTTCATTCATTGTTCGTTTAGCAGCCTGATGGCCTGGGGATAGAAGCTTCTTCTGAGTCTTTCTGTGCTCGCCTTGAGACTCCGGTATCGCTTGCCTGACCGCAGCAGTTCAAAGAGGCAGTTGTTCGGGTGACTGGAGTCTTTAATGATTCTCTTAGCCTTGCCCTTGCAACGCTTGTTGTAAATGTTCTGGAGGGTGGGGAGCCCCCCTCCAATTGTGCGTTCGGCTGAACGTGTCACTCTTTGTAGTCTGCTTCGGTCTTGTGCAGTGCTATTCCCAAACCAGGAGGTGATGTTGCCGGTCAAGATGCTCTCTATTGTACATGAGTAGAAGTTCTTAAGGATCTTCTGACTGACTTGGAACTTCCTTAGGCGCCTGAGGAAGTAGAGGCGTTGTCGTGCCTTCTTCACAACACTGTCAATGTGTGTGGTCCATGTCAAGTCCTCGGATATGTAGGCTCCGAGGTACTTAAAGCTGTTGACTCTCTCAACCGGTGCCCCGTCGATGCTGAGGGGGCTGTAGTCCTTGACCCCCGACCTCCTGAAGTCCACAATCATCTCCTTTGTTTTGCTGACGTTCAGGGAGAGGCTGTTTTCCTGGCACCATCCCGCCAGGACCTTGACCTCTTCCAGGTAGGCCCTCTCGTCGTTGGCAGAGATCAGGCCCACCACCACTGTGTCGTCAGCAAATTTGATGATTGTATTGCTACTCCGCTGAGCCACACAGTCGTGTGTGTACAGGGAGTAGAGGAGGGGACTCAGAACACAGCCCTGGGGGGCCCCTATGTTGAGGGTGATGGATGAGGAGGTGCAGTTGCCTGCTCTCACCACCTGGGGTCTGCCAGTCAGGAAGTCCAAGACCCACTGGCAGAGGTCATAGCCCAAGCCCAGGTCCCTGAGCTTGGCTATGAGTATGGAGGGGACTATGGTATTGAATGCCGAGCTGTAGTCGATGAATAGCATTCTCACATAGTTCCCCTGCCTCTTGTCCAGGTGTGATGCTGCTGTGTGCAGCACATGGGCTATGGCGTCCTCCGTGGACCTGTTGGGGCGGTATGCAAATTGCAGGGGGTCCATGTTGATGGGGAGGGAGGAGCAGATGTAGCCCTTTACTAGCTTCTCAAAGCACTTCATGGCTATGGAGGTGAGAGCTACAGGGCGGTAGTCGTTGAGGCAAGCAGGCTTGGATTTTTTGGGTACAGGGATAATAGTGGACTTCTTCAGGCAGGTGGGGATGACAGCCTGTTCTAAGGACAGGTTAAATATGTCAGTGAATACTGGGGCCAGTTGGTCGGCACAGACTTTTAGGACGCGGCCGGGGATGCCGTCCGGACCTGCTGCCTTCCTGATATTCACTTTTTTAAAGGTCCGCCTCACCTCATGCTCTGTTACCCTGAACACTGCGCCTCCATCAGCAGCCGACCCCCCCCCCCCATTGCCGTGGCTTGTGAGCTGGTGTTGTTATTACCAGCATCAAACATCGCATAGAAGGTATTGAGGTCATTTGCTAAGGAGATGTCACTGGTCAGTTTGAGGGAGGCGCCTTTGTAGTCTGTCATCGTTTTGAGCCCCTGCCACATAGCTCTAGAGTCAGCTTGTTCAAACTGGAGTTCAATTTTATCCCTGTAGCGCCGTTTGGCCTCTGACACTGTCCTCCTTACGTTGTATCGCGCCACCTTGTGGTCATTCATGTTGCCTGCCACTAGGCCGTCGTTGTATGCTTTGGTGCGCTCTCTCAGAGCTTCACGGACGGATTTGTCTACCCAGGGTTTTTGATTTGGGTAAACTCTCATTTTGGTAGTGGGGATTGTTTCTTCCACCCTAGTACAAACATAGTCCAGCACTGTCTCCGTGTAGACATTAATGTTATCTGTGTCGCGGAACACATTCCAGTCTGTGCAGTGAAACACAGACCGGAGCGTCTCCTCTGACGTCAAATCCCATTTCTGCACCTCTCGCGAGACTACAGGAGTACTTTTAATTCTCTGTTTGTACTTTGGTGAAAGAAAGATTGACGCGTGATCTGATTTACCAAAGCCACTATCAGAATGAGCCTTGTAGCCACCTTTAAATTGCGTGTAACAGTGATCTAGGATGTTACCGCCTCTGGTGTTGCAAGTCACATGCTGATAGAAGTCAGGTAATACCTTTCTCAGATTGGCGCTGTTGAAATCGCCCAGCACCAAAATGGCGGCGTTAACGTTCGTCGCTTGTATTCTATTTACCTCGTCGTGGAGTCTGGAGAGCGTGGCGTTGTTGCTGGCTTGCGGTGGAATATACACTCCGATCAGGATGATCGCCGTTAACTCCCTCGGAGGCCGATGGTGCTGTGGTCGCTCAGCTTGGCCATCTTCAGGTGAGCCACACGCCGGGACCAAAGGATGCAGTGGTGCAAGACTAATGCTGCATTCCATTCGAACTCGGAGGTCGGAAATAACAACTTCCTACTAGGAAAACTCAAATAAAACGTCAATCGCAAACTTGGGTATGATTTCTCCCCCACTGGTGGAGTGTTGAATCAAATGCAAACGTGGACTAATTTCATCTGAGCATGAGTCATAACCCCAAACCTTCACAGGATATGATGCAATATGGCGGCTGTACAGTGGCGGTTGGAATGCCCCACGGGCCCTGAGGCGAGATTGACAGCTCGGGCCCCCCCCCCACCGATATTTATTGTATTATTAAAAAGAAATTAATAATATATATTTTTTTTCCAACATGAAACAAAACATATCACAATACAATAATAATACGTCAAATGTATATACTCTCTTTTCTGGACTCTTTTCGTATCACAAACAGTAGCCTACTGTATTTGCAAATCTGGTATGTCATGTATAGATGTAAAAAAGAAGCAGTGAAGCTAGACCAGCACTCTCAGGTTCAAGTATTTAATGGCAGCCTGAAACAAACATGTTTCGGAATGACATATTCCTTCGTCAGTGTTATAGCTTGCCATGTATAGATGTAGCACTACTGTCTATCTGTATGTCATCAGGCCTGTACAGTGCAACATATATGTCGCACGTGCGACACTGACGTCAGTCTGTGCGATGAATGAATTGACTTTAGTAGCACTGGTGCGATGGACTAATTTCATCTGAGCATGAGTCATAACCCCAAACCTTCACAGGATATGATGCAATATGGCGGCTGTACAGTGGCGGTTGGAATGCCCCACGGGCCCTGAGGCGAGATTGACAGCTCGGGCCCCCCCCCCACCGATATTTATTGTATTATTAAAAAGAAATTAATAATATATTTTTTTTTCCCAACATGAAACAAAACATATCACAATACAATAATAATACGTCAAATGTATATACTCTCTTTTCTGGACTCTTTTCGTATCACAAACAGTAGCCTACTGTATTTGCAAATCTGGTATGTCATGTATAGATGTAAAAAAGAAGCAGTGAAGCTAGACCAGCACTCTCAGGTTCAAGTATTTAATGGCAGCCTGAAACAAACATGTTTCGGAATGACATATTCCTTCGTCAGTGTTATAGCTTGCCATGTATAGATGTAGCACTACTGTCTATCTGTATGTCATCAGGCCTGTACAGTGCAACATATATGTCGCACGTGCGACACTGACGTCAGTCTGTGCGATGAATGAATTGACTTTAGTAGCACTGGTGCGATGGCCCGTGGCACAAGCAAAAAAAAAGAAAGTGTGACGGTAAATTGAATGGACCACAGCGCCACGCTATCCACTTGGTACTTGTAGTCTCGTGCGATTAAAAACAATGTCCCGTCTCGCGTAGAGTCCATAATCAAACACCAAATCCCATAATCCCTAGCGAACAATATCCCCGCGACTAAGTTGCGAGCTCAATGTACACTGACTGGGTGACTTCGACAAGATGAAGCGCTTTTTTAAGGTATTAAATCCAACAAAAGAAGTACAAGATCAAAACCCCAAATGAGCCAGAGAGGGACCACCGTTAATAGAAACGAGACAAAAGGAGAAGATTAACAAGATGTACAGATATAACGCAGAGTGGGAAAATGATTTTCCGTGGATATTTTTTAATGAGGAAGCACAGCTATTATTATTCTGTCACTGGTGCCGGGAGACTCCGGAAAAGATCCGATCAGAGAATCCCTATGTCGCGGGTAACAATATCCTAAAAAGGGATAACATTAATAAACACAATACGTCCCATCGACACATTCTTGCCCGGGATGCCTTCAACGCTAAACAAACCCCTGAGCGGGCCGGCACCCTCTTGCACTCGCTGAGTAAACAGACGACCAGAGCGGATGATGCTGATCTCCGTGAGGTAAAGTTTAAGATGAATGTGGCATATTGCATCGCCAAGGAAGAAATGCTGTTCACTAAATTTAAGCCGCTAATTTTACTCTGTAAAAAGAACTCCATCGTATGGCTACTTAAATTCCCCTCCGGGATCAATAAAGTATTAATTATCTATCTATCAATCAATCTATCTATCTATCTAATAACGAGACAATATGCAAATAAGGTAATAATAATAATAATTCATTTGATTTATGAAGCCCTTTTCATTCATGCAGAGTTCCTTGTACTTAGTTCTGATTAATGCAATAGTGTGTGTGTGTGTGTGGATCTGAAAAAGTGGCCAGCAGACATGATTGTCATTATACCCTGCCCTTTATAATCTAAATAAACTTAAATAGCTATGAAACGTTACAGTACATAGGACTATAGATGGAAATTATAGCTTCTTGCTAAATCTGGTGCACTCATCCATTTGTTTAATGCAAACGATTGTCATTATACACTGTCCTTTATAAACGAAATAAACTAAACTAAATGTGCCTAAATTATGCATTACTATATTTCATCACAATATAATAGATATAGCTAGTATGCTATTCCCTTAAGGATAGGATAAAACAAAGCATCTACTGTATTACTGTGTGTTTCTATTGTGAGCAAGTCAAGCAAGTGTAATTGAACACAATACATGCTGTACAGTCTGCTAGGGGTAGGTACAAATAGAAAACTTCTATAACTGAACTGTCTAATAACTGAACTGTCTCATTGTATCTGTCTTTAGGATGCCTTAACTCGCTACTCGAGTGCCGCCCTAATGCCTATGTGGACTTTATGGAGTTGGTCCACTATATCCGGGCATTCGAGTCGGCCAAAGAGAGGTCTCTCCTGGCCCTTGTTGGCTTCGGCCAGTACAAGAGTGAGACCCTGCAGGACCTGGACACCCCTCCACTGTACTAGTTACACATTACACACATACAAATGACAATAACACTATGTAACAACCATCAAATGCACTCACAGCACACACATCCACACGCACACACTCACTTTAAACAAACAACTGACTGCAGCACCCACTTTAGAACACCTAAACAGACTTTATATTTATTGGCAAAGAATAAATATTGCGTTGCTGGTAGGGTTAGCTTGCCTAGTGCAGCTTTCAATACACAGTAGCAGGAGTTGGTTGGGCTTGACGTGCCGAGACAGCTTGTACACAACCCTCAGCCTGTCTGGCCTCACGTGGTATGAGGCTGCAATCCATCACCTGGAAGACAATAGGCGTGGGAAGAGGACTAACAAGCCAACTCCAAAAGCCCTCCAGGGGGTTCGGGCGAGGGGCTAACATCCCCACCCCGTAAAACACTATATTGTTACAGAAACGCCAACAAGAGAAAAACAAGACATCAACACCTTGGCCCAGGGAAGAGAAGGGTCTTCGATAAGAAGGTCTATGACACCATGTGGTGAAAGCCAGAAGTCTCTGGAAGCCACACGGCCGATCACCCTTCTTTCGTCCAGGGCTGCCCATACCATCACCAGACAAGCCCTAACATGGAACCCGCAGGGCAAGCGGAAAAGGGGCCGCCCGAGAAACACCTGGCGCAGAGACCTGGAGGCAGACACCAAGACCATGAAGATGACCTGGAACCAACTGGAGAGAACAGCTCAAGACAGAGATGCTTGGAGATCACTTGTTGACGGCCTATGCCCCAGAAGGGGTAGCAGGCGTAAGTAAAGAATTTGCACTACAACCCATACCTCATTACACCTTACTGTAAATTGTACCTAATTGGACATATAAACTGTACATTGGAAGAGGTCTACAAATATACAGCATTGTTGGGGGGGGGGGCTCTCTCGCATATAGTAATAATAGAGTATATACATTTGAGGGGGAATAAACTGTACATATACAGCACTGTTTGTGATACAAAAATAGTAGAGTACATTAACCTGGCACACAACATACTTGTTCACATGTCATTTTTCTTTCACTCTAAAGGAAATATGTCTCACATACAGTAGACCCCCCAGTAGCCTACTTTGTGGAGACGAAGATGATGAGTACCAGTCTTCTCCTCAGACATATAAACTGTACATTGGAAGAGGTCTACAAATATACAGCACTGTTTGTGATACAAAAATAGTATATAGTAATAATAGAGTATATACATTTGAGGGGGAATAAACTGTACTTTAGAGTGAAAGAAAAATGACATGTGAACAAGTATGTTGTGTGCCAGGTTAATGTACTCTACTATTTTTGTATCACAAACAGTGCTGTATATGTACAGTTTATTCCCCCTCAAATGTATATACTCTATTATTACTATATGCGAGAGAGCCCCCCCCCCCAACAGTGCTGTATATTTGTACTACGACTATTGTAACTGAGGGGTACAATTCCCTGACTGTATTACTAGATATGATACTTACTACCACTACCTTTGTACTTAATATTCGGCCACCCAGTACACGGCATAAATATATTATGATGAACACTGTCACGTAGATGAAACGGATCCAACACAAATGTACGAATTAGAAATAGGTCTTTATTTCTACACAGCGATGGTGTGTAGAGCAAGCACTTAATCAAATCAATCACATTTATGAATGGGAATTAGTATGCACTTTTATGGCAAGAGTATTCGTCGGTATATCAATAGAGAATGTCCAATCTCTGAAGGCGCAGGTGGTACATATACGACCTGGAATAGTTTAAGGAATAACAGCAATGATACTTTAATGATTATATACTGGATACACTAGGGGGGGTTAATCCGGTCGCTTGTAAGCCGACAGGAGTAGGAGGGGGGGGGGGGTAGAATCCGGCTGCCTCATCCGGCCAAGGGTATCCCAGGTGAACCCACTGTAGTGCCGTTCAATGCGCCGGCGATCCTTGGACCACAGATGAAAGCAGGTGGACTCTTTGTGGGCCGGCGTCATCCGGTCCACGGAGGAGAGACGTGAAGCGACCTCGTCTTGCAGAGCGTCTCCTCACCTTGCGTCCTCTCCAGGGGGGGGGGTTCCAACACACGGCAGTGTCGGGGGTCTTTATCCATGGAATAATCAAAGTATACAAAGCATAATCCGTGCCTGGGAAGGCGGGCTGTCGTCGGTAGAATAATCCGGTATACAGGTCCACTCGCTCGTCGGCTCTGGGGCTCCTCGGGTGCAGCTTCACGTGGGGTCAACCACCCTGGATAAGCAGCCAGTTCTCTGCCCGAAACGATGGGGTACTGACTACGGTAGTATTCTCACCGCACGAAGCACTATATATTAACAGACTATTATTAGCTTAATAGACTACGTCCAACTCGACGATATAGTGCCAAATATGACTATTCAAATATTAATATACACGATGTCTCAATACCGATGGTAGGCGAACTTGGCCTTACTCCCACACGTGGCGTCGCGGGGAGGCTTTACGTCTGTGACTCTATTGGAGGGTAAGAAACTGGACTGAAAAGAAAGTCCTACTTTAGTAGCGCAGTATATATACGCACTATGAACAAATAGTCCCATTAGTGGTGCGGCAGTCAGATTCCTACGCGGAACTAGGACTTGTTCGTACATGTGGAGCGGTACGTTTGAACTGGGTCTGAGGGGTATGGCAGCCTGGCACCAAGGTCTCGACCAATAGTAGAATGGAGACTATTATGGGATGTTCAGTAGGCTAGAATGGATATTCAATGCATATTGTACAAGGAATATACAAGGGATATCAAGGAATATTAGAGAATATACAAATACAATTAAATATATATATATAAATAAATATATATATTCGGTTTAATCTGGCCCTTCACAACAGCCACCCCCTGATTGGTCCCAGACCTAATCAGTTAAACAGAGACAGATTAATCGCGTTGTCTATTTACACATAAGGGTTTGCTGTAGGGGTCAGTCAACTTCACAAAGTCATAGGGTTATAGGGTCATGGTCATCATCGATTGTGTCTGGGAGTCGGGGCAGTTCTATGAGCCTCGCCACGGGACGGGTGTAAGTGCGACCCTGGACGAGCACTTCAGCTGCTCGGACCTTGCCGTCGGCACCGGTGATCACTTTGCTTACGCGGCCGGCCGGCCACATAGCTCTGGGCAGTGATTGATCAATAATCATGACGACTGTTCCTTCTGTCAAATTGTCTCTCTGGGCTCGCTGCAGTAGAAGCAATTCTGCTCCCTCGTAGTTAGCTGCTGACATATCAGCGGGGGACTTGCACTCCGGGTGGTACCGCAGGAATGTTCTTTGTTGTGCACTCTCTATGGACGTGCAATCGTCTATGTTAGGGTCGGTGGAGGCTACGGTGCTCAATCCACAGAACACAGACTTCTTATTTTCCACCTCCTCTGGACTTGCTTCCCTCGGGATAGGCATGGGCCACTGTCCTTCCGGGAGTCTTAGGAATGCGGGGCCGTCACTGTAGACATTGCGACGGGTGAGGTCATCCAGGGGCATCCCCCGGGTGATGACGTCAGCTGGGTTCTGTTTTGTATCAACGTAGCGCCACTCTGTTTCTCCGGTTAACTCTTCGGTTAAGTCTTGAATCTCGGTGACTCTGACTCCCACGAAGACTTTGTACTTGCATGAGTCCGATTTGATCCAGGCGAGTACCGTCGTGGAATCTGACCACAGGATTGTTCTAGACACCGGTATGGTGAGCTCACGTTGGATGAGCGTGGCTAGGTGCGCTCCGGCTAGGGCTGCGCAGAGCTCTAGACGTGGGATAGATTGTTGCTTGCGTGGGGCTATTCTCGAGCGGGCGAGGACAAATGCTGTGTAGATCTCTCCCCCCTTCTCTTGGGCCCGCAAGTAGGCTACTGATCCGTATGCGACCTCTGAGGCGTCACTGAAGACGTGTAAGTCCATTTTACATGTCTCTGGCCTCACCGTGGGTGGGAAGTAGCTTCGGCGCATATTAACGCCTGGGAGTGAGTGGAGCTCCATCTCCCACTCTCTCCAGGTGGATGCAAGGTGTGCGGGAATGGGGTCGTCCCAGCCCTGGTCCTTGTCCCACAATGCTCGTACAATCATTTTTGCCCTGGTGGTGTACGGTAGAATACATCCTAGCGGGTCATATTGTCGGGCGAGTGTTGTGTACACACTCCGTCTGGTGGTCGGCGCCGCCGCCGGCCTTCCCTGCTCCGTAGTCAGGGGCTTGTGTCTGTAGTGAAGCGAATCTGTTTTGAATCGCCACACCAATCCCAGGGTCATCTCCTGGGCTTCTCCCGGGATTGTAGCCATCCAGGTCTCGCTGCTGGCTGCCTTGTCCTCGGAGGAGAGGCTGCGCAGTACTTGCGGATCGCTGCTGGCCCACTGCCTGAGATCAAAGCCGCCTTTGATCAATGAGGCGCGGAGTTTAATCAGGAGAGCCTCGGCTTCTTCCTGGGTTGAAAGGCTTTGTAGACAGTTGTCTACGTAGAAGCTGTTCTTTACGCTGTGTCGGACCTCTTCGTCCGCTGCTGGGTCCTCTGCTACATGTTTCTGTAGTGCAAATGTAGCACAGCAGGGGCTGCACGTCGTTCCGAAGGGGAGGACTTCCCATTGGTAGATGGCTGGGTGCTCATCTCCTGGCTTCTCTCTCCATAGGAACCGTAACAGGGGCTTGTCCGCCTCTACTAATCTCACCTGCAGGAACATTCCTTTAATGTCCCCGCTGATGGCCACCTTTTCCTGGCGGAAGCGGAGTAGAACGCCGAGTAGGGAGGGGCCGAGTGTGGGACCGGGCAGTAACTCTTTATTCAGATTTTGGGATCCGATCTGGTAGCTGCAGTTAAATACTATGCGGTCTTTACCGTTGTGATGGACCTTGTGGTGAGGCACGTACCACGATTCAGTGGTCTGGTCAGCCTCTTTAATGTCCATCTTTGTGACGTGTCCCGCTGTGATGAGCTTCTCAATCTCAGCGCGGTATACACTCTCTTGGGCGGGGTTCTTGGCTAAGCGCCGCTCCGTGTTCAGCAGGTACCGTTCTGTGGCGTCTGTCTTGGCGTGGAAAGTAGCCATTCCTTCTCACCGCAGGAGTGGCGTGGCGTATCTCAACACGCCGTTGACCGGGACTCTCTTGGTCCCTGTCTCGAGGAGGTGAATGGCGTAAATGTCATCTTTAGAGCGAATGTCTTTCTTTCCGTTCTTAAAGGGCATTTGTTCCAAGGTCCATAGCCGCTCTACGTGTTGCAGGAGTGCGGTTTCTCCCTCTTTGACTCGGGAGTGGAGACATCTAGTGGCTGTACTTCGGTTGAGAGATTTGGCGAGCGGGCCTTGGAGAGTCCATCCCAAACGGGTCTCGACTGCTGCAGGACAGCCTCGGGGTCCGGTATGAACCCGGTCTATCGGGACAATGAGGTCTGCATGGTCGGAGCCTATCAACAGGGTCGGCATAGCATTGTCTATGAGCGGGATCGGTAACTTGCGCAGATGTGCATATTTCTCCATCAGCTTGGCGACGGGGTATGTGTACCGCGACAGTCCTATTTCTTGGCTGGTGAAAGCGTCTGTAATCTGGTACCGTCGCTCAGGCTGGCCGCTTGCTGCGATAGAGAATGAGACATTCTCGCCCTTTATCGTCTTCAAATCTCGTCTTATTGTCCGAATTGTCATTTGGGTTTCGCTTCCCCGCAGCCCTAGCTGGGCCGCAGCGGAGGCGAGCAGCAGGGTCTTCTCTGACCCGTCATCGAGGACGGCGTAAGTGTCCAGGACTTTATTCTGGTAGCTTAGTGTCACACGCACTACTTTTAGGAGTACTCGGGCTCCACTGCTGCTGGCGGGATCGATGTACATGACGCTCGCTTTGCGGCTGGATGGTGCGGGTGAAGGGCGCCGTCTGTTACTGTCGTGAAGTATGTCCAGATGGGCTCCATCGCACTTGGTGCACCTTTTCTTTAAGCGGCATTCGGCTGCCATGTGTGAGCGCGCACAGCGAAAACAGCGCTTGTTGGACTTTATCCATTGACTTGCTTCCTCCGCGTTCAGCTTGGGGAAGGAGTCACATTGCGCTAGCCAGTGTTCTTTCTCACAGTAGGGGCACACTATCTTCCACTTCTCCGTTCTGGAGGGGGTACTGTGGCTCCTGCTGCTCGGTACTGACTCCGATTAGTGCATCACAGTCACCGATCTTCTTCCATCATTTAGTCGTCTGGTTCCTTCTCTGGAGCCAGGGGTGCTCCGTCCGAATGTATCTAGCCGTAGGCTGCTGACTTCTCTCGCCAGGAAGTCTGCTAGATCGAGGAGGTTCGGTTCGGGGCCATTCGGGTCTCGGTGGTCCCTCTGTCGCCTAAAACGCTCCTGTCGAGCGGGCGGCAGCTTCTCCAAGATCCTTTCCACATTTGAGTTGGCGTAAAGTTCATGCCTCCCCTTCTCTCTCTGCGCTCCCAACATCCCTACCAGGGACTGCACTCTGATGGACAGGTCGTCCAGTGCTCGATTGTCTATGGCTGGGGGTAAGCGGTCGATGTGTCGGATCTCCTGGATCACGTAATCCCATATGCGCCCATACCTCTGGTCCAATGCTACCAGCGCTGCTGTGTATGGGGTGGTGGAAGTCGCGTAGGCGAGCGCTATATTATGTGCGCGGGGTACCTTTAAGTGCTTCAGTAGGATGGCGTATTTATGGCGTTCATCCAATACATCCACCAACATGGTCTCCAGACACATGCAGAGTTCTGTATACTGGGCCCGGTTCTCTTGGGTGAAGTCGGGTACCATAGGCGTGCCAATGTATGACGCTGACTGTGGATACATCGGCGAGCGTTGGGGGAGAGGCCTCCTAGGCGAGTCTCCTCCCGCTCCTTGGTATGGGCTGGTACCGGCAGTGTACCATGGCCCGCTTGTCCAGGTGCTGTTCCTCGGTGCGGGTCGTGCGTCGTGCTCACCCGTGTATAGAGTCGGGGGTCTGTAGCGCAGCTCCGCGGGAGTATAGCCTGGGCTGTACCGGACCTCCTGGTCCGGTAGAGTCCTGTGCTGTCGTCGGGCGTGGTTCTCCTCCTCTTCCTCTTCGTCTTCAGTTAGGTCATCCAGTGCTTGTAGTCTCTGGTTTAGCCTCTCCACAGGATATGCTGCTCCTTCCCGGTTGCTAGGTCTCGCTTGGACCGGTGGGGGGAGGTGGTCTGTGGGGGGTATAGACCTCGTCTGTTGGTCAAGTTCAGGGTTGTTTACTCGGCTAGGGGATGCCGCCCTGGAGGTGTGTCTAGACGAGTTCCTGGAGCCTCTGGCGGAGGGAGAGGGTGTTGTCCGTCTGATCAGCTGTTCTATTAGTTGCGCTTGCTGTCTGTCGCGCTCTGCGTCCCGTAGAGCACCAGCAGCTGCTCGCTGGCTGTCTGCTCGGTCTCGGGCCACATTCTCTTCTCTCTGAATGCGTCTTAGTTCTAGACGTATATGCTCTTCTTCGCTCCGCTGCTGGATCTGCAGTCGGTCGCGTTCAGCAGCGGCGTTCAGGCTGATGAGGAAGGCCTGCTGTAGGGTCCTCTCTGCCTCGCTGGGAGAAGGCGGTTGTATAGGGGAGCCTTCCCTCGGGGTACTCCTTGCGGAGCCTTGGAGCTCTATCTCCACGGTGCTCTCCCCGTCTTCTTCCGTGCCGAGTTCTCTCTCGGTAGCGTTGTATTCCTCCCGGGACTCATCGGGGACTACTTCTTCAGTACTGGCGGGGTGTGAAGTCATGTCTGGTTCCCACTGGTCCCCACCGTGAACTTGGTCAGTTACATTAGAGCCCGTAGGGGCCTCTATGGTCGGGGTAGTCTGGGCGTTGGGGTTAGACATACTTTTACTTTCTAGTTTTACCGCGTTTACTGTTAGTAGAAGACTAGGTTGTTGACTGACAGCGTAAGCCTCTAAGTACTGAGGGAGCCGTCGTTCGCGCTGCGGGCGTTGGTTAGGAGGATCGTTTCGTGGAGTGTTCATCATAGGCCATTTCAATATTAATAACACTATATTAATATTACACTAATTACCATCCGGCTCGAAGGACCAATTGTAACTGAGGGGTACAATTCCCTGACTGTATTACTAGATATGATACTTACTACCACTACCTTTGTACTTAATATTCGGCCACCCAGTACACGGCATAAATATATTATGATGAACACTGTCACGTAGATGAAACGGATCCAACACAAATGTACGAATTAGAAATAGGTCTTTATTTCTACACAGCGATGGTGTGTAGAGCAAGCACTTAATCAAATCAATCACATTTATGAATGGGAATTAGTATGCACTTTTATGGCAAGAGTATTCGTCGGTATATCAATAGAGAATGTCCAATCTCTGAAGGCGCAGGTGGTACATATACGACCTGGAATAGTTTAAGGAATAACAGCAATGATACTTTAATGATTATATACTGGATACACTAGGGGGGGTTAATCCGGTCGCTTGTAAGCCGACAGGAGTAGGAGGGGGGGGGGGGTAGAATCCGGCTGCCTCATCCGGCCAAGGGTATCCCAGGTGAACCCACTGTAGTGCCGTTCAATGCGCCGGCGATCCTTGGACCACAGATGAAAGCAGGTGGACTCTTTGTGGGCCGGCGTCATCCGGTCCACGGAGGAGAGACGTGAAGCGACCTCGTCTTGCAGAGCGTCTCCTCACCTTGCGTCCTCTCCAGGGGGGGGGGTTCCAACACACGGCAGTGTCGGGGGTCTTTATCCATGGAATAATCAAAGTATACAAAGCATAATCCGTGCCTGGGAAGGCGGGCTGTCGTCGGTAGAATAATCCGGTATACAGGTCCACTCGCTCGTCGGCTCTGGGGCTCCTCGGGTGCAGCTTCACGTGGGGTCAACCACCCTGGATAAGCAGCCAGTTCTCTGCCCGAAACGATGGGGTACTGACTACGGTAGTATTCTCACCGCACGAAGCACTATATATTAACAGACTATTATTAGCTTAATAGACTACGTCCAACTCGACGATATAGTGCCAAATATGACTATTCAAATATTAATATACACGATGTCTCAATACCGATGGTAGGCGAACTTGGCCTTACTCCCACACGTGGCGTCGCGGGGAGGCTTTACGTCTGTGACTCTATTGGAGGGTAAGAAACTGGACTGAAAAGAAAGTCCTACTTTAGTAGCGCATTATATATACGCACTATGAACAAATAGTCCCATTAGTGGTGCGGTAGTCAGATTCCTACGCGGAACTAGGACTTGTTCGTACATGTGGAGCGGTACGTTTGAACTGGGTCTGAGGGGTATGGCAGCCTGGCACCAAGGTCTCGACCAATAGTAGAATGGAGACTATTATGGGATGTTCAGTAGGCTAGAATGGATATTCAATGCATATTGTACAAGGAATATACAAGGGATATCAAGGAATATTAGAGAATATACAAATACAATTAAATATATATATATAAATAAATATATATATTCGGTTTAATCTGGCCCTTCACAACAACTATGCTTGCACCTCATGGTACCAAAGCACCTCAAAGGCGCTAAAAACAAGATTACAAACATCACAAAACAAACTGGTCAGACTTCTACTTGACCTTACCCCTAGAACCCACCTCACATTCACTCACAGACGGCAGAGGTGCCAACCTGCTCATCAGGAGCAATTGGGGGTTAAGCGTCTTGCTCAAGGACACTTTGACACGCTGCCGGGAACATTGGCTGCAACCCCCACACCATTGAAATGCTAATTGTCCAGCACCTAGTATTTACTACTCTCATGATGGAAGCAGGCTACTCTCTCATGATAGAAGCAGGCTACTCTCATGATGAAAGCAGGCTACTCTCTCATGATAGAAGCAGGCTACTCTCATGATGGAAGCAGGCTACTCTCTCATGATAGAAGCAGGCTACTCTCATAATGGAAGCAGGCTACTCTCATGATAGAAGCAGGCTACTCTCTCATGATGGAAGCAGGCTACTCTCATGATGGAAGCAGGCTACTGTCATGATGGAAGCAGGCTACTCTCTCATGATAGAAGCAGGCTACTCTCTCATGATAGAAGCAGGCTACTCTCATGATGGAAGCAGGCTACTCTCATGATGGAAGCAGATGGAATCATGAGAGAGTAGCCTGCTTCTAACAAACATAATTATGTATTGTGTGCAGCCACTTTCTTTGTTAGGCAGACATCTGCAGAGGGCATCTGCCTTTTTTTAATATTAATATTTTTCTGTTTCCCCAGATGCTCAACCCTGGACCACACGACAGATATATTCTAGGCCTAATCCAACCCTAGCCTGAGGGTTATATAGTAATCATGCAAGGGACGACTCACACAGCTCTCTACTCTCTGGGCCATGGACTGGACACCCCTCCACTGTACTAGTTACACATTACACACATACAAATGACAATAACACTATGTAACAACCATCAAATGCACTCACAGCACACACATCCACATGCACACACTCACTTTAAACAAACAACTGACTGCAGCACCCACTTTAGAACACCTAAACAGACTTTATATTTATTGGCAAAGAATTTGCACTACAACCCATACCTCATTACACCTTACTGTAAATTGTACCTAAATTGTACCTCATCCCATTTCTGCATTGTACTGTATAGTATATTGTATTGTAACTCAGTTACTTTTCTACTCTGCATTGTATGTATATATTGAACACTTTTCTACGTACTTGACTATTTTATACTTATCTATTTTTATCTAGCACAATCTCTGGAGCAAAACAGAAAGAAGCATTTTATATAAAAGTATTCTGTACTTCTGTATGACAACTAATAAAGAAACTTGAACATCAAAAAATCAACATTCTGTTCTCTATTCCAGGCTAGATCTGACCTTGACTCATGTTACAGGATTAATACACATTTTCTTACACCCATTATTGCTAGTTTTCACCTGAAGGGCAAATTACAGGGCCAGTCCATTACATTAATCATGTATCATTATGTTTAAAATAAATTGCATTTTGGTACAAACCTTTTGTGTTTGTCAACTTTGCCTTCCTGTGGGCTATGTTATGTATATGAGCAAATTGCATATAGCATTCTCTTTGGTAGCATTCATTCTGTGTTTATTGTGTCATACTGGGGAATAATATTAATATTATTATGTCCTATTGGGGACACAATTTTAAATTCTGAGCAATTCAATCGTTTTTTTTATAGAGCTCATCTGTGACGTCGGTACAGTGCGAAATGCAATCTTATAGTAACAAAACAATACACAAATTGAACATAGTTTTGAACGTTTTATTACAATAGTATTTACTGTCATGTTGCAATGTATAATCCAGCTAGCGTTCCAGTCAGATCCATTCTCCGTTCTTGTTGACAATTTTGGGGTCCGTGTCACCTGTACAAGAAAGATGACCCATGCGTTGAACAAAGTACCAACACTACGTTCATCAATCATAAATCTAAATGCCAAATCTTTTAAATCATGATTTTGTCTCAGTTTCATAAGAACAAGCAAGAGCTGCACACGCAGGGGCATTGTGTTAATTTGCCAATCAGTTCTGCTATATGTCAATGGGACTGAAGTTTGCTGTGAGAGGGCAGGCTGACTGCATCAGAATTTGGCAAGATACTAAAGAGAAAGAAAATTTCAGATGCCTTCATACAGTCCATATATTACCCCAAGCCCTTCACTGCTACTGTGACTTTGTACTTTTTACAAGAAGAGATATATATATTGAGAGAGTTCACAGAGATATTCAGTTCATCAATGACATGATTGTAAAGTTCATGCAAAGTTCATGCAAAGCAAAATACTTTCGTCTTGTTTACATCAGGGTCCCCCATTTTCAATTCATAATGACATACATGACATACAGGTAGACAGTACTGCTACTGTACATCTATACATTTATGACATATCAGTTTTGCAAATACAGTACTGTTTGTGATACAAAGTAGTACCTGACGCATCGCTACTGTACAGTAACTCCGCCATCACAACCATTGAACTATTATAACTCTGTTACACCTATACACGGCTGGCCCATAGTAGGTAGTAATAGATAGTAATACATACTGTACTGTAGTCAGAAATAAACGTTACCAAAATAATAACGTTTAGGCAAATCACAGACGCGGATACTACCACGTCTCTCTGTTGTCTTGTTTACATCAGGGTCCCCACAGACGCGGATACTACCACGTCTCTCTGTCGTCTTGTTTACATCAGGGTCCCCCATTTTCAATTCATAATGACATACATGACATACAGGTAGACAGTACTGCTACTGTACATCTATACATTTATGACATATAAGTTTTGCAAATACAGTACTGTTTGTGATACAAAGTAGTACCTGATGCATCGCTACTGTACAGTAACTCCGCCATCACAACCATTGAACTATTATAACTCTGTTACACCTATACACGGCTGGCCCATAGTAGGTAGTAATAGATAGTAATACATACTGTACTGTAGTCAGAAATAAACGTTACCAAAATAATAACGTTTAGGCAAATCACAGACGCGGATATGAAGAGGCAGTGTTGAATGAGGAATCAATAGACCGCCGCCGCGCCGGGCGACTTTGCGCCTCCTGGCGGCATAAAACAGAACAGCAGCCTGGGTTTTAATTAATTAAAACGACGTGATATAACCGTGCGCGAGTCGCGGCAAAGCGCCCAGGAATACTAAAAGCTTCATCTGTAAGGTCATTCGTCTGTGCTTGGAGTCGATCGCGTTCAGTGGAGGCTGCCAGGGTGGCGATGAATGCCTGCGCCAGCATCTTGTCCGCTTCGCTGGGGGAAGACACTGATGGAGGTGATCGGCTTCTGACAGTGCTCGTTGGAGATCTGTTCTCTTGGCACGCCCCGAGGTCTATCTCCTGGGCGCGCTTATCTTCTGGTAGTGGGTCGGGTTCTGTCCCTGGAGCGCTTTCTTTATCCTGGAGCTCTCCGGGGACCGTCCCGTTGACGTTGTCTGGGGGTATAGTCATGTCATGTCCCTCCTGGTCCCCCCCGTGAGCTTGGTCAGTTACGTTAGAACCCACTAGGGTCTCTACTGGCAAGGTCGCCTGGTCGGTAGGATTTGACATGCTTTTACTATCCGCTTTTTCCGCATTTAACGTCTGTATAAAGCTAGGTATTAGACTGACAGCGTATTCCTCTAGGTAGGGAGGTGGCTGACGTCTGCGCTGCGGGTGTTCTAGCTTAGGAGAGCCGTTTGGGGAGTGTTCACCGCTGGCCATGGTTAATATCAATATTATATTTAGATATTACACTGATATTCATCCGGCTCGTAGGACCAATTGTAACTGAGGGGTACAATTCACTGACTGTATTGAGAGTATGGTATCATTAAACCACTACTTAGTTATGTACTTTAATTACTGGCCATACAGTACATGGTATATCTGGTGAACACCCACACAATAATACGGCAATGACAAAGAAAGTTCTAGTTAGAGGTATTTATTATTAGAGCAGCAACGGTAGGTTACAGATTGAGAATTATGATTGCGCTTGTAAGGCGAAGAACACTTAAGTAGGTCAAGAGCGTAAGTCCATGAGAATAGTAAGATGGGTATAACTGACGCCACCTGTAGCATAAGAATTACATAAGGCACACTCGTAGTCAGCTGGAGACACTAGGGGGTTCCCTCCGGTTGTAAGCCAGCAGGGTAGAGGAATGTTCGGGAGCAAAGTCTGGATCAACGCGGAATAACGAGGCTCCAGATACAGGAGCCAGTGCAATACTCCCTTGGTCCGTAGACAAAGCAACAGCTATACTCCAGTATGCACGACAGCATGGATGAAAGCTAGCCAGTCTCTGTGGTCCTAGAGGCGGGCTCGATGGTGCTCCTCACAGGGTAGATCCCACACAGCAGTGGGGTAGACGGTTCTCTGCTCCAGCAGCCACAGTACCAAAGCAATATAATCCAGCCGGAAAAGGCTCTGCATTCGCCAGTGTAGGTTCTCCGGTGTACATATCCAACGGTTCTCGTCTAGGACTCCTCGGGTGGTGGCGCGAGTTTAGGCCGCCCAGCCTGGATAAGTGCACTAGCTAGAAGTACGACGAACCGGTGGTAATGATGGTCACGGAGAATGGTAGCCGCACGATACACTATAAATAATAGACTATTACTTCACAATAGAATAAGTCGAACTCGACGATACAGCGTTAAACTCTGACACTTTAGCTATCTATTCGCACGCGGTTCTCAAGGCTCTATTCAGGGGCAAAGAGGCCCACTTCACGGCACGTTGTATCGTGGTGAATGCTTCAACTTTTAGGATAAGACTACTGCTGTATCCACCTGCGACGTATTTATACGTAAGGTGAATAATCTAGTGCCAACCTCAGTTCTGTCTCGTATTACTGCGCAAACCTGGACATGTTGAGACATGCCTTGGCGGTGGCTTTGAACTTGCCATTGGGGGTATGGCCGTTGGCGCCTAGGGGTCGCTGTCCAATAGGAGAACGAATATTATGGTCTGGCTTGTACCTAGGTAAAGGGACATTCCGTGTATATATACAAAGAATATACAAGGGATATCAGACGATATACAAATATTATACAAGGTATCTCAAGTAATAAATATATATATTCGGTTTAATCTGACCCTTTGTAACAACTACAGTTCGAGAGTTGAAGAACATATTTAGTACAACAGCGAACAGATATAATAACTCTAATTGTAAGAATTCTGTGTTTAAAAAAGGCCATTTTGAAACACAGTTTGTGCTCTCCACAGAGGAGAGGTGGGGGCTGGGTTTATTTTTGCATCTGAATAGAGCTGCGTGTTGGGATTCAGATTCACTGAGCCAGGTAAAGGCATTCACACAGAGAGAGTCATTAACGTTAACGATGGACGCATTCAGGTGAGGGTAGTTGTCCACGCCCCCCCCCCCCCCCCCCAAACTAGCTGAAGCGTGAACATCTTTGAGAGGCGTTTTCTCCCCTTGAGTGTTTTAGGCCATGGTTAGACTAGTGTATTTGTGGCGTTTTTTTATACGTTTTTGAATACGTTTCATGTCCCTATTACACAGAAATGCGTTTTTTGGCGTTTTTTTGTGGATACGGCTGAAACGCTAAATTGTGTTTGCGTTTTGGAGAAACCCTAAAATACGCGCCGTCAACAGCGTGTAGTCTGCACGGAGCCGTTGTTGCGAAAACGCCCATGCGCAGTAGATACCATCTGCGTGCCCTTCCGGTGACAACAGTGTGTGTGTTTGGGACATAGCTCCGTGTCCCAAATAGCTTCAGCTACCATGTGTTGTCAAGTTATTGTTATAAGGACCCCAGTCCAAGCTACAACAGTCTGCATTCCCTTAACAATTGAGCCGTATTGAGCCGTATTGTATTGTACCCATATGCAATATGTTAAATAAAGTTTACATCCATTCATTCTGCTAGCATTACCGATTGCATGAGCAGCTGGCTAACGTGAGCTATCAGGATTCAGACCCTGTTAGCTCAGAGCTCCTCTTTCAACTTAACAAGCATTAAACAAAATGGCCCAGTCATCTATTCACCTTTGTTTAATACACACAGCGTTGTCTCTAATGTTATCTAACTACTGATAGCTCGCGATATCATCAGTTTGGTGCTGGCTAAGTAGCGTGAGCTAACGTTAGCTTCTAGCCACAATGCTATATTGTTATAATGGCATACTCCATTGACGTTAGCATGCAGCTAACAATGCTACCGATCTTTTTTTAGACTAAACTATCCGCTCTTGGTGGTCACTTGTGTTGATGTTAGTTTTGTTTCATCAACAAATGACAGGCAGAACACACAGTGAATGTATCCGTTTTGTTTATTGCACTTTTATTAGGCTTTGCTGAAAAAGAATTGCTGCATTGGGTAACTAGGCAAAAGATGGTGGCCGCCTTGTTGACATTTGCTTTGCAGGCACATTCAAGTTCTGATTGGTTGAAATTGCCTTCATGTTTGCCACCTACTGCCACCTACTGCTTTGGCAGTGTACTACATCAGTGTGCTCGGGTGACAAAAACGGAAAAAAAACGAAAGTGTGACTCGAGGCGCACGACGTCGCGGCGAAACGCATATGACAATGATACGAAAATGAAACGAAAGGTGTAACCGCACCCTTAGACAACAGACTGAGTTACAAGATTTAAATGAATATATGATATTCAAAACATTCTCATATTTCAAAGTATGACACATCATTTGAAAGCTTACATTCTGTACTTTCACAATCTGGAAAAATCTGGAAAATGAAAATGGAGACATGTAGGCACAAACCCTGGACTCGGTCACATATGTCCATAGCTCCTCCATTTTTCACCAGATTGCGACGCGTTTTTTTGTAGACGTTCACAGAAAGGTAAAGAAATAATGTATGTTGTATGTAATGGCAATAACGTTCAGGTTTGTTCGACCCATGAGATACAATCATGAAAAAAACTTTAAAAAATGATTTTAAAAAACCCAGCTTAAACAGGGGCTGGTGTGAGCTGGGTAGTGTAGTTTTATGAAATTTCGACGTCCATCGAAAGCCCTGGGACTCCTCTATCTTAGGACTACAACGGGTTCATGACGGCCTCATTTCCTCACGTCTAATTCATCCGATTTCCAATCCAATGATTTCAATAAACACATATTTCGCTAATAACACTTAACCCCTTAACACATTGGACGCCAGAGGTCGCTGTGGGCGTATGGCCGTTTGTGCCAGCGCTGTAATGAAATGGGGGTAGATGCCGGTGTTTGTAGTGCTAAAACTATATTAAATATTATAGCTATGGATCTAATAACAACGTCGATTGTCAGTGAGTTTCTTCCGGTCAACATGCAAAAAACTGATAATTTTTTCATTCATACATTTACGTTTTATACCGTGGTGAATATATGAGGATAGTTTTAGAGTGATTCTGTGTAATCCCAGGAAACGCCACCAAACAGTGCTTTACTGCATTTAATTATAAATCATGCCATTTCTCGCCTGAATCATTAATCAATCTGAGCTTGTATCGTGGTGAATGCTTCAACTTTTAGGATAAGACTACTGCTGTATCCACCTGCGACGTATTTATACGTAAGGTGAATAATCTAGTGCCAACCTCAGTTCTGTCTCGTATTACTGCGCAAACCTGGACATGTTGAGACATGCCTTGGCGGTGGCTTTGAACTTGCCATTGGGGGTATGGCCGTTGGCGCCTAGGGGTCGCTGTCCAATAGGAGAACGAATATTATGGTCTGGCTTGTACCTAGGTAAAGGGACATTCCGTGTATATATACAAAGAATATACAAGGGATATCAGACGATATACAAATATTATACAAGGTATCTCAAGTAATAAATATATATATTCGGTTTAATCTGACCCTTTGTAATGTAGTAGATTTCAGTCAAACCAACTATTGTACTGTACACCTGGGGTCTCAGAATGGCACAACACCGACAGGTAAAATGCATTCACAAATTCTCCTGGCTTCTCTGCCGCTATCCATTTTCATTCAACAAAACAAACGAGACGTATCTGTGGTTTGAAACAGCTGCGTGGACCCAAGGCTCTTAACCAGAGTGATTGAGACAGGCAGCTGTTGATCAAATGAAGAGATAGTCTCGTTTGGACTTCCTGGGAGTAATAAACTGGGTGATTTTACACCCTAAGTGTTCTAGGCAAATGGTCCAATACAAAGGAACTGCCTTGAGAGACGCCAGACAGTCTTTTCTTTACAAAGGAGCAGTTGATCAAAGGATTTGGACTTAGAATCCACATCGTGACGTAATTCGGTGTAAAACGTCACGATAAGGAGTTAGCCAATGAGAGCTGAGAGTAAGTGTCCTCCAATAGGAACACTCGAGGAGAGTTTGGAAAACGCCCGCTTGCCGTAAAACTAGAGGCGGAGCCTAAATTGGATATTAGCAAAGACTCCGTGCCAGGAGAGTCAGAACACACCCGAACAGAACCAGGAAGGAACAAGAAACACACACCCTTTTTCTCCACAACAGACCCAGCAAGGAGGAGAAATCGACGCAGCAGAATCGAAGACGAGACGAGACGTGTTTTTAGACAGAGCTTGTTATTGAGAATTTAGACTGAATTCTACTGACCTTCGGCATAGCGAATGCTTCCGGTAGAATTCATTGCACCATTCTTTCAAATATTTCTTTTGTAACATCTAATTGAAATCCTTTTTTCATTAAAAACGGGTTCTTTTTCAAACTGCTCAGATCTCGCTTCATTTCAACGGCCGCGCCGTATTTTCTCTCTGGGTAAGCAGTAACAGTTAAAACACTGGTTATCTGCATTTAGCACAGAGTGGATCCCAAGAGCTTGTAAAAAGGTTTAAATCACAACGCAGAAAGAAGTAGTAAATAGGGAATTTAAGCTGGGAATCCACTTCATTTGTGGTGCCGTGACAAGAATCGACGCGCTCGTTTTTTTTTCATCACAACAAAGAAAAGTTATTTTTTTTTTTTTTTTTTTCTCCTCTCTTCGCTTTCTTCACGAACGGTCAAACGGGAAATCAACTGATCAATCGATCCGTCTTCAAGTGACTGGAGTCGCTAAGAGGTGAGTGTGATGATGAAAATGGGGGCTCTATTCGAACCAACGGGGGGTTGCTAAAAGTATGACTGTAATTAGATATTAAATGGAATGTTCTGACCAAAGGGTGGCGACTCGAGGCTGTGTGTGAGTTATAGGTCCTGTAAGCAGAATTTTTAACCACACTGTGCTGTCGTATACCTTACAGTAATGGTGTTAAGCACAAACTTGCGTTGTACGTTCTATAGTAGAATTTTAGCACAATAAACGGGACGCCGCCCGAGGTCGGAACATTAAAAAAAGGTATGGAAGTATTTAGAGACAATGTCTAGGTTTGTGCTCAGGGTTAAGCAAGGGGAACATGTGCGTTGTACGCCTTACAGTATTGGCTTTAGCACATTTGCGTTGTATTTTCTACAGTAGAGATGGAGCATAAATAGAGTCTAGTTTAACCTTGGGCACCGCCGGACGTGTTAAATTTAAACGGCGATAGGCTGTAACATAGGACTCGTATGTTGCAACGATAGGCTGTAACATTAGAATAGTACTTAAAGTAGACTCGTATGTTGCAAGCTATGGTTAAACAATTGTTAGTGTATGATGTTTGTGTATGAGTGAAAGGACTTATGGTTAGGCCTGTAACATGTGTGATGTATACGGATTAAATCTGTAAATTGGCACTTACAATATGACCGAGAACGGTTTTTAATATTGAATCGGGTACACACGCGACGTCCAAAGCGCACACACGCAACGGCAAATGCGCCACCCAACTATTCGTGGAGGGGGGCGCGTGCATGCTTGTGCTGGACAGAGCGCGTTCTCGTTGGAACTCGTGCGTGTCGTAGCGCGCAACATGCTACAGACGATAGCTCGTTGTGGCTCGCCTGGGACGGTTTAATACTGTATGTTGTGAATGGGGCGATAGGGGTTTAATACTGTATGTTGTGATTGAGGCGATATTGCAGTGTAACTGAATGGTCGTTTGTGATGAATGAGCTGGGTGAGTTGCAGTGTGGGCTACTGTTTGCAGAGTATTGGCTGAAAGTTTGAACGTATGCAGGATGCATGGTGAATGAGTGGGCCGCTTCAGAGTGCGCGCATGCGCGCTTGTGAGAAGGGACATTGTGTGTGTGAGGCGGGTGAGACTGAAATTAATTATGATGTGGGTAAGAGACCACTAGATGGCGTCAGAGTCAACCTTGTGCACTGGGGGGCGGTAGAGGCATTGGAACTCCCGTCCTAACCAGCGTGTCATGTGTGGCTATAAAGCGATCAGATGTGTGTAGTGTCTCTCTCTCTCTCTCTCGCTCTCTCTCTTTCTCTTTTTCTTTCTTTCTCTCTCTTTCTCTCTCTCTCTCTCTCTCTCTCTCTCTCTCTCACTCTCTCTCTTTTTCTCTCTCTCTCTCTTTCTATCTCTCTCTCTCTTTCTCCCACACGTGCCATTTTCTTTCTTCCCCCCCCCCCTCCCTTTCCCCCTCCTCTTCCTCTTCCTCCCTCTTTTTTCTAGCCCCTCCTCTCTTTTGCCCCTCCTCTTCCTCTTGCCCCTCCTCTTCCTCTTGCCCCTCCTCTTCCTCTTGCCCCTCCTCTTCCTTTGCCCCTCCTCTTCCTCTTGCCCCTCCTCTTCCTTTGCCCCTCCTCTTCTTCCTTTGCCCCTCCTCTTCCTCTTGCCCCTCCTCTTCCTTTGCCCCTCCTCTTCCTCTTGCCCCTCCTCTTCCTTTGCCCCTCCTCTTCCTCTTGCCCCTCCTCTTCCTTTGCCCCTCCTCTTCCTTTCGTCTTCCTCTCTCTCTCCCTCTTTTCTCTTTTTCTAACTATCTTGCTGTTCTCTCTCTCTCCCTCTTTTCTCTTTTTCTAACTATCTTGCTGTTCTCTCTCTCTCCCTCCTTCTCCATAGGAGACGTGGGGGCAGTACAGAGTATGATAAATGTGTTTTATGGTTTGGAACAGGTCTGTTCGGGACTGCGAAACGCCTGCGAAACCCAAACCCCCCCCCCCCCCCCCCCCCTCCCCCACTTCCCTGCTGTTCCTTTGAACCCCCCCCCCTTCTCTTGATTTTCCTTTGAAACCCCCCCCCCCCCCCCCTTCCCTGCTGTTCCTTTGAACCACCCCCCCCCCCCCCACTTCCCTGCTGTTCCTTTGAACCACCCCCCCCCCCCCCCCCCCCCCACTTTCCTGATGATCCTTCAAACCCCCCCTCCTTTTCTCTTGCTCTCCCCCCCCCCCCCCCCCCCCCCCCCATTCCATCCTGTGCCCCACTTGCTGTGCCTCTCTCCACCCTCCCCCCTCTTCCGTCTGTAGACCGACATGGAGTTACATGTCTTCCCTCTGGCCTGGTTCTCTCTTGGCCGGTGGGCGACTACGTTGCGGCCTTTTCTACATGTCCTGGTGTTGTGTTTAGGTTGGGGTCTTCATGTCAGTAGACTGAGGGTATGTTCGGTTATAAAGTTGTGTTGTTGTTTGTGGGGATTGCAGGACATATTAGGATACGCGCCGGTGACGGAGGGAGGAAGAGGAGGACGGAACAGACAAACATGGTTCCTGGTTTGAGAGACAGTAGTAGACGGGTGCTTCGGGGGTGTGCCGTGGCAATGATTTGGTTATGTGTGTTGATCGGTACTATAATGTATGATCCATATCTGCGACCTGAACAGCCAGAGGTGGTGGTAGTGGGTAGGAGGTCGCAGCCAGACCATCACGGTAATCTGTTTTTGGGGATGGCGAGGACTGTGGCTAAGGTAGCCAATAGGTCGGATTGTTATGTGTGTGGCTTAGCCCCGCTAGCAGGCGACGCAGGTCTTCCCTTGATTGCACACCCCTTAACGAAGTGTCATGCCAATGTGTTGAGGGACGAGCCTCTGCTCGGCCTATGCGACGGGGTGGGTCATGATAGGATGTTGAGGTATTTGGGCCGGGAACAGGGGTCGAATAAGGCAGTGGGTTATGGGGGTCTTAAGGACACTAGCCCCATTCCAGTGGCGTTTAGGGCGGCTGGGTTTGAGATGTGCGTAGAGGGGAAGTCAGGTGGTAGGGACGTGGGATATTTGGACGGCTGCAAGGGTGAGAGTGGAATATGGGGTAAGAATTCGGAGGCGCCGGCCCCTAGGGGGGGGCGTTTTGGATTTGTGGTGAGTATGCTTACGCAGCGTTGCCTATTAAGTGGAGGGGTAGGTGTGCGTTGGGGTATTTGGTGCCAGCTATGAGGGTGTCAGATGTTTTGCCGACGATTCCCAAGTCAAGGAGGAGGAGGTTTATAGATGCGGACCACTTTTTCAGGGTGGCGTTTCCCTGGTGGGGGACGTATGCAAACATGGGTGAACTAGACCATCTAGCTCGCGTGTTTGAGGATATGACGGCTACGACCGCCAGAGGTATGGCCCTGGAGGCTCAAGAGTTACGGTCCTTAAGACTGATGGAGCTGCAGTCAAGGACGGGTTTGGACTTCCTGTTGGCGAGTTCAGGGGGCACGTGTGCATTGATTGGTCAGGAATGCTGCACATTTATCCCCGAAAATGACATAGGCGGCATACAGGAAGTTATAGAGCATTTGAAGAATATTACTAGGGAGATGCAGCCCACGCAGGAGGACTCGTGGGAGGGCTGGGGCCAAAGTTGGTTAGGTTACATAGGATGGACAATTGCTAAGTATTTGCTGTGTGCTGTGGTGATGTTTGCGGTTATAGTAGTTTGTGTGAATGTTATCAGGGTGTGTGTGACGTACGTGTTCAAGACTCTCGGCGCGGCTGGTTCTGCGTCTGGGGACCCACACCGCTCGGTTGCGCCTGCGTATGCAATGATGGTGATGAAGGTTGGCGCGGAGGGTGGCAGGGTAGGTGTGGGCGTTCCGATAAAGCCGTGGTGCCCGGCGTCCGCGCTGGCGACTATTCTCTGATCTGGGTGGTGGACATTCAGGGTTGGGGAGTGGGAGGGCCGGGGCGTGCGTGTGGGTGTGAGGCGGGGGACGTTCCTGGACGACCGTGCGTTGCAATTGACGGGATAGGATTGTGTGTACAATTGTGGTTTTTTTTTCCCCATAGTAGGTACGTTTGGAGGGCTGTGTGATGTGGGGCGGTGTGCCCGGGGTTCGGTGTTGGGTCTGGTCGGCTATGTGTGGCCGTCCGGCAGGGCACTGGACTCTGGGGATACTGGCCTGGAGCACGGGAGAGGTTGCCGGGATGCTGTCTGCTGTGTACCTGTGGTGAGGTGGGTTTAGGCCGCTGTGGAGGGACTGTCAAGGTCTCTTCAGTAAAACAGGGTCGACACCTCACGGCGTGCGTGGCGCGGCGTCTGTGGCATTCTTTAGATTACCTCTGGGGGACACGTGTCTGGGTGACAGGTGTCCCCTGGGGGGTGTGGTACTGAATAATGAAAAAGAATGTGAAAAAATGAATGCAACTATATTAATCATGATGTTTTTGTTTTCCGAGGGGTATCAGAATTGGAGCAGAACCAAGCGGAAGTAAAGGAGAGCGGAAATTCGAAACATAGGAACCCAGTGTGTTGACAGAGATCGAACGAGAAGAAAAACAGGGAGTAGAAACGGGTGGTATCACACACATGTATCAATTACAATTGTCTCATGTTTAAGAGTGTATGAGGAAAGTAAAAAAGATACTCGTACAGTGAATGAAAGGAACCTCTCAGGAATTTGATTAAAAAGACAGAGTAAAGTACAAGTCCGGTTGATAAATTAACAAGAACTGTTGTCATTGTGTGCTCTGATCTACAGCAGTTCGATTGGACACGCGGAACACCACAAATCAGGTAAGAATAGTAATTTCAAGGAGGACAGGAGAGAATAGGAAGGGCCCACAGTGCCACTATTGGCTGTCCGAGTAGGAGATAGTCACAAAAGCCTAGACACCTACACTTAGATAGGGATTACACAAGCTATTGTTCTGCCTGTTGCCATTGTTACGAGATAAAAGAGACAAGAGAAAAATGGGGCGGAAACGAGACAATCTAAATTTGTGGTAGAAAAAGCCGAAGCATTATCACAACCTTGTTCAGCCCAGTTAGCAGAATTGGTCGCACTGACGGAAGCATGTAACATGGCAGAGGGCAGAACTGTAAATATTGTAACCGACTCCGCCTATGCACATGGTACCGCCTTCTTGTTTGGCACAGTGTGGAAAGGGAGAGGATTCAAGAAAGCCGATGGAAGCGCCATAAAACACTGTAGTCAGATTAAACGTTTGTTAGAAGCAATTATGAAACCAAAGCAGGTTGCGATAATCAAGTGTGCTGCTCATCAGTCAGACGAGTCCAAGATGTCTCGAGGGAACAGAAGAGCGGACGAAGCTGCCAAGGAAGTGACAGGTGCTGACAGAACAGGCAAGGTATTGGTTATCACACACGGAGTTGAGTTAGAGGACAAGATAACCTACAAAGAGATTTTGACTTTCCAGGAGGAGGCTAGTCAGGTGGAACGGAACCTCTGGATAACCAGGGGAGCTAGTCAGGATGATTCAGGTTTGTGGCGCGACGCCGGTGGATTTGTGGTGGCTCCTGCTGGCCTGGTCGGACTGCTGATCCACACGGCGCACGACTTTTGCCATGCGCATAAAGGAGAGGTAAGGAGAAAAATCAGAGAATATGGCTTTTGGGCGCCAGATTTGGGCAGTCAAATTGATCATGTATTACAGAGGTGTGTAATATGTTTGAAAAACAATATACGTAAGGGGATTAGTGTGTCACCAGGACATATCCCCACGCCCAATGGCCCAATGCGAGACCTTGTAATTGATTACATTGACATGATTAAGCCCATTAATCAGAAGAGATATATTCTTGTCGTTGTCTGTCGTTTTTCAAGGTGGGTGGAGGCGTGCGCCACCCGGCACAAGGATGCAGCATCTGTGGCTAAGTTCCTGTGCCAAGAGGTAATTCCCTGTTTTGGTTTACCAGACAGAATCTCGTCGGACAATGGAAAAGAGTTCGTTGACAAAACTGTACGTTTAATACTCCAACACTTAGGCATAAAACAGCGATTGGGGGCCGTTTATCATCCGCAGAGCCAGGGGTTGGTGGAACGCATGAACGGGACACTAAAAAACAAATTGGTAAAGATCTGTCAACACACAGGCTTGAATTGGCTAAACGCTCTTCCTTTAGCTTTGATGGCTTGTCGTTCGTGCGAAATTCGCGGTCTGCGTTTGACACCGCACGAAATGATGCTAGGTCGCTGCATGGTAGTACCAGGTTTGCGCGCGACAGGCAAAGGTCCGAGTTTGGACATCCTGGACAACGACATGCGTGAGTACGTAAAATACATGTCAAAGATACACAAAAGTATTCTGGTTCATGTCTCCAGTAGACAGGAGCATGAAACCGGGGAGGAGGTGAATAGGCAGACTACACCTCAAATCATACCAGGCGACTACGTTTATGTCAAAGTATTTAGACGCAAGTGGTTTGGCGCGAGACGGGAAGGGCCATACAAAGTCGTTCGAGCCACCGAGAGGGCTTTACAAGTTGAAGGATCGCCTATGTGGTTTCACGTTACTCATTGTGTAAAAGCAACCAATACGGACCAAGAATGGGAACCTGAACCACAAGACCTTGACGGTAAAACCGGGGCGTCGCAACCGTTACACGAAGGCGAAGTGAAGGCGGCGCTAACCCCAAACGATGGGGAAGACCCGGATGATTATGGCGAGCCAGACCGAGGGGGCCACGATTGGCCACCAGTAGAAGATGAAGGTTTTTTACAGGAACCAGACAGAGGAGAGGATTATGAATTGGAACATAATAACTTCTCCTCTGTGGACATGGAGAAGGTACCAGAAGAGCCAGAGGAACCAGTGCTTAGCACAAGCCCGGAACAAGATACTCGACCACAACGAGTCATCAAGAAGCCTAAACGATATACATAGGCAAAGGAAGGGATAGTGTAACTGATAGGCCTTGGAGAGGGCGTGTACATATTAATTTTTGATTTTTCATTAGCTAAGCTCTCTCCTTTTTTAGAAATGTTTAGATAGTAAATGCAATGTAAGGTCTTTTCTTTCAGAGTGAATTGCACAAAACAGACACATTTGGATAAAAAACACATAAAGTATAGTCTAAACCTGGTAATTGGTACGATCATCTTTTTGTATAAAGGGACGGACCTAGACTGAAGTGAAATTGATATAACTGATAACATTGTATATAACCTGCAAAATGAGTGGAAATTGTTAAACGGTGTGAGTGAATAGAGAACTGTGTAAATAAAAGATGGGTCCATAGTCGGTCAGTGGGGGAGGGAGTAATGTGGGTGTTGAAAGCAAATGATACTAACAAATATGGAAAATGAGTCAGAAGGATTCTGGAAAGGTTGGCTCTGAGGTAATTAGGTTAAACAGTAAGGTTAAGGTAATTGTAAACAGTTTGTTTGAGAAAATACTAACATGTATCTTGGGGATAATTAATCCCCAAACCGGGGAAACTGTAGTAGATTTCAGTCAAACCAACTATTGTACTGTACACCTGGGGTCTCAGAATGGCACAACACCGACAGGTAAAATGCATTCACAAATTCTCCTGGCTTCTCTGCCGCTATCCATTTTCATTCAACAAAACAAACGAGACGTATCTGTGGTTTGAAACAGCTGCGTGGACCCAAGGCTCTTAACCAGAGTGATTGAGACAGGCAGCTGTTGATCAAATGAAGAGATAGTCTCGTTTGGACTTCCTGGGAGTAATAAACTGGGTGATTTTACACCCTAAGTGTTCTAGGCAAATGGTCCAATACAAAGGAACTGCCTTGAGAGACGCCAGACAGTCTTTTCTTTACAAAGGAGCAGTTGATCAAAGGATTTGGACTTAGAATCCACATCGTGACGTAATTCGGTGTAAAACGTCACGATAAGGAGTTAGCCAATGAGAGCTGAGAGTAAGTGTCCTCCAATAGGAACACTCGAGGAGAGTTTGGAAAACGCCCGCTTGCCGTAAAACTAGAGGCGGAGCCTAAATTGGATATTAGCAAAGACTCCGTGCCAGGAGAGTCAGAACACACCCGAACAGAACCAGGAAGGAACAAGAACCACACACACCCTTTTTCTCCACAACAGACCCAGCAAGGAGGAGAAATCGACGCAGCAGAATCGAAGACGAGACGAGACGTGTTTTTAGACAGAGCTTGTTATTGAGAATTTAGACTGAATTCTACTGACCTTCGGCATAGCGAATGCTTCCGGTAGAATTCATTGCACCATTCTTTCAAATATTTCTTTTGTAACATCTAATTGAAATCCTTTTTTCATTAAAAACAGGTTCTTTTTCAAACTGCTCAGATCTCGCTTCATTTCAACGGCCGCGCCGTATTTTCTCTCTGGGTAAGCAGTAACAGTTAAAACACTGGTTATCTGCATTTAGCACAGAGTGGATCCCAAGAGCTTGTAAAAAGGTTTAAATCACAACGCAGAAAGAAGTAGTAAATAGGGAATTTAAGCTGGGAATCCACTTCAGTAACAACTACAGTTCGAGAGTTGAAGAACATATTTAGTACAACAGCGAACAGATATAATAACTCTAATTGTAAGAATTCTGTGTTTAAAAAAGGCCATTTTGAAACACAGTTTGTGCTCTCCACAGAGGAGAGGTGGGGGCTGGGTTTATTTTTGCATCTGAATAGAGCTGCGTGTTGGGATTCAGATTCACTGAGCCAGGTAAAGGCATTCACACAGAGAGAGTCATTAACGTTAACGATGGACGCATTCAGGTGAGGGTAGTTGTCCACGCCCCCCCCCCCCCCCAAACTAGCTGAAGCGTGAACATCTTTGAGAGGCGTTTTCTCCCCTTGAGTGTTTTAGGCCATGGTTAGACTAGTGTATTTGTGGCGTTTTTTTATACGTTTTTGAATACGTTTCATGTCCCTATTACACAGAAATGCGTTTTTTGGCGTTTTTTTGTGGATACGGCTGAAACGCTAAATTGTGTTTGCGTTTTGGAGAAACGCTAAAATACGCGCCGTCAACAGCGTGTAGTCTGCACGGAGCCGTTGTTGCGAAAACGCCCATGCGCAGTAGATACCATCTGCGTGCCCTTCCGGTGACAACAGTGTGTGTGTTTGGGACATAGCTCCGTGTCCCAAATAGCTTCAGCTACCATGTGTTGTCAAGTTATTGTTATAAGGACCCCAGTCCAAGCTACAACAGTCTGCATTCCCTTAACAATTGAGCCGTATTGAGCCGTATTGTATTGTACCCATATGCAATATGTTAAATAAAGTTTACATCCATTCATTCTGCTAGCATTACCGATTGCATGAGCAGCTGGCTAACGTGAGCTATCAGGATTCAGACCCTGTTAGCTCAGAGCTCCTCTTTCAACTTAACAAGCATTAAACAAAATGGCCCAGTCATCTATTCACCTTTGTTTAATACACACAGCGTTGTCTCTAATGTTATCTAACTACTGATAGCTCACGATATCATCAGTTTGGTGCTGGCTAAGTAGCGTGAGCTAACGTTAGCTTCTAGCCACAATGCTATATTGTTATAATGGCATACTCCATTGACGTTAGCATGCAGCTAACAATGCTACCGATCTTTTTTTAGACTAAACTATCCGCTCTTCGTGGTCACTTGTGTTGATGTTAGTTTTGTTTCATCAACAAATGACAGGCAGAACACACAGTGAATGTATCCGTTTTGTTTATTGCACTTTTATTAGGCTTTGCTGAAAAAGAATTGCTGCATTGGGTAACTAGGCAAAAGATGGTGGCCGCCTTGTTGACATTTGCTTTGCAGGCACATTCAAGTTCTGATTGGTTGAAATTGCCTTCATGTTTGCCACCTACTGCCACCTACTGCTTTGGCAGTGTACTACATCAGTGTGCTCGGGTGACAAAAACGAAAAAAAAACGAAAGTGTGACTCGAGGCGCACGACGTCGCGGCGAAGCGCATATGACAATGATACGAAAATGAAACGAAAGGTGTAACCGCACCCTTAGACAACAGACTGAGTTACAAGATTTAAATGAATATATGATATTCAAAACATTCTCATATTTCAAAGTATGACACATCATTTGAAAGCTTACATTCTGTACTTTCACAATCTGGAAAAATCTGGAAAATGAAAATGGAGACATGTAGGCACAAACCCTGGACTCGTCACATATGTCCATAGCTCCTCCATTTTTCACCAGATTGCGACGCGTTTTTTTGTAGACGTTCACAGAAAGGTAAAGAAATAATGTATGTTGTATGTAATGGCAATAACGTTCAGGTTTGTTCGACCCATGAGATACAATCATGAAAAAAACTTTAAAAAATGATTTTAAAAAACCCAGCTTAAACAGGGGCTGGTGTGAGCTGGGTAGTGTAGTTTTATGAAATTTCGACGTCCATCGAAAGCCCTGGGACTCCTCTATCTTAGGACTACAACGGGTTCATGACGGCCTCATTTCCTCACGTCTAATTCATCCGATTTCCAATCCAATGATTTCAATAAACACATATTTCGCTAATAACACTTAACCCCGTAACACATTGGACGCCAGAGGTCGCTGTGGGCGTATGGCCGTTTGTGCCAGCGCTGTAATGAAATGGGGGTAGATGCCGGTGTTTGTAGTGCTAAAACTATATTAAATATTATAGCTATGGATCTAATAACAACGTCGATTGTCAGTGAGTTTCTTCTGGTCAACATGCAAAAAACTGATAATTTTTTCATTCATACATTTACGTTTTATACCGTGGTGAATATATGAGGATAGTTTTAGAGTGATTCTGTGTAATCCCAGGAAACGCCACCAAACAGTGCTTTACTGCATTTAATTATAAATCATGCCATTTCTCGCCTGAATCATTAATCAATCTGAGCTTGTATCGTGGTGAATGCTTCAACTTTTAGGATAAGACTACTGCTGTATCCACCTGCGACGTATTTATACGTAAGGTGAATAATCTAGTGCCAACCTCAGTTCTGTCTCGTATTACTGCGCAAACCTGGACATGTTGAGACATGCCTTGGCGGTGGCTTTGAACTTGCCATTGGGGGTATGGCCGTTGGCGCCTAGGGGTCGCTGTCCAATAGGAGAACGAATATTATGGTCTGGCTTGTACCTAGGTAAAGGGACATTCCGTGTATATATACAAAGAATATACAAGGGATATCAGACGATATACAAATATTATACAAGGTATCTCAAGTAATAAATATATATATTCGGTTTAATCTGACCCTTTGTAACAACTACAGTTCGAGAGTTGAAGAACATATTTAGTACAACAGCGAACAGATATAATAACTCTAATTGTAAGAATTCTGTGTTTAAAAAAGGCCATTTTGAAACACAGTTTGTGCTCTCCACAGAGGAGAGGTGGGGGCTGGGTTTATTTTTGCATCTGAATAGAGCTGCGTGTTGGGATTCAGATTCACTGAGCCAGGTAAAGGCATTCACACAGAGAGAGTCATTAACGTTAACGATGGACGCATTCAGGTGAGGGTAGTTGTCCACGCCCCCCCCCCCCCCCCCCAAACTAGCTGAAGCGTGAACATCTTTGAGAGGCGTTTTCTCCCCTTGAGTGTTTTAGGCCATGGTTAGACTAGTGTATTTGTGGCGTTTTTTTATACGTTTTTGAATACGTTTCATGTCCCTATTACACAGAAATGCGTTTTTTGGCGTTTTTTTGTGGATACGGCTGAAACGCTAAATTGTGTTTGCGTTTTGGAGAAACGCTAAAATACGCGCCGTCAACAGCGTGTAGTCTGCACGGAGCCGTTGTTGCGAAAACGCCCATGCGCAGTAGATACCATCTGCGTGCCCTTCCGGTGACAACAGTGTGTGTGTTTGGGACATAGCTCCGTGTCCCAAATAGCTTCAGCTACCATGTGTTGTCAAGTTATTGTTATAAGGACCCCAGTCCAAGCTACAACAGTCTGCATTCCCTTAACAATTGAGCCGTATTGAGCCGTATTGTATTGTACCCATATGCAATATGTTAAATAAAGTTTACATCCATTCATTCTGCTAGCATTACCGATTGCATGAGCAGCTGGCTAACGTGAGCTATCAGGATTCAGACCCTGTTAGCTCAGAGCTCCTCTTTCAACTTAACAAGCATTAAACAAAATGGCCCAGTCATCTATTCACCTTTGTTTAATACACACAGCGTTGTCTCTAATGTTATCTAACTACTGATAGCTCACGATATCATCAGTTTGGTGCTGGCTAAGTAGCGTGAGCTAACGTTAGCTTCTAGCCACAATGCTATATTGTTATAATGGCATACTCCATTGACGTTAGCATGCAGCTAACAATGCTACCGATCTTTTTTTAGACTAAACTATCCGCTCTTCGTGGTCACTTGTGTTGATGTTAGTTTTGTTTCATCAACAAATGACAGGCAGAACACACAGTGAATGTATCCGTTTTGTTTATTGCACTTTTATTAGGCTTTGCTGAAAAAGAATTGCTGCATTGGGTAACTAGGCAAAAGATGGTGGCCGCCTTGTTGACATTTGCTTTGCAGGCACATTCAAGTTCTGATTGGTTGAAATTGCCTTCATGTTTGCCACCTACTGCCACCTACTGCTTTGGCAGTGTACTACATCAGTGTGCTCGGGTGACAAAAACGAAAAAAAAAAACGAAAGTGTGACTCGAGGCGCACGACGTCGCGGCGAAACGCATATGACAATGATACGAAAATGAAACGAAAGGTGTAACCGCACCCTTAGACAACAGACTGAGTTACAAGATTTAAATGAATATATGATATTCAAAACATTCTCATATTTCAAAGTATGACACATCATTTGAAAGCTTACATTCTGTACTTTCACAATCTGGAAAAATCTGGAAAATGAAAATGGAGACATGTAGGCACAAACCCTGGACTCGGTCACATATGTCCATAGCTCCTCCATTTTTCACCAGATTGCGACGCGTTTTTTTGTAGACGTTCACAGAAAGGTAAAGAAATAATGTATGTTGTATGTAATGGCAATAACGTTCAGGTTTGTTCGACCCATGAGATACAATCATGAAAAAAACTTTAAAAAATGATTTTAAAAAACCCAGCTTAAACAGGGGCTGGTGTGAGCTGGGTAGTGTAGTTTTATGAAATTTCGACGTCCATCGAAAGCCCTGGGACTCCTCTATCTTAGGACTACAACGGGTTCATGACGGCCTCATTTCCTCACGTCTAATTCATCCGATTTCCAATCCAATGATTTCAATAAACACATATTTCGCTAATAACACTTAACCCCTTAACACATTGGACGCCAGAGGTCGCTGTGGGCGTATGGCCGTTTGTGCCAGCGCTGTAATGAAATGGGGGTAGATGCCGGTGTTTGTAGTGCTAAAACTATATTAAATATTATAGCTATGGATCTAATAACAACGTCGATTGTCAGTGAGTTTCTTCCGGTCAACATGCAAAAAACTGATAATTTTTTCATTCATACATTTACGTTTTATACCGTGGTGAATATATGAGGATAGTTTTAGAGTGATTCTGTGTAATCCCAGGAAACGCCACCAAACAGTGCTTTACTGCATTTAATTATAAATCATGCCATTTCTCGCCTGAATCATTAATCAATCTGAAATCAACGCTAGATTATCGGTATTATGTTTCATCATCGATGCATGAAAGGGGGGGGGGGGAAGCCGCCACTCCGTGCTTTGATCGCAACTAACGGGACACGGCACACAGACACACGCTCCGATCGCGGGAAAAAAATTATCGGATCAACGCAAGATTGATAACATATAGTCCTTACCTTGTCTATGATGTACTGCAAAAAGAATAATCCAATTATCTGATCGCCATTCCAAGTACTGATCGCGATCGTGTGTCCAATGTTATCCAGCCATGAACAGCCGTAGGTCAGGGCTGTACAGTGCGAGATATATGTTGCACGTGCTACAGCAACAACGGTCTGTGCGATGAATGGATTTACTTCAGTAGGGTTTCCGTTAGAATTTTTTTTTGCAGGTCTGAGTGTGACAAATGTGTGTGACAAGAGCGGATAGTTTAGTCTAAAAAAAGATCGGTAGCATTGTTAGCTGCATGCTAACGTCAATGGAGTATGCCATTATAACAATATAGCATTGTGGCTAGAAGCTAACGTTAGCTCACGCTACTTAGCCAGCACCAAACTGATGATATCGCGAGCTATCAGTAGTTAGATAACATTAGAGACAACGCTGTGTGTATTAAACAGAGGTGAATGGGTGTGACAAATGGGATAAATTCCAGTCAGAGTTTATTGAGCTTAAAAACAATTGATAGGCCTATATAAAGAATGACATCCTAAAGGCATTTATAATATTTTAACTTAAAACTAGGCTACTTTTGCGTATATACAGTCATTAATATATTCCAAAAAAAATAAGTCCCTCGAGACTTGAGGTGTCGGTGGGCAGTCTGCCCGACATTAATAAACAGCAGTCTGTTATAATCACATTTTTATGAGCTAACGAATTCCGTTATATTGGACATTTGTATTAATTATATCAAGCGAAGAACTGAGAAATTTGGCAGAGAGAGACGGCAACATTATCGTGGGTTTGCGTGATGTATATCTCCACCTCCCAACGACTTGGTGCTGGTCATAATGTCCGGTGAAAATAATTCCCTCTAAGCACAATTTGATTATTTGAATTGTATTAAAATAGGCTAAAATTAAATAGCCTATGCCATGAACGAAACAATCATTACATTTGTTTCATTGTTGCTTCACCAAGCAGGTCTGTCTAATAATGACAACGATGTGTCAGCGCGAGCTTGCTGCTGCTAGATTTGCGAGAAGCATCCAGCTGCAGACCCGCAGAGCAGCAGTGTTTTCTGGTCCAACAGCTGAATTGCCAATGGCTGAATTGGAGTACTGCACTGTGCCGGCAAAGCTGGCGGGTTCTGTGGGTCTGCAGCTGGATGCTTTTCGCAAATCTAGCAGCAGCAAGCTCGCGCTGACACAGTGTTGTCATTATAGACCACTACACTTCCGCGTTACATTGAAATCAAGGAGGAGATTGCGGGGGGGTCAAATGAATGGATGTGGACGAGAGCCGTGATGGAAGTGGTTGCCGATACGGCTGTGGGGGTGCTAGAGACATGATCGAATAGACGTTTATGCGCCTCGCTCTCCTGAACACGGCGTGACCCATAACTAATCGATCAGAACTAAATCGGCAGAGAAAAAGCCCATTTTAAAGCACCTATTCCGCATGGACATGCGCAGAGTGCCCATGGAGTCTGGACGACGCGAGATGACGCTCGAATGAATGTGGACTGTTCCATCAGAGGGGGGAGCTTCGGTGGCCAGCCGAACAGGATAATGAAAAAATGATCCCACTAAATGGCCAGACGCGTCTTATGGCGACATCTACAATTACCTCATTGAGTCTCCAGGTAGACTAATGTTTATATTTAAGTGCAGCGGTCTGTAGCCACTTACATGACCATTGAAGCTCCCCCCTCTGATGGAACAGTCCACATTCATTCGAGCGTCATCTCGCGTCGTCCAGACTCCATGGGCACTCTGCGCATGTCCATGCGGAATAGGTGCTTTAAAATGGGCTTTTTCTCTGCCGATTTAGTTCTGATCGATTAGTTATGGGTCACGCTGTGTTCAGGAGAGCGAGGCGCATAAACGTCTATTCGATCATGTCTCTAGCACCCCCACAGCCGTATCGGCAACCACTTACATCACGGCTCTTGTCCACATTCATTCATTTGACCCCCCCGCAATCTCCTCCCTGATTTCAGAATCCCGGAAGTGTTACGGTGGTCTATTAGACGGGACCTGCTTGGTGAAGCAACGATGAAACAAATGTAATGATTGTTTCGTTCATCGCATAGGCTATTTAATTTTAGCCTATTTTAATACAATTCAAATAATCAAGTTGTGCTTAGAGGGAATTATTTTCACCGGACATTATGACCGGAGAGATTAAATATGTCGGACTTCAACAGATTTTGCCGGTCAAATACCGGTAATTACCGGCAAACGGAAACGCTGTGCGATAGGCATTCGGTTCATATCGATACTCTTATTTTGAAAATCCTGTAGCAAGTCTCATCTCCGCAGAAGCGCAGCTCCAGCCATAATATCTATGGCTCCGGCAGCTAGCAACGTTCGGTTCATATCGATACTCTTATTTTGAAAATCCTGTGGAGTCGACTCGTATCCGCTCGGCTCTACAGCACAGCGCAGTAGCGTCTGGAACACGCACATTGCAACATAGCAAGGATAGTGTGCATATTTCGCGACCCAAAATCCCTGCTGTTTTATTCCGCAACGGGTCAAATGCATCTAACATGCTTTGCAATCCTCGCCATTCCTTTATGACCATGTCGTGTTAAAGTCCGAAATTAACGTTACGTTAGTGTAATCTAACAAGCTAATCCTGATCAGAGCGCTAGAGAGAACAGCAGAGGGGACTGGGGAAGGGGGGGGTCAGGCATTCTCCCTGTGTGTGTGTGCGTTTGAAAAGATCAGATGAAGTCAGACGAGTATATTATATTGATAGTAAATGTACTGAGGGTGGACAGATAATGTTGATATTTAAACATAAAAAATACAATACATAATAAATGTATTCATGATCATCATGCAACATAAAACAATTGCAGGAACGGTTTGGGAGAGGAAGGGGTTTTAGGCTGCCTGCTGTGAGTTCCAAAATCTTTTTACGGTACTTAAAGTTTAAAGCTCAATATATCAAAACGTGGCACTTTATAGTGAACAGGAGGTCTATTTGTATTAAAAACAATAGATTGTTTACCAATTACTTTAAGTGTTATATGAATACATATGAGTTTACAGAAATCTCAGCGCATTGAGTTGGAAACCGGCAGATATTGACGCAAGGAAATGGAGCAGCCATATGCAAGTGTAGTCCTATGAAAGAAGAGACCCGGGACTTTCGATGGTGTTACGTGTGAGTGTGTTTGTACCCTGATCAGGTGTTCCCAGTGTGATGTGTAATGTCTGGTTGTAGTTCCCCGTCCTGGTCTTGTAGTTCTCTGTCGTTTCCCTCCCAGGTGTATCCATCTGTAATCAGCCCAGGTGTTTCTTGTCTCGTCATTCCCTTGTGTATAACTGTTCTGTTCTCCCCTGTGTGTGGTGGCTGATCCTGTCTGTACAGTCCTGTGGTTTGTTTGTTGTTACTTTATGTTATTCCTTCAGTTACTAAATCCATGGTAAATACATTAAACATCTTTTTTGTTACTCTGGCTACCGTTTCCAATTATGTTACATTGACAAGACGACAAGCACTTTTTCAGTCAATGGTAACGTAATAGATGGGCTTAAAGGTGGGCGGCACGGTGGTCTCTCGCCTCACAGCAAGAAGGTCCAGGGTTCGATTCCCGCTTGGGGACCAGGTTTCCGCGATGCCAGGTACCCAGGTGGGGTATCTCCCGGGCCTTTCTGTGTAGAGTTTGCATGTTCTCCCCGTGCTCGCAAGGGTTCCCCCCCCTCCCGATAAGAGAAACCCAATGGAAAAACATGCACAACAACAGATAGCTAACGCTGTCGCGTCCGTGACGAAAACGGGCAGGAGCACTTGGATGGTCGCCGGGCGTGGCCCACGCCACAGCCCTCGTCTGCTCCCGGCTGCTCTTGGGGGGAAGGATGATGGGATGGGTTAAGCGCATCAGCGATCCTACAAAAAACAATGCATGCGTGTGTGTGTCCCGGTGTGTGTGCTAAACTAACCGCTGTGTGCCGCTAACATTGAGAGTCGTCTGCATGCCAATTAAAGACCTCTGCGACAGGTCCTGCATTATTATTAAAGGTCCACTTGTTCACTTTTTGGGCAATTTTAGAGTCTATGGAACACATCTGTAAGTTGTTTTTCAATAAAATTCATTGTTTTGTATTTTTAATCAAGTACTTTGGTGCACCACTTTCTGCCCTTCCAACGAACAAGATATTTTTGGCTGGGCTCCGCCCATACTCGCAATGACACCCACCTGCACTATAGCCTAGCTAAGAGATGGCAGATACGCTAGCACGGAGGAACACCGCAAACACTATAGTAAAATCATAACGTTAATACACTATTGACACAGACAGAAAATATTAGCCAAATTAGAAAAGGGAATAACCTTTACCACTATCGCAAATAATCTGTCTGTTCATGCGCACGTTCTCCTTGCCTTTCCTGACACTAGTCCGAAGTGCATCATAGTTGTCGACGTTTGGTAATGAATGTATGAACGAGGTCCTACTGCTAATTACGACTTATGTACTTACTGATTCGATACCTTCTTTCGGGTCCCGAAGACTTGGTACAGGCTAGCTCCCTTCTTTAGCAACAGCCAGGAAATCACCCCAGCATTATAAAGTCCTTGATTCTCAATGCAGTCTTTGCGAAAATCCAAAAAACTAACTTGGCCCATTGCTTCCGGAGCACGATTATTAGGAAACGAGTGCACGGACGTATTCGCTGGTTGGCAGCCAGGAACAGCACATGTCCTGCTCATCATTTTAACGTTATGCTAACTTACTCAAATCACTGTTCAGTTGATTGTGGGCGGTGGCTACAACCACAGTAGCGGCTCAGTATGCAGATATTAGCTTAACACTTTCAATGCCAACAACGAGATTACTCATTTGTTCATGCCGACCGTTCATTGCCAACGACGAGAGATCTAGTTTTTTCTTTATTAGCGATTTGAATTCATATTTCATCAATCTAGCCTCACGTTAGTGCTGCAAACTCTCTCTGAGCTCCATTGGGAAAATACCGCCCCCTATTGTCTCTCCCTGTGGTACTGCACCCCTTTGGAATGGATTGAATGAAACACATGGGGGGAAAGAAATCCTGCTTCCTCATTTTACTTCTCAGACAAGTCACCCGAGACAATTGGATTAATTGCCGAGCCCCAGAACAGTGTAGAATACATATTTCCAGTACCCAGCGTTGGATCAATAAACGCGATCGATATTTGGAATGGCGATCAGGAATTGGAATAATCTTTTTGGAGAACATCTGATCTGAGGTAAGGAATTTATTTTACCAGTCTTAGGATAATCAGAGCTTTTTTCACAGAGATATCAACGTGTGCAAAATGGTATAAAACGGAAATGAACCGATTAAAAAACAATCCGTTTCGACAATGTTGACTGCAAACAAGTCATTGATAAGCAACAGCTAGATTAGACACATAATTTAAGATGTAGTTTATGCGTTCGCAAATATGAGAGCGCTATCATTGAAGTGGGTGGTGGCACGGAAGCACTAAATCGTGTGCCCCCTGCTGGCATTGAAAGTGTTAACAGTGATTGGTCAGCGCCTCTTACACATCACAGATCCAGTAAAATATGAATGGCTTATTTCAGTAGGGAGAGCTGAACAGCAGAAACTGCACTTGGTACAGATTTAACATTTTCTCACTGTTGGTACAATCCCACATTGCTTGAAAACGAAAAAGGCCATTTTTACAATATTTTTTTATATATATATAATTTTTTTGGCATTTTATTGCTTGCAGAGAGGAAGGATGGGAGAAGATATAGGGGGAGGACATGCTGTAAAGGTCGCCGGGTCCGGGAGTCGAACCCGGAACGGCCGCATTGCACTGCAGCGCAGTTACGTGGTGCGCCACCCTGGTGCCCACAATAGGGGACCTTTAAGAATTTCATAAAACTACACTACCCAGCTCACGCCTGCCCCTGTCAAACTTTGAGCCTTCCGACGTGAAATAATTTTTTTCCGTGATTATGTCTCACGGGTCGAACAAACCGGAATGTTATTGTCAGAACGTAGTTAGTTTCTAGAAAAAAACGTGTCTCAATCTCATTAAAGATGGTGGAGTGATTTACATTACAAAAAAGTAACTGTAATGTTACAGCAGATTTCATTCACGGTATTTGCTGCCCAATGTTAGCATGGTGTTATTCACCGTCAAAGATGGAAATAAACAAAAAGAAAATGTATATTCTCCTTTGGTTCATTACAATTTACTCAAGCCTAGTAACAGACACAATATTTCTGACACTGGGAATATGTTCCCTGAGGTCCCTAGATACCAAGAACATGCAGATGGACTTTTAGAAGTGGAGCAATCTTCCATTTACTTAAGTACTTTTAGGCGAATTTTCTGAAAATATAGCTAGCGCTTAAGAGGTTAAAATCATTGGTAAACAAACAGTGCTGAAAATATACACTGTGACTGCCGTTTTGATAGGGTTAGGGTCTTTACTCTTCGCTACATTTGAAAAAGAAATGCAACATTAATTAATACGGACTGTATTGATCGATTTATGACGTGAAATTAATCTCGGCCCAGTACTGGGCCTGTCAGGCTTTTAAAGTAAACACTTTCATAATGTCATAATGTTTAGAGATTAAAGTCAACATTCATAAAGTCAGACTAAAGTCATAATGTTTAGAGATTAAAGTCAACATTTATAAAATCAGACTAAAGTCATAATGTTTACAGATTAAAGTCAACATTTATAAAGTCATGTTTATAGATTAAAGTAAACATTTATAAAGTCATAATGTTTAGATTAAAGTCAACATTTATAAAGTGATAATGTTTACAGATTAAAGTCAACATTTCCATACTTGTTTCCATGCAGTCCAAACAGCTCTTCTCCTGGTCCAGCTGTGACGGTTTCATGCAGTCCACCAAACAGACTCTCAAACCAAGGTGTGAGAGGCTAGGAGGGGTGGTCATATTCAGACCAATCTTGGGGGAAAGTAAGGAAAGAAATATCAGTACATTTTACATTCATCCTAACAAACAAAGGTCTAACTTTTCAGTTGAAATTCATCAGGAACACAGAGAGCCTAGCAAGAACCACCAGTCCTTAACCAGCTATACAGGTAGTGCTCTTTTCCAAGGCTAACAAATTGGAGGCTGACAGGAAGATTTTCACAATAACTGAAAAACACATGGGTGTATATATAGACAGATACACTGCTATAGTTGTGATCTATGAATATAAGCCTATGATATTGCATTTAATTTGATGCAAAACATCTGATAGGCTATTGATGCAGGCAGCTGTTGTTTCTGGCCAATCAGATGTTTTTGTCTTCCAAGTGGTGTTTCCAGGGTCACATTGGAAAAACTAAGACCACGTCCTCATCAGAAAGTACACAAAATTAAATGAAAATACAACTAAAAAGGCAATATTAATGAAATAAAGATTTCAAAAAAATATACACAAATATCGTGGACATCTACAGAAGATTGAAAAATAATTGTTTGGTGTGACGACCCTCCCCCACAGTTGTTTGCTTGCTCTGTCACTGTTTCACAGGATTGGTGGGGGGAGCTGGCAGAGGGTCATTAGGCTAATTGGGGCACACCTGGGTCAGTGCCGTGGGGGAGGGTAATCAGGCTAATTGGGTCACACCTGAACTGCTACGGTCATGCAAGCGATACCGGAGTCTCATGGCAAGCACAGAGAGACTCAGAAGAAGCTTTTATCCTCAGGCCATCAGGATGCTAAATGAAAATAACACTACGTAACAAACCATCAAATACACTCACAGCACACACATCCACACGCACACACTCACTTTAAACAAACAACTCACTGCAGCTCCCACTTTAGACACTTAACACACTTTATATTTATTGGTAAAGAATTTGCTCTACAACTCATACCTCATTACACCTTACTGTAAATTGTACCTCATCCCATTTCTGCATTGTACTGTATATTGTATTGTAACTCCGTTACTTTTCTACTCTGCATTGTATATTGTATATTGAACACTTTTGTCGACGTACTTGACTTCTATTTTATACTTATCTATTTTTATCTAGCACAATCTCTGGAGCAAAACAGAAAGAAGCATTTTATATAAAAGTATTCTGTACTTTTGTATGACAACTAATAAAGAAACTTGAAACTTGAACACCTGGGTCGGTGTGTCCCAGTCAGGATATAGAGGGAGGCTTCCTCTAGTCTCCGTCGATCTCCCCACCTGTTTGGTTCCTTTTGTTTGTTTGGACACTTACTTTGGTTTTACACTTACAACATTCATGCTGCACACACACTCTCATCCACACACTGATATTCATATGGGCTGATAATTAGTATAATTCAATAAATGATTTAGTCATTTCTTAAATTGTGCCTGTGTCTCCCCTTTCTTGTTGTGAGCTTGAGCCAGCTCGTAACATTGGTAAACTGTAAATAATACAACTTTACCATGGACTCCTAAGCTAAGCTAGGATAATGTACATCAGATAAACAGATGAGAAACACTGCTAAGATAACGTCATGGATTTTGCTAATGAAGGGTTCATATCCGAGGCTGCTGCGCAGGGCCCGAAATTAGAGCCCGCCACCCGCGGGCAGATTTGAGGTTTGGCAAGTGACACTGAGAGGTCTGTCCGCCACGTGGCGGGTAACAAAATAGTCATGTAAAATAATTTAAACTGCGGTGTGGTGACAGTCGCCTTTTTTGTTGCCCCCAATCTCCCCTTGCACGTCAATCTATCCTAGTTGTTTACCGACGTCACATCCGCTACTCTTCTTCTGCAGCGCCTGCTTGCACTGTAGGGAGCCAACGTTACGTCCGCCTGCCATCACGATTAGCTAACGTTAGCTCATTAATAACGTTAAATGGGTTACAAATATGTGGAACCATATGGGTGAAGAAGCGGCAGCGAGAGTGGGACCACCTAACAAAAGAAAGTTTCGAGAGGAGTGGAAGTTTGGAGATAGCGGTGTTTCAAGAGACTCTATGATGCTGGGGCTGTAGTGATGAGTTGTTCCGTGTCCCGCAAGCATGTTTGCCATGCATTTCTATTTTTCTCAATTTTCTGTATCATCATCATGTAGAATGCGTAAAATGACAAAATGTATGATTCATGATTGCTCACTAATTCGCGTAATAGATAGCAAAATGCATGCTATTCTTGCATCGGAGCGTGGTGCAGCTGCAGGCACAAATCAACCTTTCCCCACGTTTTATCAGAAGAAAAAACAAAACATCTGCTTCTATTTTAAGGTAAGACCTGCTTTTCCTAATTACAGTAACTATTATCATTATTGCTCATTTATTAATGTTCTATGGTATGTGTAGTGGCCGCTTGTCATTCGCTAATATTTTGACAATGTGCCACGATGCACCTTAGATGTTTTTCTACTCGGGTCGGGTAACAAAAGTTGTGGATGTTGACAGAATTGAATGTCCAGGCTGCAGCTGATGTAGTTTGTAAGGTTTATTGTCCAAAAGAAAATAATAATTGAAAACAGAACAGTTTGCGTCTCTCTATTGCTCAGTGACTCCGGTAGGAAAATGTTTCTCACAGCAGGCGCATAACGTTGCTCTAATTACAGAGCCTTATATTAAGAGGTGGTGTGCCCCTAGTGTTGCGCTTGTCTCGTGTCTTTTAGTGTTGGATCAGATGGGCTAATCTGAGCATGTGTATTTCAATATGTGCGTCTTCATCATGCATGCAGACCTGTGTGGGTTCTGTAACATTACTCATCTACAGCAAAGTCCTCGCTGCGCGCCGCTGACCGGCCAACCCCCCCCCCCCCCCCCCCCAAGAAAACACTAAGAGCTCCCCGAAGACCATGGTATGGTTCGCACACTGCCTAGAAGCATTAGCAAAGCCTCTCAAGTAAAGCCGAAAACAGTGGCTGAAACGCTCAACAGTTGAGATGTTCAGTTATTATTAGTAACGAGCTGAATAAACGCACATTTCTCTCTCTATACAGAGAGTGAGTCGCACCAGTTTCTGATCTAACGTCACATATCCTCACAAACTCATAACGTGGTGTAGCATTAGCATTAGCATAGCAGCTTAGCTTGTTAGTTGCTCCAGCTACCTCTGGTCAAGGCCCAGTCTGGATGGAAAAGTGGCAGAAACGCCCAACAGATCAGATGTGCGGTCAGTAGATGAATAAAAGCAGATTTTACTGTAACAAAACAGAGAGGTGGATATTAACCTAATGTACCTTTGTTTATCTGAACGACGAGGCTCCAGAATGAGGAGGCTGTGAAACCAATGCTCCGATACGAGCGTCAAACTCGAAACTACATTTCCCTCAAAGCTCAGAGTATAAAGCACATACCTTATTAAACTATATTTCCCTCAAAGCTCAGAGTATAAAGCACATACATTATTAAACTACATTTCCCTCAAACCTCAGAGTATAATGTACATACCTTATTAAACTACATTTCCCTCAAAGCTCAGAGTATAATGCACATACCTTATTAAACTACATTTCCCTCAAAGCTCAGAGTATAAAGCACATACCTTATTAAACTACATTTTCCTCAAAGCTCAGGGTATAATGTACATACCTTATTAAACTACATTTCCCTCAAAGCTCAGAGTATAATGCACATACCTTATTAAACTACATTTCCCTCAAAGCTCAGAATATAATGCACATACCTTATTAAACTACATTTCCCTCAAAGCTCAGAGTATAAAGCACATACCTTATTAAACTACATTTCCCTCAAAGCTCAGAGTATAAAGCACATACCTTATTAAACTACATTTCCCTCAAAGCTCAGAGTATAATGCACATACCTTATTAAACTACATTTCCCTCAAACCTCAGAGTATAAAGCACATACCTTATTAAACTACATTTCCCTCAAAGCTCAGAGTATAAAGCACATACCTTATTAAACTAAATTTCCCTCAAAGCTCAGAGTATAAAGCACATACCTTATTAAACTACATTTCCCTCAAAGCTCAGAGTATAATGCACATACCTTATTAAACTACATTTCCCTCAAAGCTCAGAGTATAAAGCACATACCTTATTAAACTACATTTCCCTCAAAGCTCAGAGTATAAAGCACATACCTTATTAAACTACATTTCCCTCAAAGCTCAGAGTATAATGCACATACCTTATTAAACTACATTTCCCTCAAACCTCAGAGTATAAAGCACATACCTTATTAAACTACATTTCCCTCAAAGCTCAGAGTATAAAGCACATACCTTATTAAACTACATTTCCCTCAAAGCTCAGAGTATAAAGCACATACCTTATTAGGACTGATCAGATCAAAGTGTTCCCACATTTGAGAACGGCGTCTCTTCTTAGCTGTCTCCATGGTGATCAAAACAACTCTCCGAGTCCGACTACAAAACCCCAAATCGAGGGAAATGTTTTATGTAGAGTAGAATGCTGCGCAAACAAAAGGCGTGTTCGAGATTGATTTCGGCTCGCCTCGAAAGTAGACGAGAGTAGACTAGTGCAGCCGGGGGAGGAGTCGGAACGTTGAACACTTCAGATTTGAATACAGCCTCTCGCCTAGTCTCGCATGGCAGATATCGCGTTCACGTTACCACACGCACACACACACCAGTCCAGCTCATTATAATGTGAGGGCCGCGTGCACAATTAGATTAGATTCAAATGTATTGTCATAACACAGCACACTAGGTATTAAATTAATATACCATATTTATATACCATCTTGTTGCACGCTCCTGCCCACCGCAGCGCGTGCATGCACACACAACACACTGCTGAATAATTCTGTTTTGCATCAATATATTATATATACTGTATATTGAGGCAAAACAGAATTATATATACAGTATATATTGAGGCAAAACAGAATTATTCAGAAGTGTATGTGTGTGTGTGTGTATACAGTATCAGCTGCTGCATTGTTAATGAACTATAGATTTATATGGAATTCGTTCATCTATTCTAGTCGGTTAACTGTGAGCCAGACGGCTTAGAGAAGTACTGTACATAGACCGGTAATGCTCAGATTGCTCATTGAGTCATGACTATAAATGCAAAACGTAATTGTCATATTTATTATCATTATAATTATTTAATTCCGATGATAGAAACAGTCCGTCTGTAGAATCGACTTGAAGAAGCTCTTGGAACCCAAACTCCTGTATCCAATAATAATAATAATAATAATAATAATAATAAATCTATCTGATAGAGGGGATTAGTGTTGTCACGATACTGGAATTTCTAACTTCGAAACGATACCTTGAAAAGTATCGATATTCTATACCATTTTCGATACCACAGGGGAAAAGGTTCAATCTTAAAATGTTAAATTTTTTTAAATTAAAATAAAAAATGTAGCTTTTGTTGCTGGTTGATGCTCCTCAGCTTCTCTCTCGTACTATAAGAGAAGATAAATATAACACTTTTAAAACCCTTTGTTTATCTTTAGATTAGGGATGTCCCGATCCGATCGGGGCCGATCACGTGATTTTCCGAAGATCGGGATCGGCAAAAAAAATTTATAAAAAGAATCTGCAATTTTTTTTATTCAACAAACATGACCATGTTCACGTCTTAAACTCATACTGAGGCCTTAGTTTTGGTTTTAAATTGCATATCATCATTCATTTATTTATTGTCACACAGAGCAGAAGAATTTTGCCAAAACAAACCAATAGTATCCAGCTTCAGAACGGCAGACCAGCCACACTCTCAGACCCAAAAAAAAGAAAAATTAATCCCAATTTCTCACATTACATTCACCCTGAATGTTGACGTTATCCAGGTGAAAAGTTAACTTCATAAATCATTTGATGTATAATTAAATCAAAGGAAATGCGTTTGGGTCCGAGATTGTGGCTGGCCTGCCGTTCTGCAGCTGGATACTATTGGTTTGTTTTGGCAAAATTCTTCTGCTCTGTGTGACAATAAATAAATGAATGATGATATGCAATTTAAAACCAAAACTAAGGCCTCAGTATGAGTTTAAGACGTGAACATGGTCATGTTTGTTGAATAAAAAAAAAATAAAAAAATCGGATCGGGAAATATCGGTATCGGTAGATACTCAAAATCACATGATCGGGATCGGATCGGGAGCAAAAAAACGTGATCTGGACATCCCTACTTTAGATCAGGGGTTCCCAAACTTTTCAGGCCGGGGCCCAGAAAATAAGGCGTCAGAGAACCGCGGCCCAATGCACATCGTCTGGCTTTTTATTTTTGCCAGGCGACCGATTTTTTAAGCCAAATATCACTTCAATCCTATTAAGTTAGTTCAAGTTAGTTATTCATTTATATGTGCTATTTATGAGAGGGCTAACTTGTTGCAAAATAATAATGATAATAATAATAGCCTCATTAAAATACTATTGTTGCTTCGGTTGTTTTCAGCGTTTTATGTGCATAATCTGCTATTTAGTTTGAAATGTTCGTTGAAATAAGTAGATTTTTCGTTTTTGTTTATTTATTAAGTTAATATAAAACCATATAGTCACATTTTAGAATACAATAGAATAGAATTTTAGAATACAACTAGAAACACTGTCCTGGCCTGCTTCTAAATTCAGTGGCCTGACAAAAAAAAGTAAATAAAAAAATTAAAAAATTTAAAAATTAAAAATTAAAAAAATGTTTTTTTTTATTTTTTTTTATTTTTTTTTATATTTTTATAAATCATCTCGCGGCCCATCCGTGGCTGCTCGCGGCCCACCTTTGGGTCGCGACCCCGACTTTGGGAACCACTGCTTTAGATCACACATTTAAAAATAACTGTTCATCTCACTTCAATCATTTTTATTGCAGAACATGGTATTTTCTCAAGCAAGACAGATGTAAACACTGTAATCTGTGTTGCATGTACCTGACAAACTGAACTGTTTGTATTACAGTCATATTCCGACTTAACTGAATGCACATGTGTGTGTGTGGACTACTGTACTATTACAGGTATTGAAATGAACAATGCAACTTCCTTATACAAAAAGAAATGAAGTATTGAAACCGTTTTAAATATTCAGAATCGATATGTATAGATTTTTCGATATTTTTGACAACACTAAGAGGTACTGTGGCGCCTGGCTCTGAAGGCTGAGCGTGGCTCTGAGAGGTACTGTGGCGCCTGGCTCTGAAGGCTGAGCGTGGCTCTGAGAGGTACTGTGGCGCCTGGCTCTGAAGGCTGAGCGTGGCTCTGAAGGCTGAGCGTGGCTCTGAGAGGTACTGTGGGGCCTGGCTCTGAAGGCTGAGCGTGGCTCTGAGAGGTACTGTGGCGTCTGGCGCTGAAGGCTGAGCGTGGCTCTGAGAGGTACTGTGGGGCCTGGCTATGAAGGCTGTGCGTGGCTCTGAGAGGTACTGTGGGGCCTGGCTCTGAAGGCTGAGCGTGGCTCTGAGAGGTACTGTGGCGCCTGGCTCTGAAGGCTGAGCGTGGCTCTGAGAGGTACTGTGGCGCCTGGCTCTGAAGGCTGAGCGTGGCTCTAATTTAAATTTTTAATTTCGATTAATTTCGTACCATAGGCGGCGGGTATGTAAGGCCAGGCGAGGCTATGCCGACCCAAACCAGCAGCCACAGTCTGCGCATTATTATAGGCAGCCTAGGCTATGATATTGTGTGTGTGGGCTGCTGCAGCCCGGTGGTGACAATACGCAAGGGTCGGCCAACCAAGGTGTCAATGGCAGTAGGTGTGGTGGCCGTTTAACATTCCAGACTGCAGGCAGTAACCAATCACGCCGCATCATCAAACTAACCGATGCCAGTCTGGTCTTCAAAATCCTCCATGGTCTAGCCCCACTTTCAGATTTTTCACCTCCAGGTTCACCAGAACTGTTGTACCGGGTGACTTGGCTGTTCCATTAAGGACAAGTACATTTAGCAAATCAGCTCTCTCTGTGAGAGCTGCCAAGACCTGGAACTCCATTCCAAGTTACATGCCGCCTGGGCATAACACGGATCACCTGAGGCCAAGGGCTTGCTGTACGAGGGCATGATGAGACTGAGTCAGAGTTAATCAAATCGTGGAAACTTTTTAGAGCTACTATGTACATTGTTTTCAAAGCAGCTTCACATTGAAAGTGATCTCACAGACAATCTTAAAGCCGAAAAGATCATTGATGCGTGAAACGTCGAATTTTTTGTTGTTGTATTAAGGTAAGACAATGGTTAATAATATTGGATGTCTTCATTTGAACAATTAATTTGCACTATATGAAATGAGTGGGGCTCGCTGTAGTAGCCTAGTGGGTGTGTGTATTGTATGAAATCAGAACCTGGACAGCACCGTTTGCATGCAAGCAAAAAAGAAAAAGGAAAACCATCCCATCTACAGCCTACCCTAATGTCCAGCTCACCCGCCACCTATGGATTGTACAACTTCAAGGCTCCTTTCGAGCCGCTTCTGCAAGGAGGAGCAATAAGAGGAAACAATGTTTACATGTTTGTACTTAGAGATGTTGTGGTGTCCAGTCTGCTGTCTGGTTCCACAAGAAGAAGGTTCTGATCCAGATGATTGAGTAGAAAGCCTTGGTCCAGTAGAGTTCCGTCACAGAGACACTTTACACTAGAAACACACAAAGCGTGTGTCAGTCATTCAGGAAGATGTTGTTGTGGAGCGGATCGAGGGCGAGGCTACTTTCAGAGAGGAGAGGGAAAACACACGAGAGCAGCCGGGGAGGAGGCGGGGAAGTGGAGAAAACACGCGAGAGCAGCCGGGGAGGAGGCAGGGAAGTGGAGAAAACACATGAGAGCAGCCGGGGAGGAGGCAGGGAAGTGGAGAAAACACGCGAGAGCAGCCGGGGAGGAGGCAGGGAAGTGGAGAAAACACATGAGAGCAGCCGGGGAGGAAGCAGGGAAGTGGAGAAAACACATGAGAGCAGCCGGGGAGGAGTCAGACAAATGAAACATTTCGCCTCGTTTCAACAGGGATTACTATTGATTGAAAACTTTATTTAACAGATTGCAGAATGGGTACAATACAGTACAGCTCAATACACACAATTGTTAAGGGGATGCAGACCAGAGAAAGACTTTCGTCTTGTTTACATCAGGGTCCCCCATTTTCAATTCATAGTGACATTTATGACATACACAACATACATGACATCATGACATTTATGGCATAGGGACATACATGACATACAGGTATTTAGTACTGTTACATTTGTGACATATACGATATGCAAATATACAGTAATGTTACCCATAGATCCTGACAGAGAGTATACATATATGTGGAGGGGACTGTACATTAGGAGGGGGTGGGTGAGTGGGAGAGAAATATACATACGGTGGGGAGAGAATATATACATACGGTGGGGAGGAGACTGTACATTAGGAGGGGGTGGGTGGGTGGGAGAGAAATATACATACGGTGGGGAGAGACTATATACATACGGTGGGGAGGAGACTGTACATTAGGAGGGGGTGGGTAGGTGGGAGAGAAATATACATACGGTGGGGAGAGAATATATACATGCGGTGGGGAGGAGACTGTACATTAGGAGGGGGTGGGGGGGTTTGGACATTTACGGTGGCCAGTTTCGAATTGCAGCCTCCCGTAGGTGCTCTTTAAGAGCGGTTTTGAATGTGGGTAGGGATTCACATTCCTTTACAGCTTTGGGTAGGGCGTTCCACATTGATGTGGCATAATTGCGAAATGTGTTTAGTCCCTTGTTTGAGCCGAATCTGGGTTTAACATGATTTGTGGAGCTCCCTCTGGTGTTGTGGTCGTGGTATTCACTGACCTTTGGGAAGTATTTTGGCATGTACATGGGTACCTTAGTGGTGTAGTTTATCTTGTAGACCAGGCCCATTGCAAGTTGCTGTACTCTGTCGTCTACTCTAAGCCATCCTAGGTTGTCAAAGTGGGCAGGGGTGAGGTGGGTTCTAGGAGTAAGGTCAAGTAGAAGCCTGACCAGTTTGTTTTGTGATGTTTGTGAGGTGCAAGCATAGTCGTAGTACCCTTGAATGAGTGCTCCTGCCAGAGTCTTCAGGGTATTCCTGTTTACCAGAGAAAAGATCCGGTACAAGAATCTAGTTGGTTGGTTGACTTTTTTTATTACCTTGGATGCCATTTTGTCAAGAAAGTATTTCTCTGGTCTGCATCCCCTTAACAATTGTGTGTATTGAGCCGTACTGTATTGTACCCATTCTGCAATCTGTTAATACAATTTTCAATCAATCAATCAAATCAAACTCACCGAAGACTATGCAGCCCTAGTGTAATTCCCTCTTATGCGATTTTGATTGATTGATTGAAAAGTTTATTAACAGATTGCAGAATGGGTACAGTACAGTACAGCTCAATACATACAATTGTTAAGAGGATGCAGACCTGAGAAAGACTTTCGTCTTGTTTCCATCAGGGTCCCCCATTTTCAATTCATCATATGACACACATGACATACAGATAGACAGTACTGCTACATCTATACATTTATGACATACCAGATGATGATGACAGCAACACGTTCTTTATAGCACTGGTGGGATTTCTTTACAATCCGGACAGTGAGAATTGTGAAACACATACATGAAATACAATAAATCACAGATCAAACAATAACAACATACATCAATCTTATTTCTACGTGTCTCTTAGTGTCACATGTCTTTGCAATATTGTTAAACAAATGAACTTAACCTACAAAACACATTAAGTCCTTCTGCAACAATAACTCACGTAGTAAACATTGAGTTAGCAGCACTTTAGCTGCATGGCTTGGGCGACACATAGCTAACAACCACAACACCAACACCTACCTTACTGCTGCTGCAATAAGAGAGGACATTATGGGGACTGTAGCATCTTCTGGACCTTGTAACAATGACAATAAAGATCATTCTATTCTATTGACTCTTAAAAACTATCTCTTTACAAGAAGAAGTGAAACTATCTCTTTACAAGAAGAAGTGAAACTATCTCTTAAATCCGCGGAGATTTTGACACGCGTGCGTCGGCATAAAACGTCCCCGGACACTGTGGACTGGGCTTCAACATTAGTTCCGCCATTAACCCCCTGAGGTCTAAAGTTTGTAGCTCCACCTTCTCAGAATATTCTCTTTTTTTTTGTTACATAATGTAAAATTACAGATTCATACCTTCAAAATAAGCCATCAATTGTCAAATTTGAGACGATAGTTTTCAATCAATGTCCTATCAAACATTCTGGTAAAATCCTAACTACTTTTCAGGATAGGACTAGAACTTGATCCAAGTTCATTCAGCTATCTGATGAGAGAACTACACTCCCAGAATTCAATGTGATCATTGTCACTAGAACCATTTCACACCTGGAGCAAAGGCCCAGTCATTCCTTTGTTATTCCAGTGAATGGACCCAGCAGGAGGCCTAGCCTAGCGACAAGCGACCACTACATAGTTGGGTATTGTAAAAATGCTCATATCCAAAAGTAGTAGAGAGAGAGAGAGAGATAGAGAGAGAGAGATGGTATTTACAGTACTGTACCATATCAAAAAAAGAAGCAAACCAATAACAATTTGTGGTTGTATTTCTCTAGAATGACTAGAAGACCTTCTGGGTGGACGCCAAGCCTGTTCACACAACAGCAGGAACTTGCTGCACAGCTGCATGAATTTATTTTCATTGATGAGGCTGGATTCAACCTAAGCCAAACAACACACATTCAAATCCAACCCTAACTAACCTTACTGTCATGCACTTGTCCTAATATACTAACCTACACTGTAGCACTCAACACTTTGATGAACATTGTTAGTTACTCAGCTGATAGAGTTGTGCCCTTCCTGATGACTTGTCATACAGAACTTGTAAGTCGCTTTGGATAAAAGCGTCAGCTAAATGACTAGATGTAAATGTAATGTGTAAATGTGTGTGTGTGTGTGTGTGTGTGTGTGTGTGTGTGTGTGTGTGTGTGTGTGTGTGTGTGTGTGTGCGTGTGCGCGTGTGTGAAAGTAAGACATCCTTGACTTAATAAACTCACTGACAGCACGTGTGGCAGATTTATATCCAGCTTTTAATTTGATCGTTTGTTTGTGTGTTTCTGTGTGTGTGTGTGTGTCTGTGTCTGTCTGTCTGTCTGTGTATGTGTGTGTGTGTATATGTGTGTGTGTGTGTCTGTGAAACATGTCTTGTACTCATTTACCTCACTAAATACAGCAATGTGTAACTGTAGATTTCAAGAGAGAGAGAGAGACATTTATAATAATTATATTATTAATTAGTTTTTTTACACACACACACTAATAACATGACCATAACCAAACCAATTTCAAATGTATCATCAAGTACAAAATAGATTTGATCGTAATATTTATGAGAATGCATGTTTTTTCACACTACAGGAGGAGTATGTCACAGTATGATGTCATAATCGAACATTCTAGAACATTTGTGTTCTATATATGCAACAATTCTCTGAGCATTTCCTGGAATTTTTTCAGACTACAACATCAATCCAGACTGGTTTGACCCTGACAGCACGTGTGGCAGATTTCATGTCAATAAAGCCCATTTGAATGAGAGCGAGAGAGAGAGAGAGAGAGAGAGAGAGAGAGAGAGAGAGAGAGAGAGAGAGAGAGAGAGAACAGGACTTCACCTCTCTACTTTCTACTCTACTCAGATGGTATTTACAGTACTGTACCAACCACCGTTATAGTTGATCATGACACTGCCAGAAAGGATGTAGTATTCCTTCTAGATGGTTCTGACGGCACAAGGAATGGATTCCCAGCTATGCGTAATTTTGTTGAGAGAGTGGTGGAAAAACTCAATGTGGGAGAAAACAAAGACCGCGTCTCTGTGGTCCAGTACAGCAGAGATCAAGAGGTTCATTTCTATCTGAACACATACACCACAAAAGAGGATATTCTTGCCATTTGCATTTGTGGTTGTATTTCTCTAGAATGAGAGAGAGAGAAATGAGAGAGAGAGAGAGAGAGAGAGAGAGAGAGAGAGAGAGAGAGAGAGAGAGAGAGAGAGAGAAAGAAAGAAAGAAAGAAAGAAAGAAAGAAAGAAAGAAAGAAAGAAAGAAAGAAAGAAAGAAAGAAAGAAAGAAAGAAAGAAAGAAAGAAAGAAAGAAAGAAAGAAAGAAAGAAAGTGTACATGTCCACGGATGTGCGCTTGCCATAGTGATTGATGACACTTCACAGGCATGTCTTTAGTATAGGTTAGAAAGCAACCTGGGTTCTCAGACAGAGAGAGAGAGAGAGAGAGAGAAAGCTCCCGTCTGGTAGAGATTTGGGCTCTACTGAGCCTACCTTTCTAGTTGAAACGTTGCAATTTTTACATCATGTGTAAGCTGTCAACTAGCGAGATGCGTTGTTACAGAGCTGGTTACAGAGCTGGTCCACACTGCTATTATGAAATGACCCGAAATGTATGTAAGCTTGTCAACTAAAGCGGTCCGTGTTTAATAATAATAATGACTTGGATTTATATAGCGCGACAGCGCGGGTGAGCAAACTCGTCACACAGCAGCCAGTGATCATTCATACCTCGTATACACAGACGCACTCTGCCATACAGTAGTTAATGTTAAATAAAGCCCATTTGAATTGAGAGAGAGCGAGAGTGTGTGTGTGTGTATGTACGCTTTTTTTTTTTTTTATCTGAGAGAATGTCCGCGAATGTCCTCAGACTCCTCACGCAGGAGAGGAGAAACGACTGCAAAAAGTCGAGTCCCGTGGATATTATTGCAACAGATAATTCATACATTATTATGTTTAGAATTTGGATGGGGGGGTAGGCTCTGATACCAGTCTCACGCCTCTGCGGGGGTGTAACACCTATTCACAGCGCACACGCCGCTATTGTGTGTGTGCACGCGTCCATGTATGTGCGTTTCGTGACGCAATGTAGTTCTTATCGCAAATGGAGATTATTACAATCATGCCATCTAGCAAGAATTAAACGTATTTACAAGTCGTATTTTAGGTTTAGCAAGTTGGGGGACGTATACCTTACATGTCAAAGCACTAGAAATGGCAATTTTTCTATTTTTATCGATTTCTGAAAAGATGTCCTTTTTGAGCATTTAAGAGGGATTCTAATTTCTTTTGTTGTCCGCCGACGGGTTCAAAGCTCCAGCGTGACCCCTAAGGGTTAATTAAACTAGCAGCATTTAAGTAAATCAAAGCCTGTGTAAGCACTGAATGAATGAATGAATGAATGAATGAATGAATGCATGAATGAATGAATGAATGAATGAATGAATGAATGAATGACTGAATGAATGAATGAATGAATGAATGAATGAATGAATGAATGAAAACTTTATTTAACAGATTGTAGAATGGGTACAATACAGTAGTGGCCAAATAAAGCACTGAACCAGTATTGAACCACTTCACCAAATGTATTGAACATGGATTCATTCATTCAAATGTTCGTTTCAGTCCCCTCTGCTGGCGAAATAGGAGACTGCCTGTTTTGTGTGGATGGAAAGCAATTTAGAATAGTTTGTTTTGTAATATATATTGTTACGCGCTCACACTTAATTGATCTGATCATAACAATAACAGGTGTTCCCAATGGCAAATCAGTCCCCCTCACCCCCAGAGTATAAAGAGGCTGGCATGCAACACCTTTCTCTTCCCTACACAGGTTCACACACACAGGTTTTTACTTTGAATTATTTCCTTCTGGGGATGGAGATTAATTATATGATTGATAGTGTAAATATATGTAGTTGGGACGGAGAGTGTGTGCTTGGGAAACGGGATGTGCAGGATAATGATGATGGCTGTGCTTGTGTAACTAGGGCAGGGTGTGATTATGGGACTCAAATATCTTTATTGAGGAATATCATTTTTTCAACAGTTTTTGGACTGAGACGGTTTCTTTTCTTGCTGACCACTTCTCCAGCTTTTGAGAAAACCTGTTCACATGGAACAGATGAGGCTGGAATACAAAGATAGCGTTTTGCCAGTCTGAACAAATGAGGGTGTCGTATTCGATTTAAAGAGAATAATCTTCAGGACGAGGAGATTGCATTAAGAGGTTTATTCAAAGGTAAGCATTAGGTAAGCATGAGTGTAACTCCATCCACGGCTGGCAGCCAACTGACTGTCAGGACCCTTTGTGCAGGTATTCATAATAGGAAGGTGCGCCTGGCGCGCCTGTCGTAAAATGAGATATTCAAAGCATGAATATTACATCCTCCTTCTTTTAAAGAAAGCTTTATAAGCTATGAACAAAATTGAAATAAAGAAGGTTGTGCAATACTCTGTAAGAGTTTCTTTGTAAACAATAACCATGTGTCAGGACCAGGCAATGTAAACAGGTAAGATTAATATGTTAAACATAAAAGATTCTTGTATCAAAGGTATTACAGTTCGTATTGTGTGCCCTCTTATTCTGGAAAGTCTGCTTTAATATTTGAATACTTCAGCTGTGAATAAGGTATGTATTCAAGGCTTATTTGGTCGTGTGTCTCACCACTCTTACCATATGCAGCTCTTATTTGTAGAATTAGCTTGCTAACAAAATGGGACTATATCGATAAGTAAGCAAGGTAAGTAAGTCATAGATTCAACACATATAGTAAGTCATCATTTCAGCGTACATTAATATTTTGTTACATTTCACCACCCCCTTTTTTATTTTTTTTCAATGGGGTAAACGGTGTTATAATAGGGCCGGATCTGGTGTAGTATGAAGCTGAGTTCTCTTCTGAGTCCTCTGACAGTTCAGGGTCGTTGGTCTCTGGCGGTTGATCGACGCTCTCTGGACTTGGCATACCGTCGCTGTCCTGGAAGTGTTCCTCTTTTGTGTCCCTCAGGTGCCTGCGGTTGCGGCGGTATTCGCGTCCATCTTGGGTGCGAACGTGGTATGACCACACAGTGTCGGCTGGTTGTATGACTACTGCTGGCCTCCAGTGTCCATGTTCTTGGAGCCTGACAGATTCACCACAATGTAGTGGGGGCAGTGGTCTAGCTGACCTGTCATAGTATTTCTTCTGGTGCTGCTCGCTTGTCATGTCCATCTTTGGGGCTTACTACCCCTGGCCGCAGCTGTTGGTTGGTGCTCGGGAGGGTTGAGCGTAGCCTGCGGCTCATCAACAGCTGTGCCGGCGATTTGAAGTTGTCGACTGGGGTGTTACGATACTCCAGGAGGCTTAGGTACGGGTCTCTTCCGTCTGCCTTAGCCTTGTCCATGAGTGATTTTGCCATCTTCACAGTTCTCTCCGCTAGTCCGTTGCTTTGCGGATAATGTGGGCTTGACGTGACGTGTGTAAACTCCCACGACTTAGCGAATGCCTCGAACTCTTTAGACTTGTATTGTGGTCCGTTGTCTGAGACTATGGTCTCTGGGACGCCATGCCTGGCACAGGCTGCCTTTAGCTTGTGGACAACAGCTGCCAATGTGGTGCTGTGAAGTCTGTCTAGTTCGAAGAATCTGCTGTAATAGTCGACGGTCACAACATAGTCCTGGTTGTTCCAGTTAAAGAGATCTGTCCCTACAACCTGCCAGGGGCGGTCTGGGATACGATGAGGCATCATAGGCTCCTTGGTGTTTGATGGGCGGCGCTCTTGGCATATTGAGCACTTCTCCACGACTTGCTCTATATGTCTACCCATTCCAGGCCAGAACATGATGTCTCGTGCTCTCAGTTTGCATTTTTCCATTCCCATGTGGCCTGCATGGATCTTGATCAGCATCTCTCCTCTGAGGCTGGTAGGGATGACTATTTTCTCCCCTTTGAAAATGATTCCATTCGTTTTGGATAGTTCATCTCGGTGATTCCAGTATTCAGTGATGTTCTGGGGGCATTGTTTTCTTTCCTCAGGCCATCCCTCCAGGATAGCCTGGCTGAGCAGCTTTAGCTGTGTGTCATTGTCTGTTGTTTCTCTGATCTCCTGTAGCCTGTCGTCGTGCACAGGTAAGCTGTTGTATACCATGTGTACCTGAAGGTCCATCCCTTCACTGAGACCATCGTCGTGAGAGGTGAGTGATTTCCTGGACAGCATGTCGGCAACTGGGATGTCTTTCCCAGGGCGGTGCACGATTGTGAAGTTGTACTTGTGTAGTTGTAGTATCATCCTCTGTAACCGCGGTGGGGCTGCGGCGATCGGCTTCTTCATGATCGACTCCAGGGGCTTATGGTCAGATTGCACCACAACATGGCGACCGTAGGCATATTGGTGGAAGCGTTTGAATCCATAAAGGACTGCGTACATCTCCTTTTCGATTTGTGCGTAGTTGACCTCGCTGTCCGTGAGTGATCTGGATGCGTAGCTAATGGGCCTTCCTTCCTGCATCAGCACAGCACCCAGACCATACTTTGATGCGTCCACTTGCAAGCTGAGCTCCTTATCTGGGTCAAAGTAAATGAGGACTGGCCCCGGTTCACTGGTAAGTATGTCTTTCATCTTTTGGAATGCAGCGTCGTGCTGCGCGTCCCACAGGAACTCATTCGATTGTTTAAGCAGCTGTCTCATGGGTGCGTTGATTTCGGAGAGGCTCGGGGCGAATTTCGCCAGATAGTTGACCATACCTAGCACGGTCTCCAGTTCCGCACGGCTCTTTGGCGCCTCCATCTCCTTGATGGCAGCTATCTTGCCTGGGTCAGGCTTCATGCCGTCAGCTGAAAGGACGTGCCCGAAGTAGCTCACTTCGGTGGCTCCGATGGTGCACTTGTCTGCGTTGAGCCGAACGCCTCTCTCCTGTGATCTCACCAACATTGCATGTAGATTTTTATCGTGTTCCTCTCTGGTCGCGCCATATACAAGGATGTCGTCTACTATAGCTGCTACTCCGTTCAGTCCCTCGTATGTCTCGTCGATTTTCCGTTGGAACTCGTCCTGGGCAGAAGCGAGCCCAAATGGTAATCGTAGGAATCTGTATCGTCCAAACGGTGTGTTGAACGTCGTCAGCTTCGATGATTCTGTGGAGAGCTTGATGGACCAGTATCCCGACCTTGCATCCAGTACGCTGAAATAGCGTGCGCCTGTTAGTCTGGGTGTGATGTCCTCTAGTGTCGGCAGCGGGTAGTGCGGGCGCTTGATAGCCTTGTTTAGCTCCTTAGGGTCCAAACATAGTCTGAGCTTGCCTGTGCATGGTTTCTCAACAATGACCAGTGCACTGACCCACTCCGTTGGTTAGATGACTTTAGCGATGATCTGTGTGTCTTCCATACTCTGTAGCTCCTTTTTTAGTCGGCCACGCAGGGCGATCGGTGTCCGTCTCAGTGGGCAGACTACTGGCATGGCGTCTGGGTCTATATGGATGTGACACTCTCCTGGGAATAGTCCGATCCCTTTAAACACGTCGTGGTATTTTTCCATGATGGTCTGTTTATCTGTGTAGGCATTTACTGACAACACTAGTTTAATGAGGTCCATATTCAGGCATGCCTGTAAACCTAGAACTGGGGGTGCCTGAGTGTCTACTATGTAAAAGTCTAACAACATGTCACGCTCTTTGTATTTACACTTTAACGTGCATGTGCCCTTTACCACTAGTTTCTCTCCACCATATCCTGTCAGTCTGCGTGAAGTAGGCTGTACTTTGCGTTTATCTTGTAAACTGTGATACTCTCTCAAAGGAATTACATTTACTTGTGCACCCGTGTCTAGCTTAAATTAAAGCTCTGTGCCCTGTTTTCCTACTTGTATGTCTGCGAACGCTTGTTCTGTTGCATCAAACCGTCTGTCTGTCACAGTGTCTACATAAAGTTTGTCTGAATCTTCTCCTGACTCAGAGCGCATGCTAATCTCGTGTACTGACTTTTTCTGGAAACTACCGGCCCTGCAGACTTTAGCAAAGTGGTTCCATTTTCCACACTTCGTGCATTGTTTCCCCCTAGCTACACAGTTATCTCCTTCCTTGTGAGCT